>NC_041729.1:69991443-70291443 GCF_004115215.2 Ornithorhynchus anatinus | reverse complement strand
CCCAGACTTCTTTATCACCGTGGATGGCACGACCATCTTTCCCATCTCTCAGGCCCGCAATCTCGGTGTCATCCTTGACTCGTCTCTCTCGTTCACCCCACACATCCTATCCGTTACCGAGACCTGCCGGTTTCACCTTTACAATATCGCCAAGATCCGCCCTTTCCTCTCCACCCAAACGGCTACCTTACTGCTACGGGCTCTCGTTGTATCCCGGCTAGACTACTGTGTCAGCCTTCTCTCTGACATCCCTTCCTCCTCTCTCGCCCCGCTCCAGTCTATTCTTCACTCCACTGCCCGGCTCATCTTCTTGCAGAAACAATCTGGGCATGTCACTCCCCTTCTTAAACAACTCCAGTGGTTGCCTATCGACCTCCGCTCCAAACAAAACTCCTCACTCTAGGCTTCAAGGCTCTACGTCACCATGCCCCTTCCTACCTCTCCTCCCTTCTCTCTTTCTACCGGCCACCCCGCACGCTCGCTCCTCTGCCGCCCACCTCCTCGCCGTCCCTCGGTCTCGCCTATCCCTCCGTCGACCCCTGGGCCACGTCCTCCCGCGGTCCTGGAATGCCCTCCCTCCTCACCTCCGCCAAACTGATTCTCTTCCCCTCTTCAAAACCCTACTTAAAACTCACCTCCTCCAAGAGGCCTTCCCAGGCCTTTTCCCCCCTTTCCCTCTGCTCCTCCCCCTCTCCCTTCCCATCCCCTCAACACTGTACTCGTCCGCTCAACTGTATATATTTATTACCCTATTTATTTTGTTAATGAAATGTACATCGCCTTGATTCTATTTAGTTGCCATTGTTTTTACGAGATGTTCTTCCCCTTGACTCTATTTATTGCCATTGTTCTTGTCTGTCTGTCTCCCCCGATTAGACTGTAAGCCCGTCAAACGGCAGGGACTGTCTCTATCTGTTGCCGACTTGTTCATTCCAAGCGCTTAGTACAGTGCTCTGCACATAGTAAGCACTCAATAAATACTATTGAATGAATGAATGAATGAATATTTGCTTTCCCTCTAATCCTTTCTTTGGAAGGACCACTGAGTGTTTAAGAAATTGGGAAACAGAAAAATGCGTGTTAGTCTGAAATTCCAATTGTTTACTCTTTAGCCCCTAGGGTTCCGCTACAGCAGTTAAGATGAGGTGCTACTTCTTAAGCTCTTACTACAGGCAAACACCCTACTAAATGCTGGGGAAGATACCAGTCGGACACAGTCCCATTCCCCCACAGTCAAGTCTCTAAATAGGTGTTCACAAGGGAAAACCCTAATCCTTAAATGGCTGTTGGGTTTAAAAATCTCTGGGGTGGTGAATGGTTTGGCGCAAGATGTGGTAATTCTAGACAGATACAGATCAGTCCATCAGTAGTATTTATTGAGCACTTCTTTTGTGCAGGGCACTGTACTACTACTACTAAAAATTATGTGGTTTAAGTGCTTACTGTGTGCTAGGCAATCTACTTGACCTGGATCGATCTCCACTGCAGATTAAGAAAAAGCATCGTCTGGTCTTTGATGGCCTGAAGTACAAAACCTATTTATCATTCCTTAAGGTAATGCGCCCTTATACACCTTATCTTTTGCTGCTTCTCTACAAGTACACCATTGAGACTAGTAGGAAATTACTAAATGTTTCTGTGAGGTGGGATGTGAAGGGAAACTTGGCAGTTAGTGTGTTTTGGTTTATTTTATCTCCTCTTTATCTGAGGAAGAGCTCCCATATGTATCATCTTGATAAATTCTAACCGTTGTGATAAACTGTTGTGATAAGCTTTAACCTGTTGGGGTGGGTGGGGCTTTTGATTTTTATTCTTTTAAAAGACCACTTTTCACTGTCCTTTCTATAGCAATCTTTCTGAATAACCCAACTGGTTTTACTTGCTATTGTGATGTTGAAACATCAAAACACATCAGCTCTTAGAGCAGTTGAGAAAGTGACAGTCTGGTTTATGTGTTCTGCCATCACAATAATAATAGTAACAACATGCCATCACAACTTGGTAGCATTTATGCAGTCTTTTTTTTTTATTTAGAAATATCTTAGTTTCCCGTGGAACCTTGGGTTTCCTGAAGACATTAGAAATTGTTGGATACCAAGGTGGTTGGCTCCTCATGTAAAGATGGAAAGCATTTGAATCTCTGGGATAGCGTCCCATTTTAGAAGAAGAGCAGCTTCCTCCTGAAATATTTAGAATCCTTCACATGGAAGGAAATGTTTTTTTTCCCATTGTTTTGCTTGCTGAGATTCTGGTCTGTACCATAAGGATTTGGGAGAGTATAATGCAACAGAGTTGATAGACATGATCCCTACCCAGAGGGAGCTTACAGGCTGCCAGGGAACCCAGACATTAAAATTGATTAGGGTTAGGGGAAATGCTATAATTCAGCCAGTCAGTGGTATTTAGTAAGCATTTACTGAGTGCAGAGCACTGTACCAAGCGCTTGGGAGATTACAGTATATCAGGAGTTGGTAGATAAATTCTCTGCCCACAAGGAGCTTCCAGTGTAGAGGAGTTCATTTTAGCCCATACAACAATCCTGTGAGATAGGTGGGTAGTAGAGCATTCTTTCCTGCTTAAATTATGAGCCCCATATGGGACAGGGTCTATGTCAATGCAGAGCAGCGTGGCTCGGTGGAAAGAGCATGGGCTTGGGAGTCAGAGGTCGTGGGTTCTAATCCCGACTCCACCGCTTGTCAGCTGTGTGACCTTTGGCAAGTCATTTAACTTATCTGTGCCTCAGTTTCCTCATCTGTAAAATGGGGATGAAGACTGTGAACCCTACTTGGGACAACATGATTACCTGCTATGGGCTTTGGAGTCAGGGCTCATGAGTTCGAATCCCAGCTCTGCCACTTGTCAGCTGTGTGACTGTGGGCAAGTCACTTAACCTCTCTGTGCCTCAGTTCCCTCATCTGTAAAATAGGGATTAAGACTGTGAGCCCCACGTGGGACAACCTGATTCCCCTATGTCTACCCCAGCGCTTAGAACAGTGCTCGGCACATAGTAAGCGGGTAACAAATACCAACATTATTATTATTATTATTACCCCAGTGCTTATAACAGTGCTTGGCACACAGTAAGCACTTAACAAATACCAACATTATTATTATGATTACCTTTTGACCGCAGTGTTAAAAGCCTAATGCCTTAACATATAGTAAGTCCTTAGTAAATGTCACAATAATTTCAAATATTATATCAGTCTCTTCTCTTGCCCTTCAGAGCCGCTGAGTTTGGGAAGATAAGGGAGGCAGATTTGGGCAGAAGTGAAATGATGCAGGCGCACACACACTGTCTGTCTCTCTGTCTCTGTCTCTCTGTATGTGTCTCTATTTCTCTCTGTGCACCGTTGCTGTGGGCTATAAATATCAGTGAGGAAATGACCATGAAAACACCTTAAGGTTATCAGGAGGTTTGAACTTTTCACTCCGCCCTGCAAACCCTATCTCCTCCTCCCATTAACTGTCTCCTATCCCCTTTTCTGTTGGAGTGTTCTGGAGACTGGAAATTTTCACCCTCCCCGGGTAGACTTTTATTAGCAGAGAAGCCTTTATGCCTCAAATAGTGTTAATGTTGGCCAACTTGGGAAAGCTTTCAAAGAAGAATGCACTGTTATTTTTAATCAGTTGTATTTATTGAGTGATTACTGTGTGCAGAACACTGTACTAAGCCCTTTGGAGAGTACAGAGTACAATATGATATAAAAGAGTTGGTGGACACATTCTCTGCCCATAGCGAGCTTATTTCAAAAGCTTTATGTGAATGGCAAATGTGGTTGAGACACCCAGAGAACTCAGAATGTAGATATCTGTGTCGAAGAGAATTGTAAAGGAGGGAAATGTGTGCTTGGGTCGAATTAAGTTCAAAGGGACAGAAGTCTGAGCATTATTAGTTGACACTCTAAAGGGAATCTATAACACACCCTGGTGACTGTGGCCGCTGACCAAGAATCCTCAGAGGTCCAGCAACTGGCACCCGTGGTTTAAAAAAAAAATGGAAAGAGTGGAAAAACGTTTTCCCTTGAGTGGTAGGAAAATAGATAAGGTTTGGACAGTGACTTGTGAGATGGGAAATGCTATTTGCAGTGCCCTGGGTGTGCTGTAGGAACTGCTGGAGAAGAGCTTCAGGCATCTGATAGGATGAGAAGCTTGGCTATTTAGTGTAGGGTGGTTTGTGCTAACGGGTTTAACACACTAGAAAACTGAAGCAGAGGGGGGGCTATTTGCTTGCCTCTCAGTAATGGGTGATCAGTGTGCTTGCTGTGCCCTAGTTAATTATCTGATTTAGGCCTGTATAAAGGCAATCAGAAAAACTCTGCTGTATGGCAGCAAATTCCATACTATTCTAAATTTTCTGGAAATAAGTACTTTTCCTACTGCTTGAATGGTGTGAGAAATGGAAATTGGTTCCCTTGCTTGTCCTTTAGCTCAAATTATTGAAGGCCATGACCCAGTTGCTTTTTTTTTTTCGTCTCCTCTCCTTTCCATTCCTCCCTTCCCTTTATCTCACTTAGCTAGAGTTTCACTTAGCATGGAAATGACTTCCTTTAATCTTGGGACACTGAAACCAGCTGGAACCATCTACCGATGGCTATCTTGAAGAGTTAGCAAACCCTACCGTTAACTTTAGTTCCCTGCTTGGGAAAATATCATCGAGTGACTCTCTGCGTTGGTGGTAATTTACATACCTACACAAGATGGCTTTTTATTTTTTTTGGTGAGTCACGGAAAGATTGTGTGGACCTGTCTTTCTAGACGGGAAACTGCTGATGATCCCATGAGTCATGAAATTTGTCAGAAAGTGTCTAGAGGGGGTGTTTTGGTGACTCGGTGCCATTCCTAGTTTATTTCTAAAGCTGGACTAAGTGGATGACGTTACTGTCCTAAACTCTATAGGTGGGCCACCTGTAGGAGGGAGTTTGCATTGGGATGGGTCAATTTGTGAGGGTCACTTAGCTTCCCAATACAGGTGAGATTTTGGCTGCTGGTTCCATCTCCAGTTGCCTAAGATTTCGATGTTAATTGCACTGACTAATTCCACTTATGAAGCAGCAAGGCTTAGTGAAAAGAGCACAGGCATGGGAGTCAGAGGGCCTGGGTTCTATTCCTACCCCTGCTACTTGCCTGCTGCATCACCTTCGGCAAGTCACTTCACTATGTGCCTCATGTCCCTCAGCTGTAAAATGGGAATTTAGTACTTGCTCTCCTTCCTACTTAGACTGTAAGTCTCATGTGGGACAGGGGCAGTGTGATCTGATTGACTTGTATCTACCCCAGTGCTTAGAACAGTGCATGACACATAGTAAGGGCTTAACAAATTCCATAAAGTAAATAAATATCACTGCTGATGATGAAAATCTGCTACAACAGAGACAATGTCACCCTGTGCCCTCATTGGTAGCTTCTTCCTGAATACCTTAGCATTTGAACTTTATAAGAATCTATTTCGTGTGCTTAGCATGGTGCTCTATACAAAGTAAGCACTCAAAAATGCAATTGATTGGTTCATAAGTATCAGACTAACCTGGCATTGAATTCTAAAGTGAAGGACCTAAATGTTTATAGGAAACAAACTTCAGGGAATGCTTATGTGACCCCCTAAAAAAAGCAAGTTATTAAATAGCTTAGTAGTCAGATTTACTTGAATTAATAATTCTCTCCTCTCTCCATTAAAGGCTGAAAAGTAATGTGGTTTATGCTTTGAACATTTTTAATTCCAGTTTTCTTTAGCCACTCTGGAAAATGGAGTAATTGGCTATTACATTAGCAGCGAATCCAGTTATGACACGGAAAATACCCAACACTCGTTCCTTAGAAAAAATAAGAAAAAGTTGTTGAGAATGCCGATGTTAGCATATCATGGTCCAGCACAACCTAGGGATCCTGTGGCATTTGACTTCTGAAGCCATGGAGCAGCTAGATATCAAACACATTCCAAGGAAAAACCCTAGTGGTATTAATAATGCTGGTATTTGTTAAGCACTTACTATGTGCCAAGCACTGTTCTAAACGCTGGGGTAGACACAAAGGAATCAGGTTGTCCCACGTGGGGCTCACAGTCTTAATCCCCATTTTACAGATGAGGTAACTGAGGCACCGAGAAGTTAGGTGACTTGCCCAAAGTCACACAGCTGACAAATGGCCGAGCCAGAATTTGAACCCATGACCTTCATTCGTTCAATAGTATTTATTGAGCGCTTACTATGTGCAGAGCACTGTCCTAAGCGCTTGGAATGAACAAGTCGGCAACAGATAGAGACAGTCCCTGCCGTTTGACAGGCTTACAGTCTAATCGGGGGAGACGGACAGACAAGAACAATGGCAATAAATAGAGTCAAGGGGAAGAACATCTCATAAAAACAATGGCAACTAAATAGAATCAAGGCGATGTACAATTCATTAACAAAATAAATAGGGTAATGGAAATATCTACAGTTGAGCGGACGAGTACAGTGCTGTGGGGATGGGAAGGGAGAGGTGGAGGAGCAGAGGGAAAAGGGGAAAAAGAGGGTTTAGCTGCGGAGAGGTAAAGGGGGGGTGGCAGAGGGAGTAGAGGGAGAAGAGGAGCTCAGTCTGGGAAGGCCTCTTGGAGGAGGTGAGTTTTAAGTAGGGTTTTGAAGAGGGAAAGAGAATCAGTTTGTCGGAGGTGAGGAGAGAGGGCGTTCCAGGACCGCGGGAGGACGTGGCCCAGGGGTCGACGGCGGGATAGGTGAGACCGAGGGACGGTGAGGAGGTGGGCGGCAGAGAAGCGGAGCGTGCAGGGTGGGTGGTAGAAAGAGAGAAGGGAGGAGAGGTAGGAAGGGGTAAGGTGATGTAGAGCCTTGAAGCCCAGAGTGAGGAGTTTTTGTTTGGAATGCAGGTTGATAGGCAACCACTGGAGTTGTTTAAGAAGGGGAGTGACATGCCCAGATGGTTTCTGCAGGAAGATGAGCCGGGCAGCGGAGTGAAGAATAGACTGGAGCAGGGCAAGAGAGGAGGAAGGGAGGTCAGAGAGAAGGCTGACACAGTAGTCTAGCCGGGATATAACAAGAGCCTGTAGCAGTAAGGTAGCCGTTTGGGTGGAGAGGAAAGGGCGGATCTTGGCGATATTGTAGAGGTGAAACCGACCTCTGACTCCAAAGCCCGTGCTCTTTCCACTGAGCCACGTTGCTTCTATTAGACCCTTGAGCTGGCTGCAAAAGAACCATGGCTAATTTTAATGCACTTCATGGAACAGTTGGGTAGACTGGAGAAACCCAGAGGGAAAGGGATTGGCTGGGTTATTTGGGGCTGATTTCCTGTTGTCAAGGAAGGAGTAACAAGAGGCGGGCAATCCATATCTCTTCCACTCTCTCCTCTCCACAAAGCATTTTTTTATTTCTCCCTCATCACTTTCAACTTGGCTCAAGACAGGAAAGCTTCTTAATAACGGTGTTTCATTAAGGGTTTACTATGTGTCAGGCCCTGTAATAAGTGCTGGGGTAGAATACAGTGTTCAGGCTGGACACAGTCCCTGTCCCACATGAGACTCACAGATGGGAGGGGGATTTAATCGTGTGTTATGGACGAGACAACTAAGGCACTGGAAAATGGAAAAGCCAGGATTACAACCTACGTCCCCTGACTCCCCCGCTCATGCTCTTTCTGCTAGGCTACACTGCTTCCCCTTATTCACTTGGCTTTTCTCTCTGCTGTGGCCTTCTGGTGAGTCAAACTCTCTAGTTAAGGGAATGTATCCCGGATAAATCTAGAGTTTAGGCCAAGGATCCAGATAGATACACCAGAACAATTGGGTTTGAGGAATATGATTATTTATAGTGTAAATGCTAAACTGGATTATCTCTGTTGCCCATCTGGTCCATATTCAATCCCCAACAGGGGACAAAGGATGCTCGGAGAGGTGATGGGACGACTGTCCTCACTGACACTGGTTCTTGTCATTATGGATGACCACAGTCCTGACTGGCTGTGCTCACATTGGTACGTTGGCCATATCAAAGCCTTCTAGCACTGCTCATTTTTTCCTTATAGCCCTTTATTCATCTCTAGGATTCCTTTGGTACATGAATTTGGAATGTTCTGTTGAACTCTGGGTTCACTGAAGGAGGAGAGGTCACACAGATGGAGAATCATTCTAGTCAAACAAACACTTTAAATAATCTTTCTCTCATGTTCAACATAAAACTAGGTTTTGCCTTATGCCCAACAGAAGTAGATTCAGAGAACCACTGAAATGAGTTGGACTCCAACAACAGACTTTGAGCCCATTGAATGGCAGGGACTGACCAAATTATTTGATCAGATAATCTTACATCCACCCAGCCTGATGCTTAGTACAGTGCTTGGCACCTAGTAAGCTCTTAACAATCTTACAGTTATCATTTTAGAAAAAAGTACCAGAAACTTAAGCTGAATGACTTGGACTTTTTTGAATCAGTCAATCAGTCAAAGTATTTATTGAGTGCTTACTGTGTGTTTAGGAGAGTATAATATAACAGAAATAGCAGGCATGTTTCCTGCCCAAAATAAACTTCCATTCTAGAGAATGAATGCTGAGAGGTCATCCTTCTAGAGTAATAAAAAAAAAAAATAAAAAAAATAAAAAAAACTACATACTGCCCCCAGTCTGGGGTTCCAGTATCGCTTCAGGGTGATGATTGAGTATGCAGGTCATTTTATACTAAAATGGAACAAAGTGATCCTAATGATTTCTGTATTCTGTCTTTGTCAGGTTTGGATGATTGCCTGCAGCAATATGTCCAGAAATTTGAACGGGAGAAGATAAACGGCGAACAGTTGTTGCAGATTTCCCATCAGGATCTCGAAGAACTGGGCATCACACGAATTGGACACCAGGAACTAGTGTTGGAGGCTGTAGACCTTCTCTGTGCATTGGTTAGTTTGATGATGATCATGGTGTTCTTTCACAAGGGCTTTGGGTTTTTCTCACAACACAGCACAAACCAAATGCTGAATCCTCTTTAGCAAATGACCAACAGGTCAGATTTTTCCTTCTTGATCATTTGTAGTATATCTTAAAGCTCAGAATAAAAGGAAGGAAAAGATGAATTTCCAGAACAATGTCATGTTGTTGCTTCCTGAACTTTCAATAGGGAGTGTAACATGAAAATCCATACTGCTACATGAGTACAGGTCTAAACTGGTAGTAAAGGTGAATCCGGCTCTCACTGATGTTACTGTGAAAGCAGCTGCAAGTGGGATATCTGCCCTGTACATGTACTGTATGGAAATGGCAAGTAGTGAACATGAGAAGCAGCATGGCGGAGAGAGAACATGCCTGGGAATTGGAAGGTCATGGATTCTAATGCTGGCTCAGCCATGTGTCTGCTGTGTGACCTTCGGCAAGTCACTTTACTTCTCTGTGCCTCTGTTCCCTGGTCTGTAAAATAGGGATTGAGACAGAGAGCCCCATGTGAGACAGGGACTGTGTCCAACATGATTTGTTTCTATCCACCCTAGCGCTTAGTACAGTGCTTGGCAGGTAGTAAGCATTTAACAAATACCACAGTTATTATTATTACTATTGTTAATAGGTCTCACCAACTTATGACATGGTTAATTGACAAAATTGGATTTACTAATTTGCCAAAAGAGGTGGAACTTCTTCAGTTAGTTCATGTTAAATAAACAACCTAATGGTTTTTATAAATCTGTCTGCTCAGACATAAGTTTATTCCTTGGGGGTAAAACCACTTGGTCTTCTTTAAAGCACCTAGGCATGGTTGGGATTGTATCTAAACTTGCTAACATGGAATGATGTTTCATGGAAGCTTGAACAAACTTTGCTGCATTCAATATGTGTTAGTAATGTTGTGAAACAGAGCCACGGGTGTATACAGTTACATCACTGACAGTGGTGGCAAAGAATGCTCTTCTATTCTTTTACCATTGTGGCATTGTATGCATTTTTGTCTTAAAATGGGAAACTCTCTGAAATCTGTATTTTTTGTTTAGAAAAGTAATGAGGAAATTTGTTGATAAATGAGCCACTACCACGGGGATCCTGTAGCCAAAATGTCTCTGAGGATTTGCTTCCAAGTCAGTCATTGAACTGTACACTTGACTCTACTCCATGCCTGTCTTACAGTTTAGGGGAAATGTTGTTTTCATGAAATCAGGAAAAACAACATGGCCAAGTGGAAGAGAGTGGGAGTGGGAGTCAGAGGACCAGGGTCCTAATCTCATCTCCACCACTTATCTGTTGCGTGGCCTTCGGCAAGTCCCTTAATTTCTGTGTCTCAGTTACCTCATCTGTAAATTGGGGATTAAGACCCTGAACTCCCTATGGGCCAGGGAATGTGTCCAACCTGATTATCTTGTATCTACTCCAGCGTTTAGTACAAAGCCTGACATATAATAACTGTTTAACAAATACCGTTAAAAGGTCTTTCATTCTTATGTGATTGAAGCAGCAGATTTGGGAGTCAGAGGACGAGTTGTATTCCCGGCTCTGCCCCTTGTCCACTCTGTGACCTTGGGCAAGCCACATAACTTTTCTGCCTCAGTTACCTCATCTGAAAATTGGGGATTAGGACTGGGAGCTCCATATAGGACAGCCTGATTTCCTTGTATCTACCCCAGTGCTTAGAACAATACTTGGCACATAGTAAGCGCTTAACAAACACCATTATTATTATTATTAAAGCGATTCAGGATTCACTGAGAGCACTATAAGAGCCCTCCTTATTGGGCGTTCAGAATGGATGCCTTTTCCATGAGGAGACATTTCACTTTTTTTATTTTAGAAGGGGGTGGGGAGTAACTTTGCACAGTTCTGTTTAAAATGCGTTTCATATTTTTCTTGACTCGTTTCATTCTTCTGCTTCAGAGCAGAAGAATTAAAGCTTGGATTCAGTTTGGTTTGAGGGGAGAATCTGGTAGAATGTAGGTTGGGAGAGGGTGGTAGAAGGGAGATATTCTTTAGATACATTAAGTGAAATAATCGTTCTGACAGTCACCTCAGGGAATATGTTCATTTTCTCCCCTCCCTCAATCCCCTTTTAAAATATTAGGGATCAAAATGAACAAAGCTGGAGAAATGCCAGAACCTAAAGCTCTGTTTTATCTCCAACAATTTCCATCTACTTTCTTTTATAGACACAAGTTTTGTCCTCGGGCCCATTTTTGAAAATGCTTTGTGAGCAGGCTTCTAGTTAATGCATTCAGCAGAAAGCTCATGGGATGAGGTTCAGGATGGCATGTCTTCCCCTCAGTTTTGTGCGTGTGTGTGTGCGTGTGTGTGCATGCATACTTGCACGCATGTGGTGCCATACTTGCACACATGTGGTGTTGGTGGGTTTTTCTTTGGGTTAAATTTCATTTCAATCTGGTGCAAAGATGCTATTTTAGTTTTGGCAGATCACTAGTGAGTAAACCTTCACAGTGCATAGAAAGTAGTCTCCAATTAATACTAAAGTCGGCTGCCTGCATAGTTTTCCAAAAAGAGTTCAGACCGTACCTCCCCACTCCTCAGAAACTTCCAGTGTTGCCCTTTCACCTCTGCATCAAACAGAAAATCCTTACCATTGGCTTTAAGTCACTCAAACAGCTCGTGCCCTCTGATTTTACCTTGCTACTTTCCTACCACAACCCATCCCGCTTTGATCATTCGTCTTACACCATCCCTTTCAATGTACCTTGATCCTGTCTGCCTTGCCACCTACCCCTGGCCCATGGAGAAGCAGCGTGGCTCAGTGGAAGGAGCACAGGCTTGGGAGTTAGAGGTCATGGGTTCGAATCCTGGCTGGGCCTCTTGTCAGCAGTGTGACTGTGGGCAAGTCATGTCACTTCTCTGTGCCTCAGTTACCTCATCTGTAAAATGGGGATTAACTGTGAGCCTCACGTGGGAAAACCTGATTACCCTGTATCCACCCCAGCGCTTAGAACAGTGCTCTGCACATAGTAAGCGCTTAACAAATGCCAACATTATCATTATTATTATTATGTCCTTTCTTCTAGCTTGGTTCTCCCTTTCCCTACATATCCGACCGACCACCACACTCTTTCTTCAAAGCCGTATTCAAATCATATCTCCTCCGGGAAGTCTTCCTAACTCCTCACTTTCCCTATTCACTCTCCTTTCTGCTTTGCCTGTGGACTTAGGTCTATACCTCTTTTTTGATATTCACCGTACCCCCCAACTGCAAGGCACTTTGGTTCGTACCATTAAACTCTGCCATTCCCTTAGCTGTAATTTCTTTTAATGCCTGTCTCCAGCTCTAGGCTCTGTGCTCCTTGGTGGGCAGAAGTCATGTCAGCTGACCCTGTTGTGTTTTACTTTCCCAAGTGCTTTGTACAATGTTTTGCACACAATAAACACTTAATAGGTACCACTAACCTATTAAGAGTCCTGCAGTCCATTTGCACACCATTTTTTTTCCCCAGAAGAAAGATCTTTTAGTTATAGTGATGTGTACAGTTATCAGTCAATGGTATTTATTGAGCGCTGTGTGCAGAGTGCTACACTAAGCATTTGGGGAAGAGTACAATACAGTGGAGTTGGTAGACATTCTCTCTGCAGACAAGCAGCTTATATGACCAAGTGGTATTTGTGCTAAGAGTTTGCCCAGAAAGTAAGTTGCAAGTTGAGCGGAGGATTGGGTAATTAGTCAGAGCCACTGCCACTATCTTCCTTTCTAAGATATTCCTCAAGCCACTTTCCCATTACCCAGATCTCCTTACCCTGTGTTCTACATCCCTTGTCTCTCAAACTTCATATTACATATTTTTGTATTAGGTAAAAATCTTTGACAGACTAGGATGACATATTTTGGGAAGCGTTGAGTTGTAAATCCCGCAAATTTGGATTTGGCTAATTAATGTCTTGTTTATTGTAAAAAAAAAAATCATTATAATTTTTCATTTTGGGCACCACTGTAGTACTGCTGCCCAGGTACAGGTGACAGTTTCCCAGAAATATGGGATTCATGCTTTTGAATGATTTTATATTTTGCTGTCCCATGAGACTAGTCTATTAAATTGGAACTGTAATTCCCCTCTTCCCTCAAGAAGGAGGTAGTTTTATAAGAAAGAATGTAAATGTACAGCCAGGTTATGAAAGCCCATAGAACTGCCTGATCGAGTAAGCTCCTTGAAGGCAGGGATCATATCTCCTGACAGGAAGCAGCGTGGCTCAGTGGAAAGAGCTTGGGCTTCGGAGTCAGAGGTCTTAAGTTTGACTCCCGGCTCTGCTACTTGTCAGCTGTGTGACTGTGGGCAAGTCACTTAACTTCTCTGTGCCTCAGTTACCTCATCTGTAAAATGGGGATTAACTGTGAGCCTCACGTGGGAAAACCTGATTACCCTGTATCTATCCCAGCGCTTAGAACAGTGCTCTGCACATAGTAAGTGCTTAACAAATACCAACATTATTATTATTATTATTATTATTATTATTATTTTTATTATTATTATTATATCTACCAACTCTATTGTGTTGTACTCTCCCAAGCACTTAGTACAGTGCTCTGCACGGAGTAACTGTTCAATAAATGCCATTGATTGCTTTGATTAAATAGTATTCTAATCAGTACAATTAATTACTGAAGCTATCATTGAGGTTATAGAGCATCACAGTGGGAGGAGAATAAACATTTTAAATGGGTTTAGAAGCAATAGAGAGAAAACAGAGTAAATTCCCCCAGTTTTCTGGATTTGAGGTATAAAGGACTTTTTAGGACCAAGTAAGGTTTTGAAAGATTGAGAATCACTACAGGGAAGTCTGGGCAGGCTCAGACCCAAAGACACTGGTGTTTTTCTAAGTAGGGTAACAGTGGATATACTGGTTTATACTCACCAGTGATGAGACCTGTAACTGATCCCAAGTTTCAGAATAAACCAGGCGTTCCTGTCTGTCAAAGCCATTAGAGTACTTGGTGAAGAAATTTATGATACTTGGGCTATAGACATGAGAAAAAAAGTAGTTTCTCCAAAGATGAGACACCACCAGATCATGACAAGATAAACCCCCATCTTAGGTCATCCCATAGTCGTGATGTGACATGTTTCCAGCTTTGGGGAAAACCACTTTTACAGGTGACTAACCTGTGTTTCTGAGGCTGTCAGTCTGGCCCGGTTCATCAGGGGCACAGGACATGTCTTTTGTATTAAAGAAAATGTAAGAAATTGGTGCATTTGAGTGCAGATTTCCTGACTTCTTTAATGAAACCCCTTGCTAGCTGGTTGGATGTGTTTTTAGGGTGGGGAGGGGAGAGAGAGTTTAGCACGTGCTTTTAGGTAAATAAGTGCTTTGCAACCTTAAGACTGCATCAGTAGTGACTTAAGTTAATACGATTTGAACATTAAATGTTCTCTAGATGTCTCACTAGATTCAGATCAGTATTAGAGATAGAAATAGGCTTAGAACAACAGAGTGAAGCAGCATGGCTTAGTGGAAGGAGCATG
This sequence comes from Ornithorhynchus anatinus, assembly GCF_004115215.2. NCBI lineage: Eukaryota > Metazoa > Chordata > Mammalia > Monotremata > Ornithorhynchidae > Ornithorhynchus > Ornithorhynchus anatinus. The sequence goes on along the minus strand of NC_041729.1, from coordinate 70,277,037 downwards.
GGCCTGGGAATCAGAGGATCTGGGTTCTAAGCCTGGCTCTGTCAGTTACTTGCTGGCAAGTTACTTGACTTCTTTGTGCCTTAATTCACTCCACTGTAAAGTGGGGATTCAGTGCTTTCTAGTTAAACCGTAAGCCTCAAATGTAGGACAAGGACTGTGTCCCACCTGATTAACTTGTATGTATCCTAAGGTTTAAAATAGGGCATGACACATCAAAAGCACTTAATAAATATAATAATTTTTAAAAATAATTTTGCATATCACTTCTGTGTCAGGTGACTATAGCAATTTTTTTTCCATCTGAGTAGTTATCATCTGTCAGTCAGTGGTATTTGAGTGCTTACTGTGTACAAAGCAAGGTTCTAAGCACTTGGGAGAGGACAATACAGTAATTTTTTAATGGTATTTAAACCCTTACGAAATTTAGATATGAGCTCATGAGGTTGAACATAGTTCATGTCCTGCATGGCGGTCACAGTGTATTCCCCATTTTACAGATGAGGTACCCATAGCACAGACAAGTTAAGTTACTTGCCCCAAGTCACACAGCAGAGAAGTGGCGAAACTTGGATTAGAACCTATGTCCTTCTGCCTCCCAGGCCTATGTTCTTTTGACTAGTCCATGATGCTTCTCCTAGTTGGTAGTTGGGAGACATCTATTGCTTAATGCTGTATTTTCAATTCAGCAAAAGGGGGATTGGGAACCGGTATTAGTCATCAACCTTTGGGCTTGGTTTCTGTAACAAACCTTGGCTCACACTCATGGAGTGGTTCCTTGTTGCTTTGCTTCTGTATGTGCCTAGTGACCAGCTTGGGCTTCTCCCATATATGCCTGTCTCTCTGGGGACTATGTGGCCAGACACCCAGTTTGAGAAACTGTATGGCCTAGTGGATAGAGCACGGGCCTGGGAATCAGAAGGTCATGGGTTCTAATCCTGGCTCTGCCACTTGTCTACTGTGTGACCTTGGGCAAGTGACTTCCCTTCTCTGTACCTCAATTACCTCATCTGTAAAATGGGGATTTAGACTGTGAGCCCATGTGGGATAGGGACTGTGCCTAACCTGATTTGCTTGTATCCACTCCAGCACTTAGAACAGTGCCTGGCACATAGTTAGCGCTTAACAAAAACCACATTTACTATTATTATTATCAGTATTATTATTATTATTATTCCAGTTGGTCTGCTTTTTATTTGGCCTGCTCCCTGCCCCCGATGCGGCACTGGCATCTTTTGGATTCATATCTTTATTTTAAGAGTGCAGTCTCCCTCCACCTGGGCTCTATCAACCAGATTCTATGGCTCTCGTGTTTAGAGGGACCCAGGAGAGGAACACATTGACTCTGGAGTAAGTGGAGGAAGATTAGGTTCTCTTGGTTTGGGAGGGTAATGCTCTAGGATCAAGTGGATTTCTGCAAAATGTATATGATGTCACTGTTTTGTTGTTTGCACAGTGTAACATATGTGGTGTCACGTGTTTTTCTGATGTCTGAGAGGACAGGAAGTGGCTCTCTCATCCTACAGGCTTCTCTAGCCTTTGGAATGATTGGCAGAACAAAGAGGCGTAAACCTGGAGTGATCCAACCAGTGGCCTTCCATGTTGACTGTAAAGTTCACAAGGGTGACTTGGAGACCAGAATAATAATCTACAGGCTCTGTAGCACTCAATCACCTTACCCTTTCCTACCTCAACTTGATACTCTCCTACTACAACCCAGCCCGCACACATTGCTCCTCTAATGCCAACCTACTCGCTTTACCTCGAGCTCTTCTATCTTGCCGCCGCCCCCTCACCTGTGTTCTCCCTCTGTCCTGGAACACCCTTCCTCCTCAAATTCAACAGACAATTACTCTCCCCTGCCTTCAAAGCCTTGTTGAAAGCACATGTCCTCCAAGAAGCCTTCCCTCATTAAGCCCTCCTTTCCTATTCTCCCACTCCTATTAATGTCTGTCTCCCCCTCTAGACTGCAAGCTTGTTGTGGGCGGAGAATATGTCTATGTTGTACTCTCCCAAGTGCTCAGTACAGTCCTCTGCATACAGTAAGTGCTCAATAAATACGATTGACTGGTCACCCACCGGGATTAAACTCACCAATTAAGATTGGCATCAGCATACATTTGCACAGATTGTGTTCACTTATTGCCACACTGTGTCATTGAACACCCTCTCTTAGACCTTCCCTCCAAAATGGCTTCTCGTTCTACAGAGATGGTTTACATGAACAATTCCTTTATTTGCTTTATTTATTTTCTGGATTCTCACTGGCACAAGTGGCCCTTGAACAAGGTGCATTTGCATAGGCTGCATATCGATCAATCAAAGGTATTTATTGAGCACTTACTGGGTGCTGAGGAGTGTACTCTGCTCCTGGGAGAGTGCAGTACAGGAGATTTGGTAGACCTGATCCCTGCCCTCAAATATTTTTTAGTCTCGGGGGTAGGAGCAGGGAGCAGCAGTTCTTCCACTACATCCCAGCCCCTCCCTTTGTTCCAGCCTACTCACTGTGCCTCCCTCTCAATTCATTCTTGCTTCCAGCCCTTGCTCACTCCTCCTTCCTGCCTGGAACTCCCACCCCTTCACATCCAATAGACCCCCCTCCCGCCCCATCTTCAAAGCCACACTAAAATCACATCTCATTCATTCATTTGATCGTATTTATTGAGCACTTACTGTGTGCAGAGCATTGTACTAAGTGTTTGGGAGAGTATGATGCAACAATAAACAGACACATTACCTGCCCACAATGGAAGCCTTCCCTAACTAATCTCTCATCTCCTCAACATATTTTCACTCCTTTTTGCATCATCTCCATCCTTGAGCCAGTACCCTCTGAACACTTTCCTGTACATGTTTTTACTACCTGTAATGTAGTTTAATGTCTGTTTCCCATGCTAGATTGGAAACTCCTTTTGTTAGGGATATCTCTACTTATTCCACTGAATGCTCCCAGTTGCTTAATTCAGTGCTCTGCACATAGTAATTGCTTAGTAAAAATACTGATTAATTGAAAATGAAAAAGAGGATGTTGAAGGATAGAAGGAAGCTATTGATTTACTTTTTGGTAGTGTGTGTTTTGTTTTCATTTATTAAGCGCTTACTTTTTTTTTCCTTAATGGTATTTATTAAGTACTTACTGAACGCCAGACACTGTGTTATGCGCTGGGGTAGATAAAAGCTAATCAGGATGGACACAGTCCAGATGGGGCTCACAGTCTTAATCCCCATTTTATGGATCAGGTAACTGAGTCACAAAGAAATTAAGTGATTTGCCCAAAGTCACACAGCAGAGAAGTGGAGGAGGCGGGATTAGAACCCAGTGCTGTATGTACTAGACCACACTACCTCTTATGGCAAACAGTGCGGACCTATCAGACCAAAAAAAATCTTAAAGAGCAGTAAAAATATATTTCCTTGCCTATGATCAGTAGGAACTTCAGGATATCCTCTGTTCTTTCAGGAACAGGACTTTTGCACATGAAAGTGTGTGGTCCAGAAGGAGTTGGAAAGGAAACTTCATGGTTTCGCCATTAATCCCGTATTTTTACTAATTAACTACCAAGGCTGTTGTGTTTCATATCTGTAGCTGAGAGTGAACATGAGTGAAAGAAGCAATAAATTCCTCTCTCCCAAAGCACTGTGGGAGGAGGGGTGTGTGATTGTGTGTGTGTGAAGGGAGGATCATGAGTCAGTGATTTCATGAACCTTATAAAACCTGGGACACAAGCCTTTCCTTTTTATTCATCTTTCCAAGGCCCTGTAGGAAATGACACTACCGGATGCAGGTGCATTTTGACGTTACTAGAAAATTGTCTTTAGCGTGTGCATTTTACCTTTAACACTTGCAGGGTGTGAATCCAAGGCAGAAGCCCTTCTCAGTCTCCAGTGGTATCCCCATAGCCTCTCTTATTGCCTTGGCTTAACACAAATTTACCTGGCTACTGAGAGGCTGTCTGAGTCAATGAAAATTGGTCAGTCCAGACCTCTGAAATCCAGGGAAAATGTGGAAGAGTCAGACCAGCAGCTAAATGGATAGAGACCATAACAAGATAATAGAAGAACCATAAGAAAGGTTGCAGATTATGGCATTGGACAGGGCGTTCTGGAGAAAGTACATCCATGGAGTCTCTTTGCATCTGAAACAACTTGATGGCACATAATAATAATAATAGTAAAGGACAGTAATAGAGGCTGTCATTTTTCAATTAGGAAACCCCTTTCAATGAGAAATTACTCTGAGTACTAATTGCCCAAATATGAGCCCAGGTATTGAAAGAGGAAGAACGAAGTTGTCTGATGGTCAGTGCTTCCAAATACCGAATTGGGAAAGGCATTGTGGAAGTTTGAGGCAGTTGGTATTCTGACAATAAGCCAGCTGACCCCAGTGGCAGCAGTGAACTTGGAGGTCAACATTCTCCCAGACAAAAGTAGATGCCTGCAGTACTGGAGGACCTGAATAAAGCAACATGACCTAGTGGAAAGACCACAGGCCTGGGAGTCAGAGAACTTGAGTTCTAATTCTTGCTCCTCCACTTTCATTCATTCATTCACTCAATTGTATTTATTGAGCGCTTACTATATACTGAGCACAGTATTAAGTGCTTGGAAGAGTAATACAACAATAAATAGACACAGTGATATTCCCCGCCCACAACGATCTTATAGTCTTGAGGTGGGAAGACAGTAATAAAAATGAGTAAATTACATATGTGTACATACGTGCTGTGGGGCTGGGAGGAGGAATGAACAACAGGAGCAAGTCAGGGCAACGCAGAAGGGAGTGGGAGAAGAAGAAAGGGAGGCCTAGTCAGGGAAGGCCTCTTGGAAGAGATGTGCCTTCAGTAAGGCTTAAAAGATGAAGGAAAGTATTTGGTTTTTTTTATTTGAGGTGGGAGGGCGTTCCAGGTCAGAGGCAGGACAGAGGTGCGGGATTGGTGGTGAGATAGATGAAATTGAGGTACAGTAAGAAGGTTAGCGTTAACCTACTCTGGGTTGCTGCCCGGCTCATCTTCCTGCAGAAACGATCTGGGCATGTCACTCCCCTTCTTAAACAACTCCAGTGGTTGCCTATCGACCTCCGCTCCAAACAAAAACTCCTCACTCTAGGCTTCAAGGCTCTCCATCACCTTGCCCCTTCCTACCTCTCCTCCCTTCTCTCTTTCTACCGCCCACCCCACACGCTCCGCTCCTCTGCCGCCCACCTCCTCACCGTCCCTCGGTCTTGCCCATCCCGCCGTCGACCCCTGGGTCACGTCCTCCCGCGGTCCTGGAACGCCCTCCCTCCTCACCTCCGCCAAACTGATTCTCTTTCCCTCTTCAAAACCTTACTTAAAAATCACCTCCTCCAAGAGGCGTTCCCAGACTGAGCTCCTCTTCCCCCTCTACTCCCTCTGCCATCCCCCCTTTACGTCTCCGCAGCTAAAGCCTCATTTTCCCCTTTTCCCTCTGCTCCTCCACCTCTCCCTTCCCATCCCCACAGCACTGTACTTGTCCGCTCAACTGTATATATTTTCGTTACCCTATTTATTTTGTTAATGAATTGTACATCGCCTCGATTCTATTTAGTTGCCATTGTTTTTACGAGATGTTCTTCCCCTTGACGCTGTTTAGTGCCATTGTTCTTATCTGTCCGTCTCCCCCGATTAGACTGTAAGCCTGTCAAACGGCAGGGACTGTCTCTATCTGTTGCCGACTTGTTCATCCCAAGTGCTTAGTACAGTGCTCTGCACATAGTAAGCGCTCAATAAATACTATTGAATGAATGAATGAATGAGTAGCAAGGTGAGGTAGGAGGGAGCATGGTGATTTAGTGCTGCTTGTCTGCTGTGTGATCTTGGGCAAGCCACTTAACTGTGTCTTAATTACCTCATCTGTAAAATGCACGATTAAGACTGTTAGCCCCATGTGGGTCAGGATTAACTATAAAAGATGTAAAAGGAGCAATACATTCCTGTTTTCCAAGCATCGGGAGAGGAGGGTGGTGTGTCAGGGAGTGGCAGTGTGTGTGTAGGGAGGATCAATCTGATTATCTTGTATTTACCCCAGTGCTTAATAGAGTGCTGGAACATAGGAAGTGCTTAAGAAATACGATTAGGAAGAAACAAATGAATACCTGTGAATAATTACCAGATCAGCCCCTAAGTAGTTACAGGGAGATTAGCTTGTGAATTTGTCCATTAATTTTCACATTCCTTCCCTCCCAGAACTATGGTCTTGAGACGGACAATATGAAGAACTTAGTTCTGAAACTGAGGGCCTGTTCCAACAACTTACAGAACTACATCAGCAGCCGAAGAAAAAGTTCTGTTTACGATGGCAACTCATCTCGTAAGCCTCCCAACGAGTTTCTGACATCTGTCGTGGAGCTCATTGGGGCTGCTAAGGCATTGCTTGCCTGGCTGGACAGGTAGGTTGACATGGCCGCCCTTGATTTGTTTATTAAATAGAGATAAGCACCTAGACGGTGGCTTTTTTTTTTTCCAGGGAAAATGAACTCTTGGTTTTCAACCTCTGCCTGGGAAATTAAGGGTCCTTGCCCGCCTTCAGATTACCTTTGGAAAGAAAAGGCAGCATGGCATAGTGACAAGAGCTTGGGCTTGGGAGTCAGAGGTCGTGGGTTCAAATTTTGGCTCTGCCACTTGTCTACTGTGTGACCTTGGGCAAGTCACTTCACTTCTCTGTGCCTCAGTTATCTCATCTGTAAAATGGGATTTAAAACTGTGAGCCCCATGTGACTTGTATCTACCCCAGGGCTTAGAAAAGTGCTTGGCACATAGTAAGTGCTTAACAAACACCATAAAAAAAAGGTTAAAGGGAGGGGCAGTTTCAGGCTTTCTCTTGGAGAAAAGTGAAACTGATTTCGCTTGTGCTTTGCTGCAATTAAGTATTGATATAGTTGCCACCATACCTTCTGTTTTATGATTGCTCATATCCAGTCGTACTGCCTAGGTGCAATCTTCCTGACCCAAAAGGGATCCTTTCCATAGATCTACAGCCTGTGTTCTCTGATTAATTTTTAATCTCTCCATTAAACTCCCATGTCAGCACTTTTGCACCCCATAGTTTGTTGTACTCACAACCTCTGCAGGCCCTATGTACAGATCTCTTACACTCATTCACTTCCTCTTATCTGTATTTTACTTTAATATAGTGCCTGTTACCCCCCTTAAACTCTAAGCTCCTTGAGAGAATGCGCCTGCCAACTCTATTTTACTCTCCCTATTGCCTAGTACAGTGTGTCTAATAAGCGTTAGATTAATAGTATTGATTCCTTTAGAGTGTAAACTCCTTGTGGGTAGGGAATATGACTATCAAATGTGTTAGATTGGTCTCTCCCAAGTGCTTAGTATAATGCTCTGCACACAGTAAGTGCTCAGTAAATAAGATTGATTGATTGTTATTGTTCTGCTATGATTTTGCTGTGATAGTTCATAGAAAACCATTCCACAGCAAACAAAGGTTTGCTGTAAATAACTGACCCTGGATAGTATAAACTTTCATACACAGTGTCTGCAATGCTAGGAGCCCAATTGGTTCTTTGCCCTAAGGAATTTTTCTTTCTTTCTAGGACTCCGTTCACGGGGATCACTGACTTCTCTGTTACAAAGAACAAAATCATACAACTCTGCTTGGACTTGACAACTACGGTTCAGAAGGTCAGTTTTTTTTTTTCATTTTTTTTCATAGGTTTGCTCATCCTATCGAAACATCCATACCCTGACCAATGGAAGAAAAAAGAAAGTGCATTTTAAAACATGCAGTAATTAGCTCTTAAGTACCTGCTAAGGCACAAAGAATATTTAGTCTTTGGCTTTTGAGAAATTTCATTGTGTTCTCCTTGCTCATTCTGTTGCGTTGTCATATTTTTGCTATCTCTAGCTTCCTCTTTTACCCCTCCCGGCCCCCTGCTTTCTATTCATTTGGGCTACTTAAGTGTTTACTCTGTGACATGCATTGTACTAAACACTGGGATAGATTTATGATATCAGATCAGTCACAGTTCCTGTGGAACTTGCATTTTAAGGGGTAGGAAGTAGGGGGGCGGTGGAGAACAGACAGTTAATTCCAATTTTAAAGATGAGGAAGTTGAGGCACAAAGTTAAATAACTTGCCCAAGTTCACTCAGCTGCCTGGTGGCAGGGCTGAGATTTCACTCAGTGTGTTCTTTCCACTAGGGCCAAACTGGTCCTCAGTTGACCCAAGGCAGATAAATAATAATAATAATAATGATTATGATATTTATTAAGCACTTACTTTGTGCCAGGCTCTGTACTAAGTGCTGAGGTAGTTACAAGCAAATGGGATTGGATACAGTCTCAATCCCCATTTTATAGGTGAATTAACTGAGCCTCAGAGAAGTAAAATGACTTGCCCAAGATCTCACAGCAGACAAGTCACGAAGCTGGTTTTAGAACCCATTGCCTGACTACTTTTTTTGTTTTGCTGTCTGTCTCCCCCTTTTAGACTGTGAGCCCGTTGTTGGGCAGGGATTGTCCCTATCTGTTGCCGAACTGTACATTCCAAGCACTTAGTACAGTGCTGTGCACACAGTAAACACTCAATAAATATGATTGAATGAATGAATGATTCACCTTCTGACTCCCAGGCCTGTGCTCTATGCAGCACACCATGCTGCTTCTCGAGGAATGATCTGCAAAGGGAAACTTGTCCCTCAGATTGTGGTGCTTCTTGACTCTACCAGCTGATTTTTGGAAGATGGAAACCATGTTTTGATCTTGTGAACCCGGCTTTCTGCTACTGAGAGGCTCACTTTCTGCAGGTTCTTAAAGGCCTAGTGTATTCACTTGCTTTTAAAGCCATGTATTTACTTAGATGCTTTAGGGAATTCCATGGTTTGAGCATCTAAGAAGGCTTTTGACAACCCCCCCACCCCCAAAGAAAAACAACAGACCTATGCCACATATGCTGGGTTAATAATATAGTTATTCAACCTTGGCCTTTGAAGGCATTTTTGTCTATACATGATGAAAGCAAGTGAATCTTATCTCTTGAAAAAACACCCACAAGACTAGAGCAGGTGAGTTGCCCCACCTGACTCTATCACCTTCACGTATCTGAAACCCGAGCTTGCTACCATCATTTGTTTTTGTTCCAGTTGGCTTGTAAAACATTTTGCTAAATATTAACTAAGCTTGTACTTGAGTGTCCCAAAGAGCAAAGGTGAGTGGATAATTTGGCTCAGTCAGTCCTTTTCAGGGTAGATTTCAGTCTGTGGATCTTATTTTTGAGGCTTGTGTCTGGGGGCTTAGAGAGGGACACTTGAGTTTTCAGGTTGTTGGGATGGAACGATGTAAAATATTGCTTGAGAAACTTACGGGGGGTGAAAACTTGGGGAGGGAGTGGGGAGTAAAGATTGCTTCTCTTTCCCCTGCTTCTTTATTAGGTTGATATTTACCCTTACCATAAAAAAATGAGTGCCTTTAAGCTCTCCACTGACCTGACCCAGGGGAATGTAGTATGCCTACCAGACAAAAGTTTCATCCAATGAAGGCTATCTTCAATTTTGCCTTCAGGGTCCTCTCCCAGGGTTAGGTTGGATTCCTAATTTCATCCAGATAACTTGCAATATAAATTATCCTGTAGTTTTTATCTTTAATGACTCTATTCCGTAGGAGGCCTTTTAACCTGTGTATTTTCCTCAACTAAATCCAGTAGGTGCTTTTCTGGTTTATTTTTATTTTTTCATTCAGTGATTTCAATGAGCAGAATCAGTTGTTCACTCAGTGTAAACCAGGAGTACATTATACCCATATTCCTCTTAGTGCTCGTGATTGGCTCCATGCCATTCATGTTAAATGAAAGAGTGCTAAAAGAAATTTAGTTTTCCACTGGAAAAATGTAATGTGCATCAGTGCAATCCCAAGATGAAAAAAATAACCTAAACAATTTAAGTATATTTTTAAAAATGATTGACAATCATGCATGAACAAAAAGCATTGTAAATAGGTATGTCATGGGGTTTTTAATTAGATTGTATACATATGAAAATACTTAGTTCTCAAAGTGTTACATGTCAGAGACTAGTTAGCAAAATGTCACTCTGTGCTTGCCTATAAGACATCTGTCATTATCCAAAGCTAAATTGAGGTGGGCTTTAATGACACTATTCAAGTCGGGCAGTTTACTTAAAGGGGAGAGGAAAGGAAGTAATCCCAGCTAAACCTTTTAGTAAGAGAATGCTATAAGAAAAACTGGCATTATAATTAAATAACCCCGTTGAAGAAGCATGCTATTGGAGCTCCCTGTATTGAATTAGAACGTGCTTCTTTCAAATTCCCGATAAAATAGTTCAAAAATAAATTCTTAATGCATCACTGCTTTTGTTTCTGTGATAAGTCTGACCTCGTTTGATAATACCCGGATATGTGAAAGACTAAACAAATCTTCTCCCAAGACATCTCTGCTTGGTCAGCATACCTGCTGATCTGTTTTCAGGAAGATGGCTTTCTGGGTGAAAAATCCCAGGTTCCATTAAACCCTTCTCTACTTTGGACATTCTGATCTGTCCAATTGGAGGGAAATTCACAGGACCTCCTCCTTGTACTCCATATCAAGGTATCTGTTCTACTCTAGATCCCATCTTTAAGAATGAGGTGCAAGAACCTAAGAAGCAGCGAGGGTAGAGGATAGAGGCTGGGCCAGGGAGTCAGAAGGACTTGGGTTCTAATCCAGCTTACCACTTGTCTGCTCTGTGATTTTGGGCAAGTCACTTCACTTCTTTGGGCCTCAGTTCCTTCCTCTGAAAATGGGGATTAAGACTGTGAGCCCCAGGTGGGATGTGGATTATGTTCAACCTGATTAGCTTATATCTACCTCAGCGCTTAGTAGAGTGCCTGGTGCATAGTAAGTGCTTTAATCATAGAAATTCTTTGATCAGAAGATCACAGTGTTTTAAATTATGATGTGCGCCCCTTGTAAATTTTAAACCAATAGTGTTAGTAATCCCAGCCTTCGTATTGGAAAGCAGAAGTGATAAATTGCTTTGGCAGATTACTCTAGAATGTGTAAAAGAAGAAAAAAAAGTTTTTCCCGACACCACTATATTAAAAAAGAACTCATGCAGTTTGAATGCATCCAGTAAAGTGGAAATGGCAAAGAAGATTATTTTCAGTTATGGTTCAGTAACAAAAACAACTCACATAGGAAGAATTGTATTTTTAGAAGTTTGCTCCTTAAAAATATCCAGTGTACTAAAACTCGTTTGGGCTTTCCATTTTCAAAGGGCCTAAAAAAGAGAAAACTTGAATAGAAGGAAGCGCCACAGTAGAAAAATTCATTTCAGTTCAAAGATGACTTTCATGAATAGGCAGTGTTCTTTTTAGCACATCTCTTAATCTTCCTGAGTTGCAGCCATTTTATCTGCAAGATGAGAGACTAAAATTCTTTCCTCATATAATGGTTAGAGGAAACTGAGCCTACTGGAGCTTTAACTTCGGATGAGTGAATTAACAGTCTAATTTTTGTCCAAGTGTATCAGGTACACTCAGTCTCTCCATAGTCATTCATTCTTAAGAAAAATCCATTCTACTATTTAACCCAAACTTAACTTCCCCTCCTTTTATTTTGACGTGCAGTTTAAAGTTTTAATTGAACAATCTTCAGAAAATGGCAACCTAATTTTTCATCTCGTCTTTTTGCACAAACTGAGCATGTGTGCAAGCATTTTCAGTTAGGCCTCTTCTGAAAGAGAACAATGGTAACTTCTGTAACCTGCCAGCTGGGTTCATTCAGTGTTCAAAGTCTTTTGTGCCTAGGTAAATAATGCTTTGCATTCCATTCCTTTCCTTGTCATTAGTAGCATTCTTTAAGAGTAGTTTTTTGGCAGTGTCTTAATGAATGTTCTGTTGAGGTCCTTTCACATATGAAGTATTTGCAATATCTGACTTGATCTGGATGGTGCTTAAAATAAACTTCTGTGGTTCACCCTCCGGAGTTCATTATTTCAAAGAGACAAATATCAGAAAGTTCAGAACTGAAAGCTTCTGGTTGCCAGGCAGCTGCTGCCCAGTGAGTCGGGCTTTTCCATCTGTTTTATTGCTCTACCGTTGGGTTTCGGTTTCCTGCTTGCTCAGTGAGGGAACTGCCTAGAGAAGGTAGATGTAATAATAATAATAATAATTACGGTATTTGTTAAGCACTTACTATGTGCCAAGCACTATTCTAAGTACTAAGGGAGACACAAGGTAGTGAGGTTGGACACAACCCCTGTCCCACGTGGGGCTCACAGTCTTAATCCCCATTTTGCAGATGAGGTAACCAGGCACAAAGAATTTGAATTGTCCAAGGTCACACAGCAGACCAGTGGCAGAGCCAGGATTAGAACCCACGCTCTCCGACTCCCAAGTCTGGGCTCTTGCCACTAGGCCATGCTGCTTCTCAAACAGTGCTTGGCACATAGTAAGCGCTTAACAAATACCAACAATATTATTGTTATTATTATTATTATTATTATTATTATTATTATTATTATTATTATGTGGTATCAGCCAGGGGTCCGCAGTGAGCAGGGGTTTTGGAGGTAACCCAGAGCAATGTAGCTTCTTGTCATTGAGGCCAAACCAAGGTGGAGGAGTCCCGTTGGGTTGGGGACGGGATTCGGGCGAGTCTGTGGTTTACAGAGCCACCCATTAGTGATTGATTCTCCCGAGAATCCTCCAGTCCCTGGAGTCCTGCCTGGGTCGCAGTTCTGGTAGTCTGACCTTCTTTGCCATCCCTATGAAGAGCATTGGAGAAGTTGGCAAGGAGCTTGAGAGCATAAGTCAGTTATATTAATTGAACATTTATTGTGTGCAGAGCACTATTCTAAGTTTGGGAGAGTACATTTTAACAGAGCTGATACACACATTATCTGCCCACTGTGAGCTTACTGTCTAGAGGAAGCGTGAGAGAAGAAGGAGCCCGTGGGAGTATAGAGACAGTCCTTCCCCTCCTGACCCTTCAATCTCTCTTATGTTTGCTTATTCTTTTCTGCTTCAAGCAGAAGATCCTCACAGTTGTCTTTAAAGTGGTCCATCATCTCTCCTCCTATTTACCCATTCTCTTCTCCCACTGAACCCTATGTCGCATGCTTTCTCCCTCTGTGCTAACCTACTGATTGTGCCCAATTCTCATCACTCCCGGAAAAATACCCACCTCTTAATTCCACCCTCCCTCCTGCCTGGAACTCTCTCCCCTTTGCATTTTACAGACCGCTCTCTTCCCATCTTCAAATCAAAGTTTTTCTGAAATCTCATCTCCTCCAGGAGACCTTTCCCACTTAATCACTCATCTCCCTCACTCTGCTGCCTTCTCTACTGGCCACTAGAGCACTTTCACATCACCTAAGCACTTAGGGATTCACTCTTCACACACAAGCAGGGAGTCAGGAATCTGGGGTTCTAGTCCTGGCTCTGTCACATGGCTGCTGGGTGAGCTTAGGAAAGTCACTTAACTTCTCATCCATAAATGGGGAATAAAAATGCCTCTCCTCCTTCTCAGATTATGAATTCTGTGTGGCACAGGGACTGTGTTCGATCTGATTATTTGTATTTACCCCTATGCTTAGCACAGTGCCTGGCACATAATAAGCACTTCACCAATACCACCATTTCATTTCATTTCATTTCACAGTGCTTGGCACATTGCAAGCACTTAATAAATAGCATTGTTATTTTAAGTAGTAGCATTAGTAGTTAAGAAGACATTGGGTGGTCCAAATCAAGATTTCTATATGTTATTATTTTTTTGACTCAATTCATTGTTTTCTACACTTCTCTCATTTTCTTTAGGATTGTACTGTGGCTGAAATGGAAGATAAAGTCATAAATGTAGTAAGTGTGCTTTTCAAGAGTTCCAATCAAATACGTTTTGGGGGAGGAGGGTGAATGACCTGATTTCACAGTAAATTTCAAATTAAAATATTTGAATAAATACAGAAACTGTAATTATAAACTTTAAATAATAATTTTTCCAACTTCACTGTTCTCATGGTTTTGAGTTACTGACTATGTCCAGGGCCATCGATGTAAGATTTAAATAGGAATGATGAGGATAATTGTACATGGCATTTTACAGCTTGTGCCAAATGAAGAATTGTGGAAGGGAGGTTAGCCCAACTCAAGTAGAAAGTTTGTGCTGGAGTTCTGTAGCACAAAACATTTGCCCTTCTCAGCAGTAGTTCTCTTAGAACATCTCTCTTTCCACTAAGTGTTTTGGCTAGAACCCAAAGGAAGAATTAGGGACTATTCTTCTGGCAGTGCAGGTCTGTCTGGGAGATCAGACCTGCGAGAAGCAGTGCGACCTAGTGGATAGAGCAAGGGCTAGGGAGTTAAAAGGACCTGGGTTCCACTCTTGGCTCTGCCACATCTACTGGTTGACCTTGGGCTAGTCATTAACTTCTCTGGGCCTCATTACCTCATCTGTAAAATGGGGATTGAGACTGTGAGCCCCACATGGAACAGGGACTGTGTTCAACCTGATTAACTTGGAACAGTGCCTGGCACATAGTAAGCGCTTAAGAAATGCCATTTAAAAAAAAAACTTGAATCCATGTTGGAAAAATAGTGGTACACCTGTATGAACTGTCAAGCAAAGTGGGAATACTTGAGTGGCAGTTTTCTTTAACATGGAGCTCAAGAATGCAATCCCTGGATTATAGTAGAGCTTTAAAATATGGACTCCCCTGGCTCAACTGCAACTCTTCCTAAGTATATCAGAGATGTGGTTAAAGGGAGTGAAGTTCTTTTTCCAGCCTACTCTTTTCCTTGAAAACCTTTGGCTTAACGAACTTGGCAATCATTTGGGATCAAGGGGGAATGTACTGTGAAATATTTTTTTTTTTTAATATTTTGTAACTATTCATCATCACTTCCTCCTTTTGACAAAACCAGGCTGTATTCTTTGATAAGGACTTCCTCCTACTGATGTTTAGGAATTTTGCAGTGCAATTGCTATAAATATTGTTTTCCATAAATAGGGAGGCTAAATAAATAATGTTTCCCCAAGTGTTCATAGTCCCCTGCCCTTTCCCCCCTTTTCCTTTAAACCTTTTTACCCATTTAAGAAAAAGCATTGTTGGGAATTTCCTCATTTCATCAATTCCTTTCATTCAAATTTGAACATCGAGAAGTATTTTTAAAGGATGCTGTAACTGTAAAAGTACTGTATTTTTGTTTAAACTTCTTCATGAGCAAAACATTGGTACCTGGTGATAGAGCTTATAACTTGTTTGGCTTAAGTGAAGTTTTATCCATCAGTGGTATTGTGCGCTGATTAAGTGGAGAGTGCTGTACTAAGCACTTGAGAAAGTAGGTAGAAGGTGTTTTTGGAGTAGTGGCCATATGTTTTAGAAAATAGAATCATGTCCTTGATCATTCCAAGGAATCATCAACTAGCAAGAATTATCCTTGTTAGAGCTCTTTTCCTCAGAGAAGCTAGGGTGAGAGTATCTTATTGCTCCAAAACCATGACATTTTTTCCAAGTTTTTAGCTTTCAAATCAGTATGGGAAGGAAACTTTCTCGGGCCCTGCTAGGTCCCTTCCCACCCTTCTTCATGGTTCACATCATGGTGTCACGAAGATTTTGTATTCATCTTGTAGGTCTTTACTGCTATTGCATTCAGGTCCAGCTGAGTGCCTACGTCTGCCTCAAAAGATGAGTAAGAAACTCAGATGTAGTGTGTGAATGAATATGTCCAAGCCTTTGCAGGGTAATGTGATTTTTGAAAGTATTGGTTTCATTTGGAATTTCCATTTTTGACCAGATTCCACATGAGGCAAATCATGCAGTGTTAAGCCAAAGAGCTGTGGACAGCTAAGGATGACCATTTCTAGAATGTTAGTCTTGGGCAAAGAGCCAGGCTTTAGGAGCCCCTGAGGTTAGCAGAGCTGCCATCTTCTAGCCCTGATCTTTCCCTCCACCACTAAATATGGGGAACCTCGTGGCAACTGGTCAAGAGGGGGGAACATCCTTCCAGAAACAGTTGATAATCCGGTGGACTTCTTCACTCAGACTCTTGTCCAAAAATTCTGTATGCTTTTCCATCATTTTTTATGAATTTCGCTGAAGGGAAACAATTGCAGTCTTCTGTTTGTGTAGAAACTCGGCACCGTTGTTGTGGTGCTAAAACTGAAGAACTTTGAATTTTTTTCCCCCATTTCCAAATGAGTGCAACAAGTTCTTTTAGAATGTGTGTTTTCACTCTGGGTTTCGGCTAGAAGATGGTTTCGAGAATTAGTGAGCATTCATCCAAGTGTGCGAGCTTAGTTAAAGGATATCTTGAGGTTGGAAGAGCTGACTGGTGAGGCATCGAGTGCCATGAACGTTGTAGCACAAGTTTTCCTCAGCATGAAGTTTTATGAAAATGCAACCCCCACGGTTCCATTGAGCTGGGTGTATTAGTTTTGACCCCCTCAGACTTGGCTTGCATGGATGCATGTGAGATGTTTATTTGTTCCATTACTGTTTCTTCATTTTGTTCTTCACCATCATCATTGTTAGCCAGTTGTTGGCCAAGTATCATTGGGCAATCAAACAAAAATGCTATGGGTCAGTTACTCTCTGCCGGGGTGAGCTCTTTGGCTTTTCTCTTGGTATAAAGTCATATCAATCAGTCAATTCTTTCCGCTCCCACTGCTATTTGTTAACCACAGGATTAGGGAGTAGCTTGCTGGCGCCTCAAGTAGTTGGAAGCACAAGCATTTGTCAAACACTATTACCAATTGTCAAGTGCAGCCAGAGATTATTGCGTTCTGTATTTGGGAAGGCAGTTCAGCCTTTAAGAGCTAACTCCCCCCCCCCCCCTTTCAATTTTAGTCCAAGGTGTTAAATAGTATCTGTGACAAGACCATCAGATCAACAACAGATCCACTGATGAGCCAGTGTGCGTGTCTGGAAGAAGTCCGGCTGCCAAATGTTAAACCCGGGGAAGGCTTGGTAAGAATTTTCTAATATTATTTGTAGGAAGTACAAGCAAAGCTCTATTTTCAGTAAAGACGTATCATATTGTACACTCACTGGTAACATTACAGTGGTTAAAAATAAAACAAGGTGCAAATCAGATAGATAAAAAGCAGCACTCATTTTCATTACTTTTTGCACATGTGTGTGTTCGTGCAACACCTTAAACCTATCCTGAGGTTGAACTTTTAAGAAGAATTAATATTAAGAAAACTTATCAAATCTAGTTTTACAGGTTATGAATGTGTACGGTTTATGGTCTTGTGCTGTCATTGTATTCAAATTGAATGGAATTCGAGTAGAGAAGCAGTGTGGCCTAGTGGATAGAGGATGGTCCCGAGAGTCAGAAGAACCTGGGTTCTAATCCTAACTCCTCCCCTTGTCTGCTGTATGGCCTTGAGCAAGTCATTTAACTTTTCTGTGCCTCAGTTACCTCATCTAGAAAATGAGGATTAAGACCGTGAGCCCTAGCTGAGAACTTCAGCTGGGAAAAAAACGTCAAAAACGTGCACTGTGCCCTTGAAGTTCGGGCCAAGGGATATATGTCATTGGTTTCATTTTCTACTCTGTGAAATGCTGAGCCATCGTTTAGGGATGTTTCAGATCAAGTAATTTAGATTCTATCTCAGACTTTTGCAGACAGGCAAAGGCCTTATCTAAAGATGAAGCTGCCTTAAGGCTAGGAGTGACCAACAAAGATTTGGGTGGGATAACCCTGTGAGATTATGGATGAGAATATAGGATCTTGTCTTCTTTTTTTAATGGTATTTGGTAAGTGCTTACTATATTACAAGCACTGTACTAAGTGCTGGGGGTAGGTACAAGGTTATCTAGTTGGACACAGTCCATGTCCCATGTAGGGCTTACTATATTACTCCCCAGTTTTTTTCTGGTGAGGTAACTGAGGCACAGAGAAGTTAAGTGACTTTCTCAAGGTCGCAGAGCTGCAAGGGTTGGGGCCAGGTTTAGAGTTCAGATCCTTCTATCAGGCCCATGCTTCCTCCATGACAGTGGATAGAGCATGGGCCTGGGAGTCAGAAGTTCATAGGTTCTAGTTCCAGCTCTGCCACTTATCTGCTGTGTGACCATGGGCAAGCCACTTCACTTCTCTGTGCCTCAGTTATCTCATCTGTAAAATGGGCATTGAGATTGCAAGCCCCACATGGGATAGAGACTCTATCCAACTTGAGTTGCTTGTAATAAAGTAATAATAATGTTGGTATTTGTTAAGCGCTTACTATGTGATGAGCACTGTTCTAAACACTTGGGTCGTCACAGGGGAATCAGACTGTCCCACGTGGGGCTCACAGTCTTAATCCCCATTTTACAGATGAGGTAACTGAGGCACCGAGAAGTTAAGTGACTTGCCCAAAGTCACACAGCTGACAAGTGGCCGAGCCAGGATTTGAACCCATAACCTCTGACTCCAAAGCCCGTGCTCTTTCCACTGAGCCATGCTGTAGCCATCCCAGTGCTTAATACCATGACTGGCACGCTGTAAGGGCTTAACAAATACCATCATCATCACCACTGAACTGTGCTGCTTGACCTTGCTTACCTGGGTCATCCTTGGATTAAATGTAGCATGGTCTTTCCATTAATATCCCAGACCTTTTCACTCTACCTATTGGGTTTGGCCTGGTTCATGGTACAGCTGTACTGACTTTTCAGGACAGAAAATGGCCCCTATGAGAGTAATGTTTGTTTTCAGGAAAAAAATGCCATAATTTGTCTTATTGAGCTCATTTTCCATGTCATTTCACACCTTTTCCACTAAAGGGCTTTTTGTATGTAATGAATAGATCCCTGTACAGTTACCCCTCCTCTAGACATAGCAGAGAAAGGCCAGTCACACGTATATAAAAACAAAAACCTAGTAATCTAAATATAACTTTTGCATGTTTTTCCTAAGATGGTGTGGAGCTCACTTGATTTCCTAGGTAATGTCAATTAGGAGCTGTCTCCTCTGAAACACTTGTCAGATGTCCAATAGTACCTTCACTTTGTGGTATTCTTTAATAACACATCTCCAGGAGAGCCCTTGGCTATAGTGTTCACCCTCTAGCCACTGGAGAAAGTCTTAGTCTTATTTTCAGTTTTGAAAGGGAGCTAATCTTAGTTTAAATCAAATGACCTGAAAACTAGCTCCCCTCTAGACTGTAAACTCATTGTGGGCAGGGAGCATGTGTAATTCTGTTATATTGTACTCTCCCAAGCGCTGTAAAGTGCTGTGCCAATAGTAAGCCCTCAATAAATACCATTGATTGTAATCTAGAGCCACTGTTTTCTTCACCAGCTAGTTTAAAGTAGATCAAAGTGAGGACTTTAAAAGTAAAAATATGGTTTGTTTGGTTACTAGGCAAAGAAACAGAGGTAACTGTTTGTGAGAGTTTGGTTCTTTCTCAGAGGGCTTCATGAAAAAAAAACAAATGGAGGAAATTCCCCTGAACTTTGTTCCTTCAGGTGACACAATTTGCTAAATTGCCTGTGCTCAGATAATCTAGCACAGAAATACTGCTTTTAATTTTATTTGCTTAGATTTTTCCTCTTGATTAACTAACTTCCCTCTATTAAATGTGTTCATAAGTGTAGATTAGCCTTTGATTTTATGTGATTAATCATGGATTTTTTAATACAATTTATGGCTGTCCTAGGGCATGTACATCAAATCAACATATGATGGACTGCACGTTATTACAGGAACAACAGAAAATGTAAGTCCAGCTTAAGTGCCAGCACCCAAGGTTTGGAATTTAATTTTTTAAAAGTGCCTTCTGAGTGTCTTCCATGTAATTTTCAGGGTTTGTTTAGAATTTGCAGTGTTTTTGAAATTTTGCTCCCTGAAAGCATTTCCTAGAGCACATTATGAATGTTAGAGTAAAAAGCTATAAATACATTTACTTGTCATTACTAAACCACCAGTTTGACAAAATCCTCTTGATAGTCTCAAGGGAACCAGTCTAGCATATATCTCCAGCCACTTGCTGAAATGATAGTGTCACTGCAATAAAGAGGCAGGAAGTAAAAAAGAAGGAAGAGTCTTATGCAGTGATGTGAGAAATCTCTGTGTTTACACCTGAAAATTTTGGACTCTAACATTCAGTTACTCCACATTATTTTAGGAGAGCTGTGATTTTTCCTTTACACCATTTTTTTTTAATTAGAAGATATAGCCTGGTCCGTATCAACACTGCTCAACAGCAGTTTTCTCCTTCAGCAAACCCATAGATCCGTGCAATCCTTCCTTTAGAGAATGTGTATTCCAGCTCTGTTATATTGTACTCTCCCTAGTGCTTAGTACAGTGTGCTGCATATAGTAAGTACTCAATAAATACCATTTTTTATGGAATTTAAGCACTTACTCTGTGCTAGGCACTGTGCTGAGTACATACAGAGTAATCTGGTTGGACAGGTTTCTGGGTGAGGTAACTAAGATACAGAGAAGTTAAGTAAAAAATAATAATTGTGATGTGTTAGTGCTAACTATGTTCCAGGCATAGTACTAAGCTCTGGGGTGGATATAAACAAATAGGGCTGGATACAGACTCTGTCCCACATGGGGCTCTCAGTCTCAATCCCCATTACACAGATGAGGTAACTGAGGCACAGAGAAGTGAAATGACTTGCCCAAGGCCAGACAGCAGACAAGCAGTGGAGCTGGGATTAGATCCCAGGTCCTTTGAGTCCCAGACCCATGCTCTTTCCAGTAGAACAGACTGCTTCTGTTGATTGATTAGGGGCAATTTTATTTTTTATTTGGTTTTTGGAGGGTGGAAATTGAGAGTTTTATAAGATTTTCGTAAACTTGAAAGGAAGCAATTTGATTTTGAATTTTCAAATAAAAAACTACTACATTATAGGGTTGAAAGATGACCTTTCAAAAGCCATCCTGTTCATCCTCCAATTGTCCTTTGGGACAGGACATCAGTAATTGTTCATAGAGAGATGTGGTATCTCCTATGAAAAATATATAGAAAGACATTTTTTTCAACCTCCTTTTGGTATTCTGTTCTAGGATTTCATGCCACTTTCTAAATAGCCTAGAAGTTTTCCAGTAAAAGATGTTTCAACTCCAGGCAGTACTTATTTTCTGTTTTTTTTTTTCCCCCATTAAAAAAAATCACCATTAAACTATACCCTGTTGGAAACGGTGCTCCTATTATAATAATTTATTGTATTATGCATATGTGACAAAGCATTGTGCTATAAATATTTTAGGTTCAGGATATCCAGATTGGGCACAGTCCATGTCTGTCAAGGAGTTTACAGTCCAAGAGATAGGAAGAACAGGTATCTGATGCCCATTTATAGGTGGGAAAACTGAACCTCTACAAAGTTAAGTGACTTGCCCAAGGTCACACACACCAGTGGCAGATTTTTTTTTCCCATTCCATCATATTGCCTCCTCAGTCAGATTATCACCATCCTTATGATTACTACTATCATTATTGTAAGTAATAATTAATAATTTGGTATTTAAGGTCAGAGTTGAGCCCCAGTTTCTACTCAAGAAGAGTCACCTCACGCTCACTTTTGAAAGGCTTCATAGTTGCCCCAGTGCCAGATCTTGAGGCATGAGTTATATCCACTGAAAGATCATGAAACTGTAAATTGCCTAATTCAGGGAATCAGATTCTTCAGGTTCATAAAGATAACCATTGGCTCAGGCATTGACTTCCAGGTGACATAAAACCCGTTCAGTTACTGTAATGTTGCCGACTTGATCTTGAAGTGGGCCAGAATCTAAATCATATTTGGAGAGTTTGAATGAGTGAAACCTGCATTCACAACAGTTGGTTTTCTATAATACCAGTTTGGATAGGCATTTTTTAACCAATAAAACAGCAGGGTTAGTGATGGTTGAATGGAAACTTGATGTGGGGAAAAATGCAGGCCTACCTGATCCGAACCCATACTGTGAAGAAGGGCTGGGAACTGGATAGGCACCAATACTAATTGTGGTATATAAGCACTTACTATGTGCCAAGCACTGTATTAAGCACTGGGATAGATATAAGATGGTCTGGTTGGACACAGTCCCTGTCCCACATGGGACTCACAGTCTAAGTAAGGGTTTAGGTTCAGGAGGAGATGATAAATCCAAGTAGATTCTACAGTCATGGCACCCAACCTAGACGGCCTGTCTCTAGCTAGTGAATAATGATAAATTTAAGTTCTTGCCACATGCCAGGCACTGTACTAGGAGCTGGCATGGATACAAATTAAGGTGGACACAGTCCCTATCCTACATGGAATTCTCGGTCTTAATCCCCATTTTACAGATGAGGTAACTGAGACCCAGTGAAATGACTTGTCCAAGGTCTGGCAAGTGTCCAGACTGTCAACTCATTCTGGTCAGGGAGTGTGTCTACCAACTCAGTTATATTGTTCTCTCCCAATTGTGTGCTCCACTGCTCTGCACACAGTAAGCACTCCATAAATATGATTATTTCATATGAAGTGGTGGAGCTGGGACTAGAACACAGGTCCTCTGTCTCCCAGGCCCATCTCCTCTCCACTGGGCCATGCTGCTTCCCCCTAGCCACTGATGCCCAGTCATTGGACTTCTGGTGGAGAGAAGCAAGAATTTCTTCCTGGATTTCAGGCCCTTTTGTCCTTTACTAAACATTTTCCTGACAGCCTGCCATAGCCTAACCCCAGTGACTAGGTCAGTGGGCTTTGCTCAAGATTGCACAGGTACCTTCAAGCAGGCACTCCTTTGCCTAGAGGGTGAGAAGTCAAAAAAAACTGAGTGTGCTGAATGATACAAGCTTGTTCTCCCTTCCTACTTAGTCCCTGACCCACGTGGGGCTCGTAGTCTATGTCTGACGTGATTATTTTATATCTAGTGCTTGGCCATGTAGGAAGTGCTCAACAAATACCAAAATTATTATTAATTAGCATTAGTTCCATGTTACAGATCTAAAGACATGAGGCCTTGAGGAGGAAGGGACATTTTGGAGGCAAGTTTTCAAGGAGAACAGGATCCTGCCCCACTGAGTAACACAGCATTCCCGTGGGTGGTTTGTCTGGACTGATATCACTTCATACTGCACATTTTGCTAGACTTTCAGGTGAGCAATAAGCGGTTGTTATAGTTGCAAGTGAGTGTTTTTAAAAATATCCCTCACTGTAATCTTTCAACAAAGCTAGATAAGTCAGTGATGATTTCCATGCTTTTCTATGCCGCTTGCTCATTTTGTGCAGAATCTGTCATGGCTGGTAAGAACATTCATTGTTAATATCTAGGCTTGTTCTTACAAGGCTAATTTTTTGAAACCTTAAATATCAGACTAAATCATCCCACAAGTTTCACCTAAACTGCTCAGTCAGATACTTCGATCCAGAATTTGATGGCTCCTGAAAACAATATATAAAATATAGCAATATCTTTTCCCTTTAGCTCTTTGACTTGTGGGTAAGTGTATATATATTATATATATTTGTATATTCATATATGTGTATATATACATTATGATTAAAGATAGTATGCAGGAGATATAGCCATGCATGCTTATATATGTCATATGTGTGTGTGTATACATATATATGTCTATATACATATTTGTGTGTATATATAATATATATACATTATACATTATGATTAGAGGTTTCATGCATTAGAAACTACATTTAAAATGTCAGTGGGCCTGCAGTGAGTTGCATTCATATCAGAAATGGATTGTGCCTCTTTTATGTTTTTTGCACATTTCCAAACTACAAATACTACTTAGGAAGAGTTTGATAGATTACACTCCCTTGATTCTAGCAATCCACTTTTTCTGTGGGAGGGAATTGTTCGTAATATTGAATAGGGACCAAAATATACTTTTGAAAATTAGAACAGTATTTCTCTCCCCACTGAAATTACTGCTGTCATTATCCATTTCACTTTTTATTAGTCTTGTGTTAAAACACATAAAATGTGCTTAGGATTTATAATATAACAGTGAAAGAAACATGATGAAGTTTGAAATCCCTCCTAGGGTTTTAAAATACACTTCATGATTTAAAATACTTTCCATGGGCCTCATGTAAATTCAGCACTTTTTCTGTTTATAGAGTATTTGATATTATATATGTAAGTAACGTGCATTTTTATTCTGTTCTGGATATAAAATTTCCTTTGGCCAAAATTGGCAGAGCAAAACCAATGTTTCCAGCACTATTTATTACTGTATTTTTTATTGTTACTCTAGTGATAACTTTTTTTAATAAGTTCTAATGGGGGAGTAATATTCAAATAGATTATATAGTGTATACTTAACTGTATTAGTTACAAGTGGTGTGGTCAACCACCCTTGCAAGTAACTCCTTGGTGAGGCCCAGCATCATTTTATATTAAGGTTGTATGAGACATAATTGTGTTTGTTTTACTACCGAGATGTATTTAAGGTATTTGGTCTAAGATGACAAACTACAAAACCTTCTGGGATCCATTTTTGGTCAGGCTTTGCAAAATTGCAGGCTGTAAGAAAGCAGCCTTCATCGTAATTTCATGGGAGTAGGTGAGAGCAGTAACAACTGTTTTTATTTGCCTTTAGTCTCCTGCTGATAAGTCTCAGAAGATTCATGCAGGCGATGAAGTGATTCAAGTTAATCAGCAGACTGTGGTAAGCTCTAGCAATCATCCTGGATGCTACCTCTATAATTTTAATTTGTCATTTTTTGTTTAAATGTGTATTTTCACACGGAACTTTTTTATTGTTAAAACATATGAGTGTGACATTTTGTTTTGTTTTAGATATAATTTTTCCTGTATGATCAACTTCACTGTGGTGGGGCTACAGTCAAATAATATGAAGCCTGAATATTATCTTCAATGAGTAGCTCTCAGTGTTTATAAAAACTTGCCTTGCTACAGATTCACTGGAAGTAGTTTTTAATATGTTTGCCTTGAACATGCAAACTCTGACCTCAAAAAGCAGCAGAGTTTGCCATAATTTTAAGATGGAAGTTAAAAATATTTTAGCATTCTTGGATGACTAGGTGACAGATGGCCTTTGAAAATATTTCTTGGAGCAGTAAATATGCACACGATTGCTACTTGAGGATTTTTCAGGAGGGTATTATCATTTGGGTAAGAGAAGTACACTTGCATATAATGGCTCTGCCACTTGTCTGCTGGATGATTTGGGCAAGTCAGTTCTCTGAACTTCAGTTCCCTCATCTGGAAAATGGGGATTAAGATTGTCACCCCCATGTAGGGCAGGGACTATGTCCTACCTGATTATCTTGAATCTTCACCACTGCTTAATACGGTGCTTGGCCTATAGTAAGCACTTAACAAATACCACAATTATTATTATTATTATTAATATTAATAAAATATTTTTCTTAGGTCTTTCGAGTTGATTTTCTTTTTAGAGAGTGTTTTCAATGATGATTTTACTTCTGACTGATGCTCTTCCTGAAAGCATAAATTTGTTTCCCTCACTGGAGTTCCTTTCTCTTTGAAGGTTGGGTGGCAGTTAAAAAACCTTGTGAAAAAGTTGCGAGAGAATCCTACAGGAGTTGTACTACTGCTTAAGAAACGTCCCACGGGTTCATTCAACTTTACACCTGCTCCGCTGAAAAATCTAAGATGGAAGCCTCCTCTTGTGCAGGTATCTTTCACAACCAGAACTTGTACTGAGTAGGAATGATGTAGGTTAAGATGTGAACTTTTGTCTTTGTGCTCAGGCAGTTGGGATTGGTTACATAGGATCTAAGAAGTCTTGTTTCTATTTTTTTTCCTCTTTACAGATGTGCCAGAAAGTTTTAGAATTCTGGGTGGCTGGCCCTTTTTAGTGGGATAAATCTCTCCTCTATCAATGCTAAAAAAATTAACAAAGCATAAGCCCTTTCAGGTTATTCAGGGTGCATGCGCACACGCACACACATGTGTATGTTTATACACACACACACACACGAGTGAATTTCATCTGGACAGAACAATCAGGCTCCTAATCTCAGAGAGCCGTGATATTAAAATGGTGATTCTTTTTTATTACATGCAAATCCTTGGAAGAAAATGTATGAGATTTTATTAGTCCCTCCAAATTAAAACAGTTTGAAATTCCAGATGTTTCAATGTTAAGCATCACTGATTTCCTTAAATATTTGTGAATAGATTCTAGATGCTAAGTTTGAACACGAAATGTATATGTGGTGTGAGAGGCAGCTGTGTGGTATAATGTTTAGATTTCTTACCTGTGTGGCATTTCTAATACTTGAATGAAATCACCTGATCTCAGGACCCCCGTATCATCTGAATAGTAGTATAATGCCACTTCCATAACAAGCAGTATTAATTATATAATCATCTATCAAAGCTACAGTATGCCCTTATATATTCCTTATCCCCCGTCCCCCAACCATTGCAAAAAAGTCTGTGTTGGCTCGGTAAAGGGGTAAGAGGTGTTCATGCAGGCTTTTTCAAATGTCTCCTTCCTTCATTCCTCAGTATATTCTGTTAATGAGCCCAAATAAGTAAATATTCTTACTATGTGTATACAACACTGTATCATAAACTTGGGAAACTACAGTAGAATTGATATTTGTGTTCCTTATCTGCAGGGAGCTTGCAGTCTAGCTGGAATTGTGTTCTTGGGCACCTCCTTAGAGAATAATAATTGTGCTATTTATTAAGCGCCTACTATACCAGACGCTGTACTAAGCACTGGGGTGGATATAAGCAAGTTGGGTTGAATGCAGTCCTTGTCCCAGGTGGGGCTCAAGTCTCAATCCCCCATTTTACAGATGAAGTAACTGAGGCACAGAGAAGTGAAATGATTTGCCCAAGGTCACAGAGCAGATATATGTCCCCCAAGCAGCATGGCATAGTTGGTAGAACACAAGCCTGGGAGTCAGAAAGTCAAGTGTTCCCATTCCGGCTCTACCATGTGTCTTCTGTGTGAACTTGTCCAAGTTACTTCACTTCTCTCTGCTTCAGTTGCCTTATCTGTAAAATGGGGAAAACTGTGAGCCCCACATGGAACAGGGATTGTTTCTAACCTGATTTGCTGGTATCTAACCCAGCCTTCAGGCCAGTGCCTGGCACATAATAAGTGCTTAAAAAATTCCATTATTATTATTATTCAGCAAAGATCTTCTTGATCAGGAAATGTTTGTGAAAGTGACAATCCTCCTTGACTTCTCAGCTGCCCTTGACACTGTTGACCGTCCCCTTCTCCTCCATACCTTATTCCACCTTGGCTTCACAGACTCCGTCCTCTCCCGGTTCTCTTCTTATCTCTCTGGCTGGTCATTCTTGGTCTCCTTCGCAGGCTCCTCCTCCCCCTCCTATCCTCTAACTGTTGGGGTTCCTCAAGGGTCAGTTCTTGGCCCTCTTCGGTTCTCCATATACACTCCCTCCCTCGGTGAACTCATTCGCTCTAACGGCTTCAACTCTCATCTCTATGCAGATGACACACAGATCTACATTTCTGCCTCTGTCCTCTCCCCCTCCCTTCAGGCTCGTATCTCCTCCTACCCCCAAGACGTCTCTACCTGGACGTCTGCCCGCCACCTAAAACTCAACATGACCAAAACTGAGCTCCTCATCTTCCCTCCCAAGCCCTGTTCTCTCCCTGACTTCCCTATCACCGTGGATGGTATGACCATCCTTCCCGTCTCTCAGGCCCGCAACCCGGGTGTAATCTTTGACTCAGCTCTCTCGTTCACCCCACATATTCGATCCGTTACCAAAACCTGCCGGTCTCACCTTTATAATATCGCCAAGATCCGCCCTTTCCTCTCCACCCAAACAGCTATTTTACTGGTACAGGCTCTCATAATATCCCGGCTGGATTACTGTGTCAGCCTTCTCTCTGATCTCCCTTCCTCCTCTCTCTCCCCGCTCCAGTCTATTCTTCACTCCGCTGCCCGGCTCATCTTCCTGCAGAAACGCTCTGGGCATGTCACTCCCCTTCTTAAAAACCTCCAGTGGTTGCCTATCAACCTCCGCACGAAACAAAAACTTCTCACTCTAAGCTTCAAGGCTCTCCATCACCTTGCCCCCTCCTACCTCTCCTCCCTTTCCACTGCCCACCCTGCACGCTCTGCTCCTCTGCCACCCACCTCCTCCCCGTCCCCCGTTGTCGCCTATCCCGCTGTCGAACCCTGGGCCACGTCCTCCCGCGGTCCTGGAATGCCCTCCCTCCTCACCTCCACCAAAATAATTGTCTTCAAAACCCTACTTAAAGCTCACCTCCTCCAAAAGGCCTTCCCAGACTGAGCTCCCCCTTTTCCCTCTGCTCCCCTCTACCCCCCCCACCTCTCCTCAGCTAAGCCCTCTTTTCCCCCCTTTCCCTCTGCTTCTCCCCCTCTCCCTTCCCCTCCCCTCAGCACTGTACTTGTCCGCTCAACTGTATATATTTTCATTACCCTATTCATTTGTTAATGAGATGTACATCACCTTGATTCTATTTATTTGCGATTGTTTTAATGAGATGTTCATCCCCCTGATTCTCTTTATTGCTATTGTTCTTGTCTCTCTGTCTCCCCCGATTAGACTGTAAGCCCGTCAAAGGGCAGGGACTGTCTCTATCTGTTACTGATTTGTACATTCCAAGCACTTAGTACAGTGCTCTGCACATAGTAAACACTCAATAAATACTATTGAATGAATGAAGTGACTCAAGATGTGGTTCAAAGATGGAATAGCACAGGCCTGCAAATCAGAGGACGCAGGTTCTAATCCTTGCTTGCTCCCCCAGTTCCTGTGGTACTGGACTGTAGATTAGACTGTAAGCCCGTCAAACGGCAGGGACTCTCTCTATCTGTTGCCGACTTGTTCATCCCAAGCGCTTAGTACAGTGCTCTGCACATAGTAAGCGCTCAATAAATACTATTGAATGAATGTGGTATGACCTTGGGCAAGTCATTTAACATATCTATGCCTCAGTTTCCTGAAGTGTAGACTGGAGATTGAATATCTGTTCTTCCTCTTGTTTAGACTGTGAGTCACATGTGGGTAGGGACTCTTTCGACCTGATTAACTTATATCTACCCCAGCACTTGGAACAGTGCTTGACACATAGTAAGGACTTAACAAGTACCATTAAAAAAAAATCTCATTGATGGCAGCTGCAGTGAGAGTATACCGAGAAAGGCATAATTGCTAAGGTAACCAGATTCTTCTTAAGATTGTTCACGTTGTTGCTATTCTGTTGTTTCAGACCTCTTCTCCACCCACCATTACGCAGTCCCCCGAAGGCACCATGGATGCCTCACTGAAGAAAGAGAAACCAGCCATTCTGGACCTCTATATCCCTCCCCCCCCCTGACGTTCCCTACTCTCCTCGGTAGGCAGCTGTTTGAGTATGATGAATTCTGCACCTAAATTTTTTTTTTCCTCATTACAATTTTTTTTCTTTTTAAGTGGAAAAGGTTGATCAGTCATTTGAGAAGCAGCATGGTCTGGCAGATAGAGCCAGGGACCTGGGTGTCAGAAGGACCTTAGTTGTAATCCCAACTGCACCACTTGTCTGCTTTTTGACCTTGGGCAAGTTATTTCACTTCTGTGCCTTAGTTACCTCATCTGTAAAATTGGGATTAATACTGTGAACCCTATGTGTGGCAGGGACTGTGTCCTACCCGGTTAGCTTGTGTCTACCCCAGCATATAGTACAATGCCTGGCACATAGTAAGATTTAAGAAGTAGCATTAAAAAAATCAATTTTGTTTACTGACCACTTATGGCCTTCAGAGCACTATACCAAGTTCTTGGGAGAGTACAGTAAAACAGAGTTGGAAGACGTGTTCCCTGCCCATAAGGTGCTTATCATGAGGTCTAGAGAAGGTGGAAATCACTTATTTTGGCCAACTTCTTCTCAGTAAAATTGATGCTCCAGAATTACAAAATTGAAGCTTAGTTCTCTGGTGAAAATTAGTTGTTGATAGTAGGAAGCATTTTGGAAGCAGTGTTAACTCTAGGGGACAGCTCCACAATTTTCTTTTTTCTTGTTTATGGTATTTGTTAAGTGTTTTCTGTGTGCCAGGCACTGTTCTAAGCACTGGGGTAGATACAAGGTAATCAAGATGGACACAGTCCATGTCCCACATGGGGCTCAAAGTCTTAATCCCCGATTTACAGCGAGGTAACTGAGGCCCAGAGAAGTGAAGTGATTTGCCCAAGATCACAGAGCAGACATGTGGTGGAGGCAGGATTAGAACCCAGATCTTTCTGATTCCCAGGCCCCTGCTCTACCCACTAGGCCATTCTGCCATATAGTACTGAACAATCTCCTAGTAGTCTCAAAAGAATTTTTTTCTCCCCGAAGTGCTCAGTGTACTCCCAGAGAGTCACTGCAGAAACTGGAGAATTGGCACAACAGAGCCTCTTTTGCTGAGGCAGGAGAGTGGTAGTTGTGCAATTCAGGGAACATTTCTTAAGCTGACTTCTTCCAGACTTAGTTGGGGTTTTTGATTTGTCTCCAAAGCCCCTCAGGAGTATTGCAAAATGGACAACATTTTTCTAAGGTTCTGTCCTTTTGCCTTTTGATTAGAAGATATTTATAGGTTATTCAAAATGGAAACTGGAAATTCAACACTAATATGGAGGTTAATGTTGCATATTCATTCAATAGTATTTATTGAGCGCTTACTATGTGCAGAGCACTGTACTAAGCGCTTGGGATGAACAAGTCGGCAACAGATAGAGACAGTCCCTGCCGTTTGACGGGCTTACAGTCTAATCGGGGGAGACGGACAGACAAGAACATTAACTTTAGGGAGTGAAATGTGAGATTGAGTTATATGTAGTAAGCTCATGGAAATATTTATAGATGTAAAAAAATGTACAGTTTTTAATATGAACAATTATTCATAATACTGGTTAAAGCACTTAATGTATTTCAAGCACTGTGCTAAGTGATGGAGTAGATGTGATCTAGTAATGTGAGGTATTCAGTAGTGTTCAGTATTCTGAAGCAGCATAGCCTAATAGAAGTAATAGAAGCCTAGGAGTCAGGACCTTGGGTCTAATCCCCTATGTGGGCAGGGATTCTCTCTCTTTATTGCTGAATTTTACTTTCCAACCTCTTAGTACAGTGCCCTGCAAACAGTAAGTGCTCAATAAGTATGATTGAATGAATGGTCCTGCCACTTTCCAGTTGTTAGACTTGGGCAAGCTACTTAACTTCTCTGTGCCTCAGTTTCCTCATCTGTAAAGTGGAGATTCAATAGCTGTTTTCCCTCCTACTTAGACCGTAAGCCCCATGTAGGACAGGAACTGTGTCTGTCCTGATTTCCTTTTATCTACCACAGTGTAGATAAAAGGGTATATAGTATACAGTATATAGTATATATACTATATATATAATAATAATAATGTTGGTATTTGTTAAGCGCTTACTATGTGCCGAGCACTGTTCTAAGCGCTGGGGTAGACACAGGGGAATCAGGTTGTCCCACGTGGGGCTCCCAGTCTTAATCCCCATTTTACAGATGAGAGAACTGAGGCACAAAGAAGTTAAGTGACTTGCCCACAGTCACACAGCTGACAAGTGGCAGAGCTGGGATTCGAACACATGAGCCCTGACTCCAAAGCCCGTGCTCCTTCCACTGAGCCACGCTGCTTCTCCTATATATATATATACTATATATATATACTATATAGTATACAGTATATAGTATATACAGGGTATATAGTAAGCCCTTAAATACTGTAGAAATTAAAGAATGAAAAATGTTGCAGTACTTTTTGAGGATTCAATTGTTCCATCTACTCTTTCAGGGATGAGAAGGGCAGTTTTGTCTGTGGAGGATTCCCTAAATATAAACATCCTCTGCCTGGCTCGAAGGGCTCAGAATCCCCCAATTCCTTCTTGGACCAGGAAAGTCGAAGACGAAGATTCACCATCGCGGATTCTGATCAGCTGCCTGGATATTCAACCCAAGCAAATATTTTGCCCACAAAAATGAGGGAAAAAACCCAGTTTTCCGGTGAGTTGCTGCCTGTTTTGGGGAGCTATGTTGGGTTTGTTTTAAGACAACAGTTGGGTTTGCCTCTTCAACCCTCCAACCTTTTTTGGAACTGCTAGCTGAATTTGGCAGACTTTAAGGGTAATCTGAGGAAAACATAAACTTCAGTGAAATTCAAAGTATGAAACCAGTTATTCATCGCACTGCAACTCCTTTGAGTCATTACCCTGACTTGAATCAAACCCCAGCTGCATGAGCTTTAACTTTTTGTGTTTGGTTTTAACTTTTTGGTCTCTCTACCTCCCCCCCACACCCTCCCAATCATTTATAATGCTATGCATCTAATGACCTGTTTTGTAATTGTCCCTTAAAATGTGTCTCTCATCTTACAAACTGTTATAGCTGACATTTAAATACTTGCAGCATTAAGGTGGAAGTGTATCCTTAATGTGAACTGGATTTTTGAAATGCATCCTTAACATGAACTGGATTTTTAATGCAAAGGAACAGTTTTCTGAAGTCTAAACTGGCAAATACTTCTTCCCCCTTCCAGGAAAGCCTAGACCGTTGTCTATGCCTGCGGACGGAAGCTGGATGGGCATCGTGGATCCTTTTGCCAAACCACGGGGACAAGGGCGAAGAGGTGAGTGCCATTCAAACCCAATGAAAGGGAACTTTAACTTGGAGTGTCAGTGTGTTGTGATGTAAGAAACCTGGCATGAATGTTTATCTAAATAAAATCGCTGTTGTTTAGAAAGAGGGGGATAGAGTTTTGAGTGTGGTCTTCATTGAAATGGAAATGCTTAGACCCCTGAATTTCATTTAAAGTTGAAACGTGTGTGGTTTCTCTTTGTCCTTTATATGCAATTTTAATAGTGTTTGTCAAGTGCTTACTTATGTGCCAGGTACCACTGTACTAAACTCTGGGGTAGATAGAAGCTAATCAGGTTGGACACAGTCCAGGTCCCACATGGGGCTTATAGTTTTCATCCTCATTATACAGATGAGGTAACTGAGGCACAGAAAAGTTCAGTGACATGCCCCAGGTCACATAGCAGACAAATGGTGGAGCTGTGATTAGAATTCAGGTCCTTTAGGCTCCCAGGCCCAGGCTCTATCTTCTAAGCTACTCTGTTTCTCTCCATATTTCTCTTGTGAAGAGAAACTTTTATGGGTATGTGATTTCTGTGGGAGATAATCCTGGACAGGTACATTAGGGCAGTCCTAAAAGCATCCTTTGAAATTCGCTTGACCAGTCCAGAATTGTACCTGGCAAGCAAATCCTGGAATCATTTACTAGGACTAGTTGCCTCAATAGTTTGGGATATGAAATTGTATTTTTACAATGTACCAAATAACACTGATGACTGACTACTTTAATGCTGTGATAACTAGAGGAGAGCAGGAAAGGAATAAGCAGAGAAGAAAAAGGAGGGTATCAGCCTTAGAAAGATATAATAATGATGGTATTTGTTAAGCGCTTAATATGTGTCAAGCACTGTTAGAAGCACTTGGGTAGACACAGGTTGGACACAGTCCTTGTCACACATGGGGCTCACAGTCTTAATCCCCATTTTACAGATGAGGTAACCAAGGCCAGAGAAGTTGCTCAGGGTTACACAGCAGACAAGTGGCGGAGTCAGGAGTAGAACCCAGGTTCTCCTGACTTCCAGCCCTATGCTCTAGTCATTAGACTGTCCTGCTTCCCAATGTGAAGATGTGGTGGTGGGTTGACAGAGGTCTTGTAAAGAAAAGGAAGAGCCCATGAAAATGCAAAGGTTTATATCTGTCAAAATGCTAATATCCACAAATGCTCAGGATTTGGAAGATAAATCATCTGAAGCTTAAATTTAAAATAAAACCATATTACATATGTGTATCACTTTTTCTTCATGATACTGAGGATTGGGAGAAAAACTCTGTTTTTAATATCAGGATGTTATTTAATAACAAATTGCCAATGGATTTTGTGGTGAATTGGGGACTACCATGTAGGGGTCAGGTGTGGTTTGATCATGGGATTACTAGCTCATGAATGTGGCCTTTATTTCTAGTATGCAAAGTATGCCGACTTCTAATGTTGCAGATTTCATTCATACAGTAATATTTATTGAGTGCTTACTATGTGCAGAATGTAGTACTAAGCGCTTGGAAAAGTACAATACAAGAGTTGGCAGGCACATTCCCTGCCCATGATTGTAGTTGTAGTTTGTTCTTCCGAGGAAGAGTTTCCGCAATTGCTAAACCGAGACAAGGATGTGATGCCATCGTAAGTTTTGAAATGAGGAGAATCCTCCAAAACAATCAGCAGGTGGCAGGACTGCTCTTTGTTTAGCTTTGAGATACTAAACTTGCTCTTATTGCACTAGTTTGTCACTTGCCTTTGCAGTCTCTGTAGCTTAGTACAGTATAAGCACTTAGTACAGTGCTCTGCACACAGTAAGTGCTAAAATACGATTGAATGAATGAATGTAGATTGAAGTTGAGTAAGGGAATTTGGGTTAAGGAGGAGAAGAGTAATTGACATCTGGACAAACTCATATGAATACACTGATCCAAGTGAAAGTTTTTCCCATTACTGTAGACAGCACCACCTTCCTTCCTGCTTCAACAAGCCCATTACTTTGCATTATCCTTGACTCCTCACTCTCTTTGAACCCACATATTCAATCTATCATTAAATACTGTTGGTTTGACCTTCACATCACTAAAATCTTCCCTTTCATCCAGACTGCTATCATGTTAATCCAATCACTTATCCTATCCCACCTTGATTATTCTATCAGCCTCCTTGCTGACCTTCCTGCCTCTTGTCGCTCCCCTCTCCAGTCCATACTTCACTCTGCTGCCCGGATCATTTTTCTACAAAAACATCCATACCATGTGTCCCCACTCCTCAAGAAACTCTGGTGGTTGCCCATCCACCTCCGCATCCACCACTACTCATCCACCTTACCATAGGTTGTAAAGTGGTCCATCACTTCGCCCCTCCTATTTTACCTCCCTGATTTCCTACTCCACCCGAGCCTGCACACTTTGTTCCTCTATTGCTGGCATTCTCACTGTACTTTGATCTCATCTATCTTGCTGCCACCCTGTCGCCTACATCCTGCCTCTGTCTGTCGTTTGTGAGGAGGGAGGGTGTTTCAAGCCAGCTACTCCCCCCATCCTTTCAAAGTCTTATTGAAGGCACATCTTCTCCAAGAGGCCATCCCTGACTAAGTTCTCCTTTCCTATTCTCTCATTCCCTTCTGCATCACCCTGATTTATTCCCTTTATTCATTCCCCCTCCCAGCCCCACAGCACTTATATACATACCTGTAATTTATATTAATGTCCTTGTCCCTCTCTAGACTGTAGATTCATTGTGGGCAGGGGATTTGTCTGATTATTGCTACATTGTCCTCTCCGGAGGACTTAGTACAGTACTCTGCACACAGTAAGTGCTCAATAAATATGATTGACTGACTGACTGACTAGAAATGGTGCCAAGAGGTGTGTATGGATTTTCTTGTGGGTCTTGCCTGGAGGCGGCATTGCCTGGTGACCTGCTACTTGTATTATTCTGGGAAAGTCGCATCCTTACAATCCTCAGCCTGACACAGAGGAGGAGCACATTTTTACTCATGTCCCTGGAGTCACATATCACTGGTAAAAAACAAAAAACTCTTTCATGTGTCATGACATGATGTTTCCAATGCCATCACACCTCCAGAGATGTGGCAAACCTAGGAGAGCCATCTCTGTCACTTTTCTTCTGCGAGGTGAACAAATCAGAAGGATAATCAATGGGCACGTTTTAGATTCATTAGAAGTTTTTTTTTTCCCCTTAAGATTTGTTTTGTTTTTTTGTTTTGGTTCTTTTGGGGGATCTGATAATTCTTCAGATACCGGAGGAGAGGCAGGTACAAGACTGTTGCTGCAGGAGAGCAAAAACAAGTTGGGACAAATATCTCAACCTTAACAAATGCCATAATTATTATTATAAGAACAACCAAATGGAGGGAGGACATTTCTTTTTGGACATTATGCTCAAACCCTCATCAAAAAGTGTTGAGAATCTCTCCATTTTTGGCCTCCAGGATTAATGGGGTTTTTTTGCTTTCGAAGTGCTGCTCTAGCACTCGCTTCTAATAGTGGAGCCATAATAATAGTACTAGTATTGGAGCCTTCTCTGTATAAAAACACTGTACTTAAAGCTTGAAAGAAATGCACACTTGATAATTGGTTGCAATCCCTGATCCTCAAAGGGCTCTCATTTTAAGAAAAGCAGTGGGAGAGGGGACACTTATGGAAGGGTAAAATCGCAAAAACAATATAAAAGGCAAGGATAATGATAAATGCAAGAGGCACAGAGCATTATGGATAGGGAGCAGAGTTTCAGGCTGTCTGTGGCTCTGAGTCCTACAGACCCAGCTGTGGTTATGACCATAGCAGCCGCCAAGGCCTTCCCAGCATTTTGGAAAATCAAGAGTCTTGTTCTGCCACTGCTTGTCACCCTCCCACTGGAGATGGAGTTAAGGGGACCAGGGAAATATGAGCTGAATATTCTTTGTCCTCCTTCCTCCCCATGTGCTTGAGATGCATGATACCTTGAGGAAGTTCTCCCGGCAATATATCTCAACTGTCTCCCTACAGGTGATGATGTCCTCTGCAGGTATTTCAGTAATGAGAGGATACCGCCCATCATTGAAGAAAGCTTTTCCTCCCAGCATCGTTTTTCCAGGCCCATGGCTGAGCGGCAGCTTGTGCGAGGCACAGATTACATTCGAGGAAGCAGGTGCTACATTAATTCTGATCTCCACAGCAGCGCCACCATCCCGTTTCAGGAGGAAGGGACCAAAAAGAACTCTGTCAGATCCTCCCCGAAGTCATCCTCCGCAGAGCCTTCACTTTTCGTCAGCTGGATCACACGGCTCAAACTATTGACTCACTGAGGTTCCCCTCGGCAGAACACCGCTATCCATCCTCCTCAGTTCCTAAGTGCCTTTGTTTTTCCAGTGGGCCTTTTCTTATTGCATCTACAGTATTATGTAGCAGCTCTTAAATTTTTGTGGGAGAAAGGAGGAGAGTTGTCCACCCAGTGTCTCCTACACAAGAATAATTAGATATCAGGGCAGGGAGGAGAAGAAGGGGTAGAGATGGAGTCTGCTTTTGACAGACCCTGTGCTGACTAAATTAGACTGGTGGCATTTCTTGACTTTCTACCATTGTGTAATGGCCTCATCAGTGTGCAGGTAGGTAGACCTGGCAAATATCAACCTTACCCTTGCTTTTTCCGAGGGGAAACCAGTTTTAGAAAACTATGGTTTGCTGTGAGTTGAACAGCTGTCTTGATTTGAATTGTGAAATTGGTTCTACTTCCATTTTCTTTGTAAACCAGAGAGTAGTACAGGGGCCTTGTTACACTGCAACAGCACATGAGCATACATTTAGATACAGATTATCACCCATTGACGAAATCCATTCTTCAGTTGGTTATTTAAGGGTTTTTTTTGTTGTTACATATAATTCTTTTTTTAAGATTTGCTGGCAACCAAAGTACCTTTCAAAAATTAAAGTGACTCTAGGGCTAGGGAGTGCCTCAGAAGTTTGCATTTTGTTTAATGTAATATAGGAAATAAAATCAGGATATTGAAATTGTACATCCATAGCTTGGAAATTCCAGTGGTCAATCATTTTCAAGTTAGCATCAGGTATTTTGGAAAAAATCTCTTGGAAGCATTAGGGTATAAAAAATCTTGTTTAAAATGAATGTACAATATTTTGTTAGAATGGAAAAAAGTCTTATTGTGTTAAAAAAATAATTTAAATGTTCTAAATATAGTTGTATATTTTTCTTATTCATACCAACATGTGGTTTGTATATTCCTACTGATGCGCCATGCACTCATTAGCCAATGGTTTTTTTTTAAAAAAGACATCCCAGCAAATTTGACTCCATGAAGTTAACAGGTAACTAGTCCACTGAATAATAATAATTGTGATATTTAAGTGTTTACTAAAGTCTGGGGTAGACACAAGATAATCAGGTTGGATATAGTCCTAGTTTTGCTTGAGGCTTACAGTCTAAGTGCAAGGGAGAAAAGGTGTTTCATCCCTATTTTACAAATGAGGAAACCGAGGCCCAGAGATGTTGTGACTTGACCAGGATCACACAGGTGGTAAGTGGCAGAGGTGGGATTAGAACCCAGCTTCTCTGACTCCCAGATCTGTTCTCTATCTATGCTATGATGCTTCTCTTAATTCATATTAGTGAATAGTCTGGTGCAGTTCTATTGCCTCAGAGTTACTGTGGTAATGCATTTCTCACATGTGCTGATTAATGACCTTGCTATAAAAAGGGTTTTTTTTTTAATAACTAGGCTCTGCCTATCATTTTTGGGAAAGCCAATCCAGGATTGTCCTCTACTTAGATTCCAAATTAGAAACAGATGGAATTTTTAATATCACTAGGTCAAAGAGGTTTTAAAATTGAGATCACATTTACCAGAGGGGTCCTGGTGGTCAGTGGAAGGAATTGATGCTGGACAATTGATGTTGGAGACCTGGTCACCTGAATCTAGAACTTCAGCTTTGACTCCCAGATTCAGACTTGCTCATAACTTTTTGACTACTTTCAGCAGTGAGCTGTCTTTCTCTTTGTTGCATACATTCAATCAGTAGCATTAATGAGTG
Organism: Ornithorhynchus anatinus; assembly: GCF_004115215.2. Lineage (NCBI taxonomy): Eukaryota > Metazoa > Chordata > Mammalia > Monotremata > Ornithorhynchidae > Ornithorhynchus > Ornithorhynchus anatinus. The sequence goes on along the minus strand of NC_041729.1, from coordinate 70,238,498 downwards.
CTTACTCTCAGAAGTGCTTGCAAGGGTACAATAAAGGTAAGAATACTTGAACTCTGTCCTCAAGGATCTTAGAGTCTGGTGGGAGAGAGAAGTTAAAAAAATTTAAAGATAAATGAGGCAACAGACTATCGGGATTTATATGTAACACTTGTAGGGAGTGTTGGGTACCCCAGAATTAAGTGAGAAGTCAGTTGCATAGATGATGCAAAAGGGAGGGAAAATAAGCTGGAGAGATGAGCTCTTTAGTCAGGATAAGGCTTCCTGGAGGAGATGTGATTGCAGTAGGGCTTTAAAGATGGGCAGAGTGGTGGTTGTGATTGCAGTAGGGCTTTAAAGATGGGCAGAGTGGTGGTCTGTGAGAGTTCCAGGCATGGGGGGAGGGGCATGAGCAAGGAGTCATTGATGAGAGAGATGAGAGTGAGGTGTTAGAGGAGCAAAGCATGGGTGCTGGCCTGTAGTAGGAGATGAACAAGGATAGGTAGTGGGGAGAGAACTAATTGAGTGCCTTAAAGCTGATGGTGAGGAGTTGTGCTCCTCAGCCCCGTGAAACTCTAGGGGATAAAAAATATCACTGAATAGAAAAATATCAGCTGCAGATGATAATAGTGGTCATGCACTCTCTTCCTTCTAGAAACATGATGGTGGGAAACCAGTTTGACTGAAACTGCTTTGTCTTTGCTCTAGATCATTCATCAACAGCAGTAAAGCTGAGTTGCTAGCTTCTACTTGAAAGAGATGATGGGAAGTTAAAAGGAAACTGAATAGTAGACCTAGCGAGAAGCAATTTCGAATGCTGTGCTCATTCCCAAGCCTCATGCACTCTGATCAATCAGTCAGTCACTGGTATTTTTTTGAGCGCTTACTGTGTACAAAGACTATATTAAGCATTTGGGAAGGTACAATGCAACAGTTGGTAGATACATTTCCTGGCCATGAGCTCATAGCTTCAAATCATTTGAAACTGCTAAAACTAAAACTAGTGGGAAGCGAATAGGTGGAGTGAAAATAAAGGTCAATGAAGATTGATGTCCAGTGAAGTCATTACTGAGGTCCAACAGGTATTTGCACTAGAATCTGTCAACTAGCAGAAGAGAAAGAGAAACAATTGTGTAGCCATATGTTAAAAAAAAAATCCTGCGTAGCCATATGTTAAAAAAAAAAAATCCTGCTTCCCAATTGATACAGGGTCGTAGTTTCTTATATAAGGTTGAAAACTTACAAGCTGCTGTATAACCATGGACTTGTAAATATTTGTTGTTGATCCAGGAAACTGGGTACAACCCTCTTACTTATGATGTCAACACTTGTCAAGGTTCTGCCCCTTGGCCTTGAGGCCACCGATGCAGTGGTCGCCAGTAGAGAATACTTAGCATATTGATTCAATCTATCAATAAATCGTATTTACTGAGTGCTTACTGTGGGCAGAGCTCTGTACTAATGGCTAGGGAGAGTTCAATATACCAACAAAATCATACACTGTAACATATTCCCTGCTCACAACTAACTTACAGTCTAGAAACTAGGTCTTATCGTGTGATTTTGTCTGTTTCTGTCCATCTCTTTATAAGAAGCAGCGTGGCCTAGTGGATAGAGCATGGTCTAGGGAGTCAGAAGGTCATAGGTTCTAATCCTGGCCCCGCCACTTGTTTACTGTATGACTTTGGGCAAGTCACTTAACTCCTCTGTGCCTCAGTTACCTCATCTATAAAATGGCGATTGAGACTGTGAGCCCCATGTGTGACAATCTGATTACTTTGTATTTACCCCAGTGCTTAGAACAGTGCTTGGCACATAGTAAGTTCTTAACAAATACATTACTATTATTATTATTATTTCTTGTAGCTTTTTAAATTTTTTCAAATTCCTTTGAACAGACAGATTGTGACTCGATGCAGATCAGATCCCACAGGCTCCTTTTTTCCTGAAATGAACTTCAGGACATAGGATGGAACCAGAAGGCTGAGAAGGCAGTGTTTGGTGAAAATTCTTAAGATCTGTTCCTTGTTCTCCATTGCTACAACTGTAAGTGAAGGTGTGGAGATTAGAACTTCTTTGCCGGGCTCCTTGCCATCTCCATCTTCCTCCTTCAGTCTCTTTTACCATGGGAAGCCAAAAAAAATCACCTTTTAAATGTCACTCTGACCCCCAAGTGGCAGATCCGGGATTAGAACCCAGGGCTTCTGACCCCCAATCCTGTGGTCTTTCCATTAGGCCACGCTGTTTCTCTGTTTAATCTCCTGCTACATCACTGACGCAACCCTCCTCTAAAGCCTAATAGTACACAGTTCCCTACTTGCAGCTCACCACTCACATTGTGCTCTCTATACTAAGCAGCTTGGCTTAGTGGATAGAGCATGAACCTGGGAGTCAGAAGAACCTGTGTTCTAATCCCCGCTCCTCCACTCTGCTGTGTGACCTTGGGCAAGTCACTTCACTTCTCTGGGCCCCAGCTCATCTGTAAAATGGGAATTAAGAGTGGCAGCCCTATGTGGGACAGGGACTATATTCAACCTGATTAACTTGTATCTATTCCAGAGCTTAGAATAGTGCTTGGCACATAGTAAGTCCTTAACAAGTACCATTAGTAATTATTAACTGTTCCCCTACCAGGGGAAATCCCCCCTCCCCTTTTTTTTTCTGCTGCCTAAGTCCTGTTCTTCAAAAGTCTTCCAGATTAACTCTGACCACTCCAGTGGCCCAATTACCTTCTAAATTTAGTCTTCTGTGTTCTTCTGTATCTTTTGATGTTTAATTCGATCTCCTGGGTATGTCATTTACTTTCAGAGCGTTTCTCCCTCCTTTCTCCATTGGACTGTAAATTTCTTGGGCAGGAAGGGAAGTTATGCATTTTAGTGTCTTTAATGGTGGCCAGTGCCTAGTAATGGAGCCAACTCCATGGGGATAAAGAGAATTCATTATCCTATATATAGGCTATTGGCTGTTAGGGAACGGGGCATTTTGTTTTCATTGTATTCATTTCCTCCATCTGCCTCTACGTATATATTGCTGGATGCTGCTTTCCCTTTTCCACCACTGATTTTAGAACACCATAATCCATTCAGATCTAGACTGCATGTGAGTTTCCTTAAATTAGGGCTAGGCAGACAATATATTCAAAGGCTAAAGAATATTTTGAGCCATGGGGGGGATGTGTATTCATACTTGGCTCTCTAGACCAGGAGGGGGCAGTAAGAGCCGGTGGGTTTATTATCTCCCTCAGCCACTCCATCCTCTGAGTTTATGTCCATGGATGTGGTAAATTAACCTAGGATCAGCCTAAGGTTCTGTATCCAATGATTACTGCTGACTGGATGCCAGCCCCTCAATTCTTATCCCTTTTAAATTATTGGTTTTGAAGGTGAATGGATTAGTTGGGGCCAGGTTGGTGGGTTGGCCAGAGACAATGTCTCTAGAATCCGTCTTGTCCTCCCCACCCAAACTGCTGCCTCACTAAGTACTCATCATTCCCTCCTTGACTACTGCGTCAAGCAGAGAGGCAGCTTGGCTTAGTGGATAGAGCACTGGCCTGAGAGCAGGATCTAGTTTTCAGTCCTGTCTTGGCTAGTTGCCTGGTGTGTGACCTTGGGCAAGTCACCTAACCTCTCTGTGCCATTACCTCATCTGTAAAATGGGGATTATGACTGTGAGCCCTATGTGAGACAGGCTGTGTCCAACCTGTATCTACTCCAGTGCTTAAACCAGTACGTTGTACATAGTAAGCACTTAAATACCATTAAAAAACAAACAAAAAATCTTTGCTGCCCTCCCTGCCCCCTGTCTCTACCCACTCTAGCCCATACTTCACTCTGTTGCCCACATCATTTTTCTTGAAAATCATTCAGTCCATGTCTCCCCACCCTTCAGCAACCTCTAATGGTTGCTTGTCCACCTTCGCATTAAACAAACTCATTTATTATTATTATAAATAAATTGGTGTTTATTTTATGATCATCTTTATTATTATTATTAATAATAATGATAATATTAACTTTAAGTAGTTATTATATATTAAGTTCTGGGGTAGATACAAGATAATCAGGTTGGGCACAGCCTCTGTCCCACGTGGGGCTCACAGTTTGTGTAGGTGTTTAATCCCCATTTTACAGATGATGAAACTGAGACCCAGAGAAGTTGTGATTTGCCCAGGATCACACAACAGGCAGGTGGCAGACCCAGGATTAAAACTGGGTCCCCTGACCCCCAGGCCTATGCTCTTTCCTCTAAATCATGTTTTAAAGCACTCAATCAGCTCTACCCTTCTACCTTATCTAGCAGATCTCCTCTACAACCCAAACTACACATTTTAGTCTTCTAACACCAATTTACTCACTGTACCTCGATCTCATTTTTCTCACCACCCATTCTTACCTTGTGATTATGTATGATATATATGATTTAGCTAAAATCAATCATTTAGTGATACTTTCATTTTCATTGACAGTGAAAATAACTTAGTTGCTTCTCAGTTCTTCTGGCTTTGGCTTCTACCTCTGTCTGCAGATTATTTTAACAGTTGGAGACATTTGCATCCAACATGTTTATGTGAACACAAACCTCCCCTAAATGCCATGCCCCATATTTTGACCATTAATGGGAGAAAAAATAAATCACAGTGACTGTCCTGGTTTCAGATGGGTCAGGGGAGGGAAGTGAAGAAAACTCCATCCTTACTCCCTTGCCCAATTCCCTCACCAGTTGTTTCAGGCATTTATCTCCCTCTTCAAACCCCCTGTCCCCTGACCTCCACATTGTCTTCCCTGTAATGACTTGGCCACGTAATTTCTTAAGAAAATTGAAACCATCATGTGTGATCTCCTTAAAATCTCTCCTGCTCCTCACCAGTGCCTCCCTACTCCTGCCCCTTCTTCAACTCTCCTGTCTTTCCCAGTAGTACATCTAGAGGAGATCTGCCTCCTCTCAAAATCCACACCCTGAACCTGCATCTCCAACTCCACCCCTTCATACCTTGCCTCCTCCCTTCTTCCCTCCCTCACTGCCATCTTCGACTATTCAGTCTCCAGTGGCTTTATGCCCACTGCTCATGTCTCACATATCCTTAAAAAAAAACCCTCCCTTGACCCCATAGCTACCACCACTCCTCTCCCTACCTCCCTCCTACCATTCATCTCCAAATTCCTTGTGGGAGTTGTCTACACCCTCTGTCTCCACTTTCTTTTCTCCAATTTTCACCTTGCCCCCTCCAATTTGGCTTCTGCTCCAAAGAAGATTATCCAAGGAAACTATCCTCTCAAAGGTCGCCAATGTTCTCCTTGCCAGATCCAAGGGATTCTATTCCGTCCTAATCCTCTGACCTCTCAGCTGCCTTAGACACTGTCAACCACCCCCTTCTCTTGGAAATATTATCCAATATTGACTACACTGATGCTTCCCTCTCCTCATCCTCTTCCTATCTTTCTGGCGGCTCCTTCTTGGTCCCATTGATTCATTCAGTTGTATTTACTGAACGCTTACTGTGTGCAGAGCAATGTACTGGTCTCGTTCGCTGGTTGCTCCAATGCCTTCCACCCCCTCATTGAAGGAGTCATCTCTAACCCTGATCTCTCTCCTCTGTTGTCTCACATTTCCTCCTGCCTTCAGGACATCTCTACTTGCATGTCCTGCTAACACCTCAAACTTAAGATGTCCAAAATATAACTCCTGACCATCTAGCAGGGAGAGATAGAAATTAAAATACAGAAAGGGAGAAGCAACCGAACACTAAGATAGGTACCTAAGTGAAGTGGGAAGATAGTTGGTACCTAAATGATTAGTGATGAGAGCTCAGGTGCATAGGTGACCGAGAAGAGAGGGAAATAGGTTGGGTTAGGTTTGGGTTAGGTTGGGTTTATATTCTTAACATTTGCAGTTCACTTAATTCTGGAAAATGAAACTTAAAACACATCTAATTCAGAAAACAGATGTTGAAATCCAAGTCTCTGTTTTTAAGAGAAAGGGAATGAACTTCTTAGGAAAATGATTTATATTCTCTCCTGAGAAAGAAAGAAGCATTCCATCTCACTAGAAACATGATTTATGTTCCTGGGATGATCATCTGCTTGTGATATATTTCACTTTTTAGTATTTAATTGGCTTTTCTATTGAGGAGAACAGATTATACTAGTTTTAATTTGATCACTTTTGTGGGGGAAAGCAAAACAAGGAGCCAAATTCCATAATAATAATACTAATAAAGGTATTTGCTAAATGCTTACTGTGTGCCAAGCACTATATTAAGTGCTGGAGTACTTACAATGCAATTAGGTTGGTCACAATTCCTTCCCACACAGGGCTCACAGTTTGAGTGAGGGAGAACAGATATTGAATCCCAGTTTTATAGATGAGGAAACTAAGTACCCGAGAAGTTAAATGGCCTGCCCAAAATCACACAGCAAGCAAATGGCAGAGCCAGGATTAGATCCCCAGTCCTTTGACTCCCAGGCCTGCATTCTTTCCACTACTTTTTCCTCAGATTCTAATCCCCACACTGAAAATGTGAATACATAGAGATGCCCCATAGAATTAGAGCAGATTTGACTCAAGAGAAAAAGCTTGGAGTTAAACTGGAGGCTCATCTTCAGGCTAAGGGTTAGGAGAAATAGAAGATTGTTTTTTACTGATTGCTTAAGGAGTGAAAGTGTTGTAGGTCTGGCAGAAACCATGCGAGTGTGCTGTACAGACACAAAAACTGATCACTAAGTAGCAGCATAATGTGCAAAGCATAGTTTGCCTTTTTTTTTTTTTTTTAGTATTTGTTAAGGGCTTGCTATGTGCCAGGTCCCGTAGTAAGCACTGGGGTCGATAGGAGCAAATCATGTTGAAGAGAGTCGCATGAGCCTCACAGCCTGAATCTCCATTTTACAGATGAGGTAACAGAGGCACAGAGAAGTTAGGTGACTTGCAAGTTCACGTAGCAGACAAGTGGCAGAGCTAGAATTAGAACCCAGATCCTTGTGACTTCCAGGCCCTTTTCATTAGGCCACACTGCTTCACTTGCATTAGATTTCTAGTCATTTTTCTTTTGAGTGTAAATAGCAACCCACTTCCTCTTCCCGCATGACTTTGATCACCATTTCTAGCTAATTCAGATTACATGCTTTCTGGTATGGTGACCATAGTGCCCACCTATGCCACCTACAGGAGACCCTTAAGTTTTCATTTCCACCTCTGTTTCTGTTCTCTTCCTGTTGCGGTGCTGTATCCCTTAGGTCATGCTCCTTTGTGAGGGAAACCATTAGGAGTTTCCATCCCCTCCCTGTGCCCCACAAGGTAAATCTAACTGAAGTCACTGGTGGTCTAGTCTGGGGAGACTAGATGCATTTTTTGAGGATTATCCAATGGAAAAACTCATTCTGCCAACAAAAGAATCCTGCAGTGCCAAAAAAGTATTTGCAGATTGCCCAGGACAGACAAACCTGATGTTCTGGCAATTGCATGCCTCCAATGCTGCCTCAATGCCTGCTCCAAGTCCTGTGATACCAGCAATCCTTTCTAATAATCAATCAGTGGTATTTTTTGAACACGTACTGTTTGCTGAGCACTGTACTAGGCACTTGAGAGAGTATACCACAATGATAGAACAAACCCATTCCTGCTCACAATGAACTTTCAGCCTAGAGGGAAGACTAGAATTGTCTGACAGTAATCAATCAATCAATAATCATGCTTCCTGAGTTCTTACTGGATGCAGAGTACTGTTCTAAGCACTTGGGAGAGTACAATATAGCAGAGTTGGTAGGCATGTTCTCTGCCTGCAACAAGCTCACAGTCTAGAGGGACAGTAAAAATAACTAGTATTTGTTCAGCTCTCAATATATGCCAAACCCTACCCAAAGCTCTGGGGTGAGGTTTAAGATAATAAGGTTGGACACAGTCTCTATTCCATGTGGGACTCGCAGTCTAGGGAGAAGGGAGAACAGGCATTGCATATGCATTTTAGAGATGAGGAAACTGAGTGTTAGAGAAGTTAAATGAGTTGCCCAATGTCACACTGCAGGTAAGTAGAAGATTCAGGATTAGAACCTACACTTCCTGAATCTCAGGCCTTGGCTCTTTCCAGAATATTCTAAACAGTGAAAAAATTGATTTTCCTTATATTTTCCCTCTGTTTTCTCTGGTGAAGGTGCTTCAAATACCATGTCATGGGACTAGTTGATATGGAAACTGAAAATTCTGTTACACGGAGTACTAGATCTTGATGTAGATGAGTTATGACAGTGGAAATTGTGAACCAATACAGGTGTCCACACTAAAAAAAAGCTTTATTCTTCTTGGCCCACTTTTTTCTCCAAGGTTTCTGAATCCAGAGAGATCTTTTCTCTGTGCTATCAATGTCCTTTTGGTGACTTTTGTGACTTTAACTCTTCTGCTCTTCAATCCTGATCTTTACCAGCTCTGCCCTTATCTTCCATGGGAAATCCATCCATTTACCCTGAGACTTTACATCAGAAAGTTCTTTCACCCCTACACCAATCCCACATGTTCTGCTGTAATTAAGGTATTTATTAAGGGCATACTATATGATAAGCACTGCAGTAAGTACTGGGGTAGATACAAAATAATCAGGTTGAACACAGTCCCTGTCCCACATGGGACACACACTGTAAGTAGGAGGGAGTAAGATTTAATCTCCATTTTACAGGTGTGGAAACCAGGGCACAGAGAAGTTAAGTGACTTGCCAAAAGTCACATAGCAGCAAAGTGGTAGACCTGAGATTAGAACTGAGGTCCTCTGACTCCCAGGACTTTGCTCTTTCCACTGGGCCATGCTGTTTCCCCACTACTGTGAGTAGATTGGCTTCCTTCCCTGGCTCCATTTCTCCCCACCCTAAACAAGTTGCATCGTTTACTTAAGGCTATTTTGTTTTACCAAAAAAAGAACAATAGATTTAGCAATGAAAGCTGCTTCACTGTTCAAAGCTGCCGTCTTCGGTCTAGATGGGGATTCTGATCCCACATAAGTTGTCCACGGGGCAGCCCTGGGAGGCTATCATGGTTAGCCCTCAATCTTTTGACCACAGGGTGTGGGCCCTAATGGAAGCACAGCTCATTAGTTCATTCAATCATATTTATTGAGCGCTTACTGTTTGCAAAGCACTGTACTAAGCACTTAGGAGAGTTCAGTGCAACAACAGCTGCTTGGACATGCTCTCCTGGAGCCTGCTAGACCCAGCAGGATCTGACCACTTCACGCATCTCCGGTGGAACGGCAAGGTTAGTGCTTCTTAATAATAATAATGTTGGTATTTGTTAAGCGCTTACTACGTGCAGGGCACTGTTCTAAGCGCTGGGGTAGACACAGGGGAATCAGGTTGTCCCACGTGGGGCTCACAGTCTTAATCCCCATTTTACAGATGAGGGAACTGAGTCACAGAGAAGTGAAGTGACTTGCCCACAGTCACACAGCTGACAAGTGGCAGATCCGGGATTCGAACCCATGACCTCTGACTCCCAAGCCCAAGCTCTTTCCACTGAGCCACGCTTCTTCTTCATCTGGTGGGGAGGGAGGGGACATTTCCATCATTTTTTTGTTTCATTTTAGATGACTAAAACTTAGAAAAGTTGGATCACTTGGCCCTGTTTGGAGTTAATGAATAAAATGCAAAAAGAATGATTTGATTTCAGAAAGTTTTATTTTCTGGGTACAGAACAGACCCATTGAAAGTTCATCATTACACGTGGCATTGGGATTCATGCCTCATTTTCAGATCTCTCTTTTTCACATCTGTCTTTTATTCTTAAAGGTGGACGGGAACACTTTTGGTTTTCTACATTGTGAATTATTCATGCCAACATACCTAATTTTTATTATATTAGAGAACTGTTTTTGAAAAAGAGATATTGTCTTTCCAAAGAGAAAGTTGCTGTGCTGTCACAGTGGAAAAAGAATTTGCATAACTCAACGTCTTTATTAAAATTTTCAGTAATGCAAAAATCAGTCATTTTGTCCAATTATGCACCCTATGGTTAGTTCATTCTTTGCTCTTATAATTTGTTTTTTATTTGGAAAGGAATGTGGTTCTTGGAATGCACTTGCAGCATGCCAGAGTTTATTTATTTACTTTTTTAGTTGTATTTGTTAAGTGCTTGCTATGTACCAGACATTGTATTAAGCACTGGGGTAGATGCAAGCTAATTAGGTTGAATTAGTGAATTAATGTCTCACATGGGACCCATAGTATTAATCCCTAAATTTCCAAATGAAGTCACTGAGGCCCAGAGAAGTGAAGTGACTTGCTTGTGGTCACATAGATTAGAACCTAGGTTTTTCTGATTCCCAGGCCCATGCTCTAAAGAAGCAGTGTGGTTTAGTGGGTAGAACATAGGCCAGAGAGTCAGAAGGACCTGGTTTCTAATCCCGGCTCCACCACATGTATTCTTTATGACCTTGGGCATGTTACTTCACTTCTCTGGGCCTCAGTGACTTTGTCTGTAAAATGGGGATTAATAGTGTGAGCCTCATGTGGCACAGGGACTGTGTCCAACCTGATTAACTTGTGTCTACCCCAGCGTTTAAAACAGTGCTCGAATATAGTAAGAGCTGCACAAGCACCATTATTATCATCATTATTACTATTCATTAGACGATGCTTTTTTCCAGTTGAAGTGAAAGCTCTAAAAGGCATGCTCTGATTATGCCAAAATGAAGCTCTAGCAATAATATCTCCAATGCCTTGGAGAATCCATTATTCCTGTATCCTCACTTTCTGTAGTTTACTGTATATATTGTCTCCTGTGTAAAATATGCTAGAGAATATGAATTTCAGTGTCATTTCTGAAGTCTACTCACTCAGGCTAAAACATTAGGTTTTTGTTGGGGGATAACACCAATGGCATTTTAAATTATTTGCAAATGAAGGGGGAAAGATGGAGTGGTGTAGAGTGATCAGTGGTATAGAGTTTTGTACTGGACGGGTCATTTAAAAACCAGTCTGTACCATATTTGGTCTGGCTATGGAATCAAACCTTTATGTTTGATTCCAAGCAGCATGTTTGATCTCGAAGCAGCGTGGCGCAGTGGAAAGAGCACGGGCTTTGGAGTCAGGGCTCATGAGTTCAAATCCCGGCTCTGCCACCTGTCAGCTGTGTGACTGTGGGCAAGTCACTTAACTTCTCTGTGCCTCAGTTCCCTCATCTGTAAAATGGGGATTAAGACTGTGAGCCCCACGTGGGACAACCTGATTCCCCTATGTCTACCCCAGCGCTTAGAACAGTGCTCTGCACATAGTAAGCGCTTAACAAATACCAACATCATCATCATCATCATCATCATCATTATGTCCAACATATTTGGTTTCAGTGTCCAATCTCCTAGTGTTGTGGCTCGTGTCTCCAAGTTCTATGGTTCACATATGGTATCCAGATCCATTGGGACCTAGGAAGGGAATACACTGTCTCTAGTGCAAATGCAGGCATCAGTAGCCCTTCGAGAGAAATGGTCTATAGTCAGGTAGGACTGACTTAAACCTGCAAAGTTAAGGCATGCTGCATACTTAGTCAAACTTTTTTTTTAAAATGGCATTTGTTTAACACTATGTGTCGGGCACTATTCAAAGCACTGGGATAGATACAAATTAATCAGGTTGGACACAATTCCTGTCTCACATAGGGTTCACAATCTTAATGCCCATTTACAGATGAGGTAACTGAATTGTGGCCCAGAGAAGTGAAGTGATTTGCCCAAGGTCACACAGCAGACAAGTGGCTAAACCAGGATGAGAACCCAGGTCCTGGGATTAGACACCACGACCATGCTCTAACCACTAAACCATGCTGCTTCTCATTTGTGTCTGTGTTGGTGTCCATGAAATCCAGTAGTGGCCATTCTAGAGTCGACTGGGCTTGATGGTACTGCTCCCTGTGTTGAAATTTTATTCTTGTACGTAGAGGTAGCTCAGCCACTGTGGGCAGGGAATTCATCTGTTTGTTGTTGTACTCTCCCAATTATGTAGAGCAAATATAATTGACTGACTTACAGAGCCACCAGTGCTTCCATTAAGCACAGGTAAATGGCATTCTGTGTTGCCTGTCATGCCTGGGCCTTTGTTCATGGTAACTCTTCCCTGAATAAGTCATCCCATTCTTCATAGCTGCACGTAAATTAGGGTTGATTCCCACCTATCTGTGGTTACACTTCACATAATAAATTGATGGCATTTATTAAATTTCTACTGAGCCCACAGCACTGTATTAAGCAGTTGGGAGTGTACAGCTGAGGTGAAAGCAGGAACACGGCAAACATATGCCTTGCTAAGTTACTAAGGACTATGAAATGCTTGATACCCGAGACATCTTTGCTGATCATATTTTACCAGTGAAGGCATTGCTTTTTTTTTGGTATTTGTTAAGCACTTACTACATGCCAGGCACTATTATAAGCACTGGGGTAGATACAAGGTAATCAGATTTGACACAATCCCTCTCCTACATGGGGCTCACAATCTTTACCCCCATTTTACAGATTATGTAACTGAGGTCCAGAGAACTTAAATGGACCCAGGTCACCCAGCAGACAAGTGTTGGAACTGAACTAGAACCCAGGTCCTTCTGACTCCCAGACCCACACTCTACCCATTAGGCCATACTGCTTTGTGGAACATTTTTTGAGACACTTCCTCTGGTTTCCCCACATAGGATATAATTGGTGGATACATCTGCCACTCTGCCTACTGAAGCCCTGATCTGACCCCTTAATTCATCCTAATCCTCCTTCACCTTTTTGCTCTCTTGGGCACTGTAGTCCAGCCCTGCTAGACTGTGTCTTCACTGAGACCAGGGGACGTGTCTACCAACTCTGTTAGATCATACTCCCAAGAGTTTAGTACAGTGCTCTGGTCCGTAAATACAAGTGATTGACTGATTCTCTTTGAAACATTGACCTTGGCTTCACTGATATTGTCTTCTCTGTGTTCTCTTATTTTTCTGACCACTGCTAACGTCTCTTCAACAGTATCCTTCTATACCTTCCACTCTCTAACTGTGGAGATGCCTGAAGGGTCAGTTCTGGGTCAACTTGTATTTTCCATCTACACCCACTCCCTTGGAAAATTCATTCGCTCCCATGGCTTCAACTACCATCTCTATGTAGATAATTCCCAAATCTACCTCTGATTGATTGATTGATGAAAGTAACAGTGCATAGTGTTTCCCAAGGCAATGGGCTAGTGATACATTCATCATAAATCAAGGGGGTAACAGAGGAGAAAGACCTAGCTTAGAAAGGCTCAGCTCATAGGGGCCATTGATTTTTGTGACTGTAATATAAAATTGGGTTCTTACACCCACACCTGGCCCAGTCACATTTTCTACCTATTTCACTTAGGCACTTGCTCTCACACGATTTACATAAGAAGCATGTGGTTGGCTGATGAATTTGACCAGGCATCCTTTCAGTGGTATTTGTTAAGCACTTACTATGTGCCCTGCATTGTTCTAAGCGCAGGGGTGGATATAAGCAAATTAGTTTGTACATAGGCCTTATTCCACATGGGGCTCCTGATCTTAATCCCCATTTTATAGATGCTATAACTGAGGCCCAGAGAAGTGAAGTGACTTGCCCAAGGTCACACAGCTGACAAGTGGCAGAGTCAGGATTAGAACCCAGGTCCTTCTGACCCCCAGGCCTTTGCTCTATCCACTAGGCCATGCTGCTTCTCTAAAACAGACTTCCTATTTGGTGGTTTTATTACCAAAGCTCCTTACATTAGTTATTTTTATTTTCTCCCCACAACACCCCTGTGAAGTAGGATTAGGATATTATCTCCAATTTACAACTGGGGAAACTGAGGCACGGGGTGCTTAAGTGGCTTGCCCAATGCCACACAGGGAATGGGTGGCAGAGCTCGGACTAGAACCCAGGATCTGGCTTCCAGGATTGCTTCTCTCCTGCTGTGCCACACCACTACTAATCCTTAGGTGAAGGAGCCAAACTACCACCCAATCTGGTGCCGCCTCTCCCTGCCAGTCAGGTGATACAATCTAATGCTGGTCTCGTGAGAAGATATTACTGATGCTCTCCTGCTTTTCCCTCTCCAGCCACTGCTCTGGAGCCCAGGTTGACAAGTGCTAATGCTAACCTTCTCATTGTAGCTTGATCTTGTCCATCTTGCCACTGACTTTTCGCCCACATCCTACCTCTGGCCTAGAATGCCTTCCATCCTCTTATCAGACAGATAATTGCTCTCCCCCCCTTCAAAACCTTCTTGAATGCACATCTCCTCCAGGAAGCCTTTCCTGACTAAGCCCTCCTCTCTTCTCCCAGTCCCTTCTGCACCGCTCTTACTAATCCCTCATTCATGCTCCCTTCCATCCCCACAGCACATATATATACATTTGTATATAGCTGTAATTTATTTATTTATTCCATTTATATTAGTGTTTGTTTCCCTCTACACTGTGAGCTAGTTGTAGGCATGAATGTGTATGTTTGTTGTTATTTTCTCCCAAGTGCTTAATATAGTTCTTTGCCCACAGTAAGCGCTCAATAAATAATAATGAATGAATGAGTTGGGAGGTGGACTTTGATCCCTACTCCTTAGCGGCCACTCCATCCCCTCATTCAGCAGTGGAAACTATGCCCACATCCCTCTTCACCCACACAACCCTTCTACTCCCTCTCTCCCACGGTTCAGCAGTGGAACCAAGTGCCTGCATGTGTTCCTCTTCACCCACACGTGCTTCAGGTTTGGGGGAAACTGATGGATGGTCTACTCTTTTGACCTTTAGGTTTCTTCCCCTGCTCAGAAGATGCCATGATATAGTAATTTAAACTATGAGACAAATGATCAGTAGTTTTTTGTTTTTGTTTTTACACTATTTGTTAAGGGCTTATTATGTGTCAAGCACTGTACTAAGCTCTGGGGTAGATGCAAGTTAGTCATGTTGGCCCACAGTCTAAGTAGAAGTGAGACCCCCCATTTTGCATTTTGGGAAACTGAGGCCTAGAGAAGTTAAGTGGCTTGCCTAAGTTCTCATAGCAGGCAAGTTATGGAGCTAGGATTAGAACCCGGGTCCTGTGTCTCCCAGGCCCATGCTCTATTCACTAGATCTAGTGATTCACTAGTTGCTAGAGAAGCAGAATGGCTCAGTGGAAAGAGCCTGGGCTTGGGAGTCAGAGGTCATGGGTTTGAAACCCGGCTCTGCCACTTGTCAGCTGTGTGACTGTGGGCAAGTCACTTAACTTCTCTGTGCCTCAGTTCCCTCATCTGTAAAATGGGGATTAACTGTGAGCCTCACGTGGGACAACCTGATTACCCTGTATCTACCCCAGCGCTTAGAACAGTGCTCTGCACATAGTAAGCGCTTAATAAATACCAACACTATTTATTAAGCACAGTGTGCAGCTCTCCCTGCTTAAATCTGACAATTGCTCTCCCTGACCCTTCAAAGCCTTATTGAAGGCACATTTCCTCCAAGGGACCTTTCCAGGCTAGGGCCTCCATTTCCTCTTCTCCCATGCCCTTCTGTGTCACTCTGACTTGCTCCCTTTATTCTCCCCCACTCCCAGCCCCAAAGCACTTATTTACATATTTGTAATTTATTTATTTGTATTCACATCTCTCTCCCCACTCTAGAATGTAAGCATTTTCTGGGCAAGGAATGTGTTTATTGTATTGTACTTTCTTAAACACTTATTACAGTGCTCTGCACACAGTAAGTGCTCAATTAATATGATTAAGTGAATGAATGAATGTACTAAGTGTTGGGAAAGAATGAACAGATGGGAATTACACTCAGACGCTGTCCTTCCTGGGGGTTTATAATCTAAGAGACATAGAGATATGCCAGAGTAGAAAAGGGCAGCAATTGTTCAAAGTCTTATGAGAAGGGTGAAGGTCCTGGGAGTTGTGGCGGAAGAATAGAATCAGTATGGCCTAGTGGATAGAGCATGGCCCTGGATATCAGAAGGACCTGGGTTTTAACTCCCACTCCACCATTTTTCTGCTGTGTGATCTTTGGCAAGTCACTTCACTTCTCTGTGCCTCAGCTCATCTGTAAAATGAGGTTCAAGACTGTGAACCTCATGTAGGACATGCACTGTGTCCAAATTAATTAGCTTATATCTACTCGGGCTCTCAGAAAGTGCCTAAACTACTAAATGCCTAACAAATACTCTGAAAATACAAAACAAAACAAAAACAGAAGAATCGATTCATTATTTTTTTAAAGACTAATGGATGTCAACACTTGATTCCAGGGAAAGCTTTTTGAGAGGGTAATAGAATGACCACAGTCTTGAGGCCTTTGCTCTTTCTGACTTACTCTGCAAAATACTTTCTTTTTTCTTGATCATCTAGACAAGGAGTCACTAAAGAAGAACTCTTTCAATAGCATTACCATTTGGTCTGTTTCTTTTATGAAGCAATAGTCGCCTGGGAATGTTTACTGCTCCTCTCAGGAGCAGTTGGTAAATAAATTTCTTCTCTAGATGATGAAGATCACATTTCTGCAGAAGTGGTCAGCAATTTTACTTTGGATAATTGAGTAGGCAAATTGCCTTTGGCATAGACAAAGTGGTTGGAACTGCATTCTTCCTCACTTCCTATGAGGTAGCTCTCTTAAAGATGGGGATGGGAGAACACTGGGTGCCATATGGTTGCCGAGTCTGTCTCAGGAATATTTAGAGAGGGTACTTTCCAGAGTCAGAAGTTTGGAGGCTCCCTGTCTGTGGAGAAGGAGAAGCTGCAGAAACAGTGTGTGAACCAAGTGAATTAAAGGAAACATTGCTAGGATCTGTAACAAAGTAAATAAAGGATGACCTTGCTGGAGCAGAGGGGGAAGTGAACATTTACCCTGCCTAAGTGGCTGCTAAGCTAAGGCTTGCTAGGTATGGTCATTTCTTGGGAGAAGTAGGGAGGAAAGTTTAAAAGTTAAGGGATCCTTGGAAGTGGTAGAGCATTTTCTAGGAGCTTCAGGTAAAAATAGCTACATATTTGCAATAAAACTCTTGCCTTGTTTGCAAGACTGATCTCTTGCCAGAACAGCTTATATTTATAAAACTTTTGATGGGTGATGTCATAATAATAATTACGGTATTTGTTAAGCACTTACTATGCACCAAGCACTGTTGTAAGCACTGAGCACATGCCCATGTGATGTCATTTCTAAACTGAATTTTTAATTCAAATGCTCAGATATATCTCCCATGTGAGAATCACTGATATTTCCATTGTGAAATAATTTCTGCTCTTAAATGTATACTTTTATGGCTTAAGGAGGAAAAAAACCAACACTTTTCTACAATCCTTATTCCAAACACTGTCTTGGAATTTATTGTGTAAATAGATGTACTTGTAAACTCTGGTTTAAATTTATGACAACTTAGCCACAAGTGTACTTTATTGCTTGAGCTAATTTCAGCTAGTGTCTTTTCTCCCTAGTAGGTTTTTAGCCTTGCCTAGAACACAGGGTTTCAAACAGAGCCAGAACTTAACTTTTGTTTTATTTTCCAATTCCTCTAAGAGTCTCCCCAGTAAACTTATGTCAGCCATGCAGCTTTCTGACTCAAGAAAAGAGGAGTAGGGACCACCCAGGAAAACAGATGGGTTGACCAGTTGCATGAGTCTTTGAAGTTAAAATCCTATTGCCTTAGAGGAGTGAGAGAAGGCCAGTTTGGTTTCCTCCCATTTCGAAGAGAACCAGGGAGTGGGTGATTTCTGTTTGGTTTGTGAATGAAGGTCAGAGGTGGGCTATGACTCCTGTAGGAGGGCCACAAGTTATAGTCAGTTGCTAAGTACTGCACACATAATTAATCAGGGGTTCACAATATCCACCAAATGTATGAAAAATTATTCATTGTATAAAGAACTTATGTGAATTTACAGCATTTAAAACATGCTAATAAACTTAATAATAACAATGGTATTTATTCAGCGCTTCATTATACCAAGCACTGAACTAAACAATGGGTTACATACACGATCATCAGTTTTAACACAGCTTCCATTCCACATGGGGTTCATAGTCTAAGTATGAGGGAGAACAGGTATTGAGTGCCCATTGTACAGATGAGGAAACTGGGGTACAGAGAAGTGAAATGGCAGAGCCGGGATTTTAGAACTCAGGTTTTCTGATTCCCAGGTCCATGAGCTTTCCAGTGGGTCATGCTAAAGGGTAATAATGGTCACTTTTTCTGGTTATTGTCTTAGAGCAGAGTGACCAAAAGCAACCATCCCTGCCCTGCATTTCCCAATCCTCAGTGTTGGTAGATGCTTTCTCCCCTTTATTCCTCTTATTCAGTTGATTGTTAGTTTAGCAGAAGACAAAGACTGTGAATGGAATGGGGAGCTGTGTAACTGTAGAAAATTGTATTTTGCTTTTCTCCCTGAAAGAGAAAGAGACTATGGAGAATCAGTTAAGCCGTAATATATTAATGTACAATGATGATGATGACAGTCTCCTACCTAGAATGACGTTGAGCCTCAGAAGCAGCGTGGCTCAGTGGAAAGAGCATGGGCTTTGGAGTCAGGGCTCATGAGTTCGAATCCCAGCTCTGCCACTTGTCGGCTGTGTGACTGTGGGCAAGTCACTTAACTTCTCTGTGCCTCAGTTCCCTCATCTGTAAAATGGGGATTAAGAGTGTGAGCCCCACGTGGGACAACCTGATTCCCCTATGTCTACCCCAGCACTTAGAACAGTGCTCGGCACATAGTAAGCGCTTAACAAATACCAACATTATTATTATTATTATTAGATCTGAGATTTTAGGATCGAGTATCTGAGCAGCAGATTATAGTACCGCAAGATTATGAATAATGGAGGTCTGAGGCCATCACCAATTAAGCCCTCTTTTGCCTTACTCCCTTTCCCTTTTACATCATCTCTGCACTTGTTTTGTGAACTTTGTGTGTTAACTCCGAGAAGCAGTGTGGCTTAGTGGAAAGAGCATGGGCTTGTGAGTCAGAGGTCGTGGGTTCTAATCCTGACCCGGCCACTTAGCTATGTGACCTTGGGCAAGACACTTAACTTCTCTGTGCCTCAGTTTGCTCATCTGTAAAATGGGGATTAGGTCTGTGAGCCCCATGTGGGACAACCTGATTACCTTGTATCTAACCTGATTACCTTGTATCTACCCCAGTGCTTAGAACAGTGTTTGGCACATAGAAAGCGCTTAACAAATACCATTATCATTATTATTATTATTATTGTTACCCTCTACCCCACAGCACTTAATGTACAAATCCATAACATTCATTTACAATGATGTCCATCTCCCCGTCTAGACTATGAGCTCACTGTGGTCAGGGAACATGTCTACCAACTCTGTATTGTACTCTCCCAAGTGCTTATTCCAGTGCTCAGCTCCAGTAAGCACTCAATAAATATCATGGTTTGATTGATTACAATGGAGGATAAGAAGACTTTGTCATGCTTGGGTGTGGGTGGATGAAAGGAAAAAATCATTAATTCATTCAATAGTATTTATTGAGCGCTTACTATGTACAGAGCACTGTACTAAGCACTTGGAATGTACAGTTCAACAACAGATAGAGACAATCCCTGCCCAATGACTGGCTTACAGTCTTATCGGGGGATACAGATGGAAAAAACAAGACAACATAATCACGATAAATAGAATCAAGGGGATGTACAAAATAAATAGGGTAATAAAAATATATACAAATGAGCACAGTGCTGAGGGGCGGGGAAGGGAGAGGGGGAGGATCAGAGGGAAAGGGGGTTTAGCTGAGGGGAGGTGAAGGGGGGAAGGGGAGGGAGCAGAGGGCAGAGGGGGAGCAGAGGGAAAAGGGGAAGCTCAGCCTGGGAAGACCTCTTGGAGGAGGTGAGCTCTCAGTAGGGCCTTGAAGAGGGAAGAGAGTTAGTTTGGCGGAGGTGAGGAGGGAGGGCATTCCAGGACAGCAGGAGGACGTGGGACAGGGGTCGACGGTGGGATAGGTGTGAACAGGGGACGGTGAGGAGGTGAGCAGCAGAGGAGCAGAGCATGCGGGGTGGGCAGTAGAAAGAGAGAAGGGAGAAGAGGTAGGAGGGGGCAAGGTGATGGAGAGCTTTGAAGTCAAGCGTGAGAAGTTTTTGTTTCGGTGGAGTTTGAGAAGCAACCACTGGAGGTTTTTAAGGAGGGGAGTGACATAATAATAACAGTAATGTTGGTATTTGTTAAGCACTTACTATGTGCAGCGCACTGTTCTAAGTGCTGGGGTAGATACAGGGTCATCAGGTTGTCCCACATGAGGCTCACAGTAAATCCCCATTTTACAGATGAGGGAACTGAGGCCCAGAGAAGTGAAGTGACTTGCCCACGGTCACACAGCTGACAAGTGGTGGAGCTGGGATTAGAACCCATGACCTCTGACTCCTAAACCCAGGCTCTTTCCACTGAGCCATGCTGCTTCTCCTATGACCAGGGCGTTTCTGCAGGAAGATGATCCGGGCAGCGGAATGAAAAATAGACTGGAGTGGGGAGAGACAGGAGGAAGGGAGATCGGAGAGAAGGCTGACACAATAATCCAACTGGTATATTATGAGAGTTTGTACCAGCACGATAGCCGTTTGGGTGGAGAGGAAAGGGCGGATCTTGGCGTTATTGTAAAGGTGAGACTGGCAGGCCTTGGTGACAGATTGGATGTGTGGGATGAATGAGAGAGCTGAGTCAAGGATGAAACCAAGGTTGCGGGTCTGTGAGACGCCAAGGATGGTTGTGCCGTCCACAGTGACAGGGAAGTCGGGGAGAGGACAGGGTTTGGGAGGGAAGATAAGGAGCTCAGTTTTGGACATGTTGAGTTTTAGGTGGCGGGCAGACATCCAGGTGGAGACGTCCTGGAGGCAGGAAGAGATACGAGCCTGAAGGGAGGGGGGAGAGAACAGGGGAGGAGATGTAAATTTGGGTGTCATCTGCATAGAGATGATAGTTGAAGCCATGGGAGCGAATGAGTTCACCACGGGAGTGAGTGTAGATGGAGAACAAAAGAGGGCCAAGAACTGACCCTTGAGGAACCCCTACAGTTAAAGGATGGGAGGGGGAAGAGGAGCCCGCGAAGGAGACCGAGAATGAACGGTCAAAGAGATGAGAGGAGAACCAGGAGAGAATGGAGTCCGTGAAGCCAAGATGAGATAAGGTGTGGAGGAGAAGGGGATGGTCGACAGTGTCAAAGGCAGCTGAGAGGTTGAGGAGGATTACGATAGAGTAGGAGCCATTGGATTTTGCAAGAAGGAGGTCATGGGTGACCTTTGAGAGAGGAGTCTCGGTGGAGTGGGGGGGATGGAAGCCAGATTGGAGGGGGTCCAGGAGAGAGTTGGAGTTGAGGAATTCAAGGCAGTGAGTGTAGACGACTTGTTCTAGGAGTTTGGAAAGGAAGGGTAGGAGGGAGATAGGGCGATAACTGGAAGGGGAGGTGAGGTCGAGAGAGGATTTTTTTAGGATGGGGGAGACATGGGCATGTTTTAAGGCAGAGGGGAAGAAGCCATTGGAGAGTGAGTGGTTAAAGATAGAAGTTAAGGAGGGGAGGAGGGAAGGGGTGATGGTTTTTATAAGGTGAGAAGAAATGGGGTCCGAAGCACAGGTGGACGGGGTGGCACTTGTGAGGAGGGAGGAGATCTCCTCTGAGGATACTGCAGGGAAGGATGGGAAAGTAGGGGAGAGGGTTGGGGGCGGAGCAGAAGGGGGAGAGGTGACTTTGGGGAGCTCAGACCTGATGGTGTTAATTTTCGTGATGAAGTAGGTGGCCAGATTGTTGGGGGTGAGGGATGGGGGAGGAGCCGGAACAGGGGGCCTGAGAGAATTTAAAGTCCGGAACAATTGGCGGGGGTGATGGGCATGGGCGTCAATGAGGGAAGAAAAGTAGTTTTGCCTGGCACAGGAGAGGGCAGAGTTAAGGCAGGAAAGGATAGATTTGAAATGGGTAAGGTTGGCTTGGTGCTTGGACCTTCTCCAGCAGCGCTCAGCAGCTCGACCATAAGAGCGAAGGAGGCGGATAGAGGCAGAGATCCAGGGCTGCGGACTAGTGGAGTGAGAGTGGTGGAGGGAAAGGGGGGAGAGTGAGTTGAGATGAGTAGAGGGTGGAGCTGAGAGTGGGAAGAGAGGAAAGGGAGGCAAGGTGGGGAGAGATGCTTTTGGAGAGATGGATGGGATCAAGAGAGCGGAGGTCTCTGTGGGGGAGTAATACAGATTTGCAGGGGGAGAGAGTGTGAGAGAGGAGGCAGGTGAGAAGGTTATGGTCCGAGAGAGGGATTTCAGAGTTGGTGAGGAAGGAGATAGTGCAGCGGTAGGAGATGATGAGATCAAGGGTGCGTCCAAGTTGGTGAGTGGGCGAGGTGTGGTGGAGGAGGAGGTTGGCAGAGTCGAGGAGTGATAGCAGGCGGGCAGCAGAGGAGTCACCGGGTACATCCATGTGGATGTTGAAGTCTCCGAGGATCAAAGTGGGCAGAGAAGGAGAGAGTGGTTGAAGAAGCTGGAGGTGGGACTACCGCAGGAAGGCCGTAAATGATAGCTACAAGAATCTGGAGGGGGTAGTAGAGGTGAATGATATGGGCTTCAAAGGAGGGGAAGGAGAGGGAAGAGGGAGGATGGATCTCTGCAGGTTAGACTCTTCACCACACATTTAGCAGCCTTGGCCAAATGCTACTCTTCAGACTCTTTCCCCCCACTTTCCGTTTCTAATTTCAAGCATATTCTTGGTACAAAGTGATGTGTTAGAATACAAAATTAAATCAGTCCCTGAATAAGTATTGATTTATTACCTGCAGAGAGAATGAGGTTAATTATCCAGTGCTAGAAAGATGTCAGTGATGATACAGGTATAGATGAGGAAGTTAAAAGTTACTTTGCCACGTCTTTTGAAGGTTCAGTTCAATTCAGTGCAATCATTTATTTAGCACTTACTGTGTGCAGAACACTGTACTAAGTGCTTGGGAGAGTACAATTCAACTATAAACAGACACATTCCCTGCCCACAACAAACTTACAGTCTAAAGGGGGACAGAGACAGATATTAATATAAATAAATGTCTCACATAGATAATACATTACACAAGTGCTGTGGGGCTGGGAGTAGGGAAGAACAAAGGGAGCAAGTCAGGGTGACACAGAAGGAAGTGGGAGAAAAGGAAAGGGGAGCTTAGTCAGGAAAGGCCTCTTGAAGGAGATGTGTCCTCAATAAGGTTTTGAAGGTGGGGAGAATAATTGTCAGCTTTGAGGAGTGGGGGCGTTTCAGGCCAAAGGCAGGACATAGGCGAGGGGTCGGTGGTGAGGTAGATGAGATCGAGGCACAGTGAGAAGGTGTCAGTTGCATGAAGTATAAGGGCTCCCCACCAAGAGAAAGTAGTGTTACAATACAATACCATTTAGATTACTTCAAGTTGTGGAATTATAGAAGTTGATCAAATTGATGGTATTTATTGAGTGCTTACTGTGTGCAGAGCATTGTAATAAGCTCTTGGAAGAGTACCATGCAATTGGTAGACACTTTCCCAGATCACAAGGAGCTCAACCTCCCTCATCATTCTAAACATCATTTTTGAAGAAAAACCTTTGCCTGAAAGTGGAGAGTCTGAAACTGAAATTGTTCAACTTCAGGAATTTGTACTTCAGTACTCAGCTATCAGGTCTCCTGGGACCTTGAAGAAGTGTGTAGTGAAACAGCTGGAAATAGATTGGTCAGAGTAGGACTTGGCCCAAGTATTGTAAAGGTAGCACTTTGCCCTATGAGCACAAATCAATAAATCTCCTGACTTGTACAATGAAGGAACTGTGGAAAATGCAGTGAAGAATGGATGAAAGAGGAGAAAATGCAGCATGAGTGCAGTTTGTTATTTCCATTAGTGTAGCTGACACAAGTCAAGAATCACCAGCTGCACACATCTGGTACCCAAGGGTTTAATAATTATCTATCAAAAAGATTAAGGAATAATATTCCATAAAGCCTTCCAAAGAGTGTATGTCTTTCTCCTGTCATACTCTGTAAGTGCAGTCAGTCACTCTGAAGTATAAATTAGGGTCAGAGAAAGGTTGGTTTAAATGTTTTTCATCTATGATCCCATTCCCTAAGCTAGAATTAGACTGTCATTGACTTAAGGTGGAGACTTATGCCAAGAGGCAAACTGGTTTAAACAAGGTTCTGCTGACTACAGCTGCAGTGGAGTTAGGAAACACACTCTGAGTTTTGGAGTTTGGAATTGGAGAAAAGAGATTTTGCTGAGATTCTAGGTCTAAAGTGTAATCACGTACTACATCCACGTCAGAGTAGCAAGAGTGGGAAGGACAAATGGAAAATAAAAACAATACATTTCCAAGGACAGAGCAGTGGAAAGACCTGGGAACTTAATCAGCTCACCAGCATTAAGACCATGCTCACAGTAACACAGCTCTGCTGAGAAGTTTTGGGGAGGAGAATGGCTAACAGCTGGGTACCCAAGTAGCTGCTGAATGGATAGGAAGGGAGGATATACAAGTGGGGCAGGGAGAGTAAACAACTCAGAGACACAGTGATTTGTAGTCTCAAACCATGTGGTACAGTACCAGATCATCAGGGATCATGTGTAGCCATTTAAAGAGGAGTTGGACCTCTCCCACCCTGTCTCAGCAGGGACCAAGAGGCAGTCTGGTCTTTTGGAAAGAGTTTGGGAGTGGGAGTCAGGAGATGCAAATGCTAGTCTTGCCTTGTTCACTTACCTGCTGTATGATCTTGGGTAAGTTACTTTGCTTCTCTTTTCCTCAGTTTCTTCATCTGAATATGGAAACAAAATACCTGTACTCCCTTCCTTGTAGACTGTCAACTTAATGTGGGACATATCCTGTCATCTTGTATCTTCTCTAGAACTTAGCACAGTGTTTGGCACATAACATTCATATTTATTGAGCTCTTAATGTGTGCAGAACAGTGTAGTAAGTGCTTGGGAGAATACAATAGAACAGGTTTGGTAGACATGTTCCCTGCCCATAAGGAGCTTAGAGTATAGAGGGGAGACTACATTCTAGAGGGGAATAGTATATGTTTAGCAAATGCTAGTATTTTTTTAAAAAGTCATGTCAACACACAAGAAGTTGATTTTGAAACAGCCATATGTGTGCAAGGAGAACATTCATTAGTTTGGTAAAGGTCTATCTTCTATGCACACACAGCCTTGTTAGTCACTTCAACTTGTAAATATGTATTCTTGTCTAACATTTGGGTCCTGAAGGAAATCTTATTTTTCTGGGTTACTTCCAGGCCATTCAAGAGGAGATAGAGAAAATATTTCAAGGCTATCCCAAAGATCATTGAAAGAAAGACAAAGTCTGTAGCATTCTCCAGGAGATATAGAGAAGGAAGGATTGTAATAATAATATTAGTGGTGGTATTTAAGTACTTACTGTGTGCCAAGCACGAGTTAGTTGCAAGATAATCAGGTTGGGTCATCAGAGATAGGGAAGTTATTCTGGACTGCAGGTTGGCAGGTTTCATCAATGGGTAATGATGGAGGAAAGGTTTTTCAAATCAATCAGTGGTATTTATTGAATGCTTACTGTGTATAGAGCACTCTAATAAGTGCTTGGGGCAGTAAAATATAACAGTTGCTAGGCACGTTCTCTGTCCACAATCATTTTATAGTCTAGAGGGAGAGATAGATATTGATATGAATAAATATAGATATGTTCATAATGTTGTGGGGCTGAGGGAGGGATGAATAAAAGGTGCAAATCCAAGTGCAAGGAAGATGCAGAAAGGAATGGGAGAAGAAATGAGGGCTTAGTTGGGAAAGGACTGTTTGAGGAGATGTGCTTTTAATAAGGCTTTGAAGGTGGGGAGCGTGATGGTCTGTCGGATATGAAGAGGGAGGGTGTTCCAGGCTAGAGAGAGGGGTCAGCGACAAGACAGGTGAGTTCAAGGTAGTGAGTAGGTTGGCATTAGAAGAGCAAACTCGGAGGTCTGAGTTGTAGGAAATCAGGGAGGTAAGGTAGGAGGGGGAAAGCTGATTGAGAGCTGTAAAGCTGTTGGTAAGGAGTTTCTGTTTGTTCTGTTTCTGTTGGTTCACCATCCACCTCGACATATCAAATCAGGATTTCCAGGTAACAGGTACATATGCATTGGTTTGTTAGAAGGACTAAGATGGTAAGGTTGGCCAAGCAGAAGGCAGGGACCACCTTTCCTAATTCTATTGTATTCTCTTTGTTCAGTGCTCTGCACAAAGTAATAATTAGGGTAGCTGTTACGTGCTTACTATGTGCCAAGCCCTGTTTTAAGGGACGGGGTAGATAGAAATTAATCAGGTTGGCTACAGTCCCTCTCCCACATGAGGTTCACAGTCTTAATCCCCATTTTATGGATGAGATAAATGAGGTCCAGAGAAGTTAAGTGACTTGTCCAAGGTCACACAGCAGACGTGGTTGAGCTGCGATTAGAATCCAGATTCTTCTGACTCCTGGGTCCGTGCTCTATCCACTAAACCACTCTGCTTCTCAGTAGATGCTTAATAAAATATAGCAACTGACTGACTGAGGAAACAGCACCGTACTAAGCGCTTGGGAGAGTACAATATAACAATAATAAAGAAGCAGTGTGGCTCAGTGGAAAGAGCACGGGTTTTGGAGTCAGAGGTCATGAGTTCGAATCCCAGCTCTGCCACTTGTCAGCTGTGTGACTGTGGGCAAGTCACTTAACTTCTCTGGGCCTCAGTTACCTCATCTGTAAAATGGGGATGAAGACTGTGAGCCCCACATGGGACAACCTGATTCCCCCGGGTCTACCCCAGCGCTTAGAACAGTGCTCTGCACATAGTAAGCACTTAACAAATACCAACATCATCATCATCAATAACCAGACACATTCCCTGCCCACAGTGAGCTTATGGTCTAGAGGGGGAGACAGACATTAATATAAATAAATTACAGATACTTGAACATAGTGCTGTGGGGCTGGGATGGGGGGATTAATAAAGGGAGCAAGTCAGGGTGATGTAGAAGGTGGGAGAAGAGGAAAGGGGGATTTAGCAGGGAACTCTCTTGGAAGACATATGTTTTCAATAAGGCTTTGAATGGGAATGAGTAATTGTCTGTTGAATTTGAGGAGGGAGGCCATTCCAGGCCAGAGGCAGGATGCGGGTGAGGGGTTGGAGGCTAGATAGATTTGATCGGGGTACAGTGATAAGATTAGCATTCGAGCTAAGAGTGTAGGCTGGGTTCTCCTGTTTCTTCTGTGGTAACTGAAATTGAAGAAACTGCTATATAATAGGATTTGGAAATTCTGCAAGAGGTTCTGGAACTAGACAATTAGGAAGGACTTAAAGGGAATCCTGTTGGTCCACATTTTGGCCCAGTATTGGCTCTGCTTCTCCCACTGGAAAATGGATGCCTACTTTGAGTTGATCACCTCAGTCATCTGCAATCCTATGAAAGATTCTGTCTTGGATGTATTAATGAGTTGGACAAATTTGCCCTTTCCAACTTTACCGATATAATGTCTAGAGTGGTTTAAAAATGCCAGTTTTGATGTTCAAATTCACATATAAGCTTGAGGGAAGGATCTGTTCAGATTTTGGGCTGCTCAAACTTTAGGAAGAGAGCAGTGAAATAAGAAACCCCCAAGGTCCAGAAGGGAGCTCTGTCTCTGGATTCACTAGTTTGGAGGATTGGTGTTCTGAGAGACTCTTCCATTCCAAAGGACAATGAAGCCTGTTGATATGGATGAAAGACCTTTGCAAAGAAAAGGGATAGAACCATTCAATAACCATTCAGTATAGAGAGCCTCTTTGCACTTTGCAGCCATTCTTTGCTCAATCAAATATATCACAAAAATAATCCACACAATTCACAATATCCATTAAAAGAGATGGTTGGGACTTTTATCTACATTTTCCTAGTGAAGAAGCTAGGGCATGGGTGAAATTAGGGCTTTAGCTGGGGATGAATCTTACAGCCTTTCAGATCAAAATGGTTTTCAATCAGTCAGTTTCTTATCATAATAATAGTATTTGTTAAGCACTTAGTGTGTACCAGGCACTCTACTAAGCACTGGGGTGGACACAAGCAAATTGGGTTGGACACAGTCCCTGTCCCAAGTGGGGCTCACAGACTCAATCCCCATTTTACAGATGAGGGAACTGAGTCAAGAGAAGTAAATTGAGTTGCCCAAGGGTTCGCAGCAAACAAGTGGTGGAGCCTGAACTAGAAACCATGACTTTCTGACTCCCAGGCCCATGCTCTATCCACTATGCCATACTTGCACAGCACTCCAGTAAATGCTTGAAAAAGTAGAATAGAATTAAGACTCCACCCAAACCCTCAAAGTGCTTGCAAGTGGATAGGCGAGAAAGCAAGCATATATTATGTACACCTTATAGAAGTCAGAGAAATAACTGATGATAACAAAAGTAAAGAAATATTAATAAGTGAAAAGCAAGTCAATTTGAGGAGAATGGAACATGGCTGAAAACATAAAAGCAGCATGAGAAGCATAAGAACAGTATGAATATGTGGCCCAGTGAATAGTGCATGGGCCTGGGAGTCAGAAGGTCATGGGTGCTAATCATGGCTCTGCCACTTCTCCACTGTGTGACCTTAGGCAAGTCATTTTACTTCTCTGTGCTTCAGTTCTCTCATCTGTAAAATGAGGATTGAGACTGTGAGCCCCCCATGGGACAGGGACGGTGTCCAACCCAATTTGCTCATAACCACCTCAGTGCTTAGTAGAGTGCTTGGCACATAGTAAGCACTTAACACATACCAATATTAATATTATAAGTGCCTAGGGTGAGTATTGGGATGATATGACCTGATGTGGTGGAAATTAATCAGCAGAGATGTCCTACAATAGCTCCCTGTGGGCAGGGAGCATGCCTACCAACTCTGTTGTATTGTACTTTTTCAAGTGTTTAGTGCAATACCATTGATTGGCCGGAGGAGGTGTGATTTCAGAAGGGCAGGTACGGAGCAGTGGAGTCTGGTGGATTTGGGTGGGTAGGAATTTCCAACCAAAGGAGAAGCACATGCAAAAGTTCAGAGATGGGAGAGTCAGGACTAATAATAATTATGATATTTGTTAAGCATGTACTATGTGCCAAGCACTGTTCTAAAGACTGGGATAGGTACAAAGTCAGCAGGTTGTTCCTCATGGGGCTCACAGTCTTAATCCCCATTTTACAGATGAGGTAACTGAGTCACAGAGAAACTAAGTGATTTGCCCAAAGTCACACAGCTGACAAGAGGCGGAGCTGGGATTAGAACCCACAACCTCTGACTCCCAAGCCCGAGCTCTTTCCACTAAGTCATGCTGCTTCTTAAGGATTAAGGTCTGTAGGAGAAGCAGCGTGGCTCAGTGGAAAGAGCACGGGCTTTGGAGTCAGGGCTCATGAGTTCGAATCCCAGCTCTGCCACTTGCCGGCTGTGTGACTGTGGGCAAGTCACTTAACTTCTCTGTGCCTCAGTTCCCTCATCTGTAAAATGGGGATTAAGACTGTGAGCCCCACGTGGGACAACCTGATTCCCCTATGTCTACCCCAGCGCTTAGAACAGTGCTCGGCACATAGTAAGCGCTTAACAAATACCAACATTATTATTAGGAGATTTGCTTGGTAGGAGAGGGAAGTAATAATAATAATGATGTGTGGTATTTGTTAAGCACTTACTCTGTGCCAGGCATTGTACTAAGTGCTAGGGTGGATACAAACAAATTGGGTTGGACTCAGTCCATGTCCCATGTGGGGCTCACATTCTCAATCCATATTTTACAGATGAGATAACTGAGGCACAGAGAAGTGAAGTGACTCATCCAAGATCACACAGCAGAAAAGTGACAGAGCCAGGATTAGAACTCATGAACTCCTGGCTCCCAGGTCCATGCTTTATCCACTAGGACATACTGCTTCCCTAAAGGGTGCAGAGAAAGTGAACACATAGGTAGGAGGAGAGTGTGGTAGCAGTCCTGAAGCCAATGGTAAGGTGCTTCTGTATGTGGTCAAAAGGAAGAGGAACTGGGAAATGGACATTCAGGAAAGAGATGTAGAATTGAAACTAATGTTAATAGTTTTGTGACATCAAAGGATTTATCTAAGTTAGTAGATGGTATTTAATTCACGCTCTTTACTACTAGCTTTAAAGCACACAATCACCATGCCCCTTTCTCCGCCTTTGACCTCCCTGCACACTCCTCTCCTCTATTGCCATAGTGCTCTTGTCTTATGCTGTCGAGTCATCTCCGACCCATAGCAATGCCATGGACACCTCTCTTACAGGACGTCCCACCTCCATCTGCAATCATTCCTTTAGTGTACCATAAAGTTTTCTTGGTAAAAATACAGAAGTGGTTGACTATTGCCTCCTTCCTTGCAGTAAACTTGAGTCTCTGCTCTCCTCTCTCATGCCACTGCTGCCCAGCAAAGGTGAATTTTGACTTGTAGCAGATTGCCTTCCACTTGCTAACCACTGGCCAAGCTAGGAATGAAATTGGTATGCCTGTGATTGACTCTCCTTCCCATAGCCGAGACTGGTAGAGTACTGGAAACTCTCCAGATGCAACCCTGAGAGGGGCCACACTGCTCACTGTAACTGTCTCATCTATCTGGCTGCCAACCACTTGCCCATGCCCTGCCTGTGACCTGGAACAAACTCCCTCTTCATATCCAATAGACGATCATTCTCCCTGCCTTCAAAGCCTTAATAAAAGCATATCTCCTCTGAGAGGCCTTCCCCAACTAAGCTCTCATTTCCTCTTTACCAACTACCTTCTGTGTTCCTTTGCACTTGGATTTGCACACTTGATTCACCCCTTCCTCAGCTCCATAGCACTTATGTATTTAGGTACATATCCAAAATTTATTCATTTATATTAATGTCCATCTCCCCCTCTAGACTGTATGCTCATTGTGGACAGGGAACATGTCTACCAACTCTGTTATGTAGTACTCTCCCAAGCACTTTAAGTGCACTGCACAAAATAGGAGTTTAGTAAATTCAATTGATTGCTTAAGCTTGACTCTTGATAATTTCAGCATTTCATTCATTGCAAACTGAGAACTGGCTGCAGTCCCGTAGGGTATCCAAATCCTGATCTCTGCCTTTCTTTTCTCCTCAGTATTGTTAGGAGCTGGAAGATATGTGGCAACAACATACTGTCTGGGCTCCCCAGGGTAGGAGCATTCACTAATTCATTCATTCAATAGTTTGAGTGCTTACTGTGTGCAAAGCATTGGACTAAGTAGTTGGAAGAGTATAACATAATAAACAGCCAAATTCCCTGCCCACAATGAGCTTACAGTCTAAAGGAGTAGTGAGGACAACCTCAAGGACAACTAATGAGTTTTAGGAAGCTATTGAGGGTAACTTGCATAATATATTTGGTGTTTATCGTACCTATCAATACAACTGAGGCATTTTTGGTATAAAGAATCTTCATATGATAAAATGTGCAAATTTACAATACCTACAAACATGTAGAACTGGAATCATCTATTTTTGTGTGCAATAACATATCTTTTTTTTCTTTAGCCAGACTTAGAAAAGAGCCAGATAAATTCATCTGACAGGCTGGATACTCACTTCCATTCTAGGGACTTGCAATGTGAAGTTATAACTAACTCAGGTCTTTTATTCATGTAACATTTATGTAAAGAATTGATTTTGTTGTGCATTTTAACGGAATTTTTTAAGTGCTTATTGTGTGCCTGGCATTGTACTAAGCATTAGGGTAGATACAAGATAATCAAGCGCTTATTACAGTGCTTTAGATACTGTAAGTGCTCAATAAATATCATTGAATGAATGAATGAAGGAATGGACACAGTCTCAGTCCCACATAGGGCTCACAGTCTTAATCCCATTTTACTGATGAGGTAATTGAGACATAGAGAAGTTAAGTGAATTGCTCAAGGTCTCACAACAGACGAGTGGTGGAGCTGGGATTAGAACACAGGTCTGTTTAGTCCCAAGCCCATGCTCTTTCCACTAGACCACACTGCTTCTCATGTACTTGTTAGACTTGTGCGTGGCTGCAAGGATTTTCCAAGGATTGTATTAGTGCAAGCAAATTCCCACATCAGAACAGACACCAGGCTTTATCTGAAAGCTGCTTTTAAAAACAGGAAACTGGGAGATGGGTTATTCTTTCAGTAAGAGGATATGAAGTATGTCTTCCTACAAATTTCCCACCACAAAGATCTGAAGTCTAGGATTGTGGTTTTCTTTACATCTCCAACATCCTCCTTAATCCTCTTTACTCCTGTACAATTTAATTTTGCTTTTAGCTTGTTTTAGAAATGCATCTAGAAGGATAGAGATGAAGACACCTGGGGTGGTTTTCAAAATGGTACCCAATCCCAACAGCATTATGAGTAAATTGAAATTCAATTTCCACTTTTGATTCTATCATTTTTTCTTATAACTAGTTTTCCAAGCCATTTGGATTTTTTGTACCTTTATTAATATGTGAGCTAAAAATATTAGGCTGACAAATTTGCTGCTCGGAGCACTGGGACTGCAGACATAGACCAGATAGCCCAAAGTATTTCCACATGGACTGGATGTTTAAAATGCTGCTGTCTTGCAGTCTTCTGCCAGTTTAACTAAAAGTCAACAGACATCAGTCCCTGCTTGTAATGCCAGATGTTGCAAGGGTATCATTTTATTAGGAATACTTTGGGTTAATTGAA
Organism: Ornithorhynchus anatinus; assembly: GCF_004115215.2. Lineage (NCBI taxonomy): Eukaryota > Metazoa > Chordata > Mammalia > Monotremata > Ornithorhynchidae > Ornithorhynchus > Ornithorhynchus anatinus. The sequence goes on along the minus strand of NC_041729.1, from coordinate 70,205,930 downwards.
TTGCTGTTATCTCTCCACAGAATTATCCTTCTTCCCGAAACTGACCATTTCCAGCAGAGAAGACTCATTTGTGGACAATTTAAACACAAGAAGAAGGAGCAGCTTCGCAGTTTTTCTGGTCAGGAGAGGTTGGAGGTGGAGGATACGACAGTGAGAGATCATTCCCAGGTAATGAGGACTCCTAGTCCACATTCCAAATTTTACACAGGCAGAGATGGAAAGAACAAAAAAGCAAACAGAATGAAGGCCGGATTTGTTGCATGCTGTTCAGAGGAGCCTGAATACTTATTCTGAAAATAGTAGAAATTCAAGGAAAGAATTGAGGTTAAGCAGTGCTCTGAGACCTCGTTTTCCCTTATTCTTTTAGTAAACCATGCTAGCTTTTCTTGGTATTTGAGAAGTGGATCAGTGGCAAAAGTTTTCCAGGCTAGGCCAGTGAGTGTGAAAGCAGCCAGTGTTGCAGGGGGGCTTTTGTCAGAATCTACCTCACCCTCCTCTGGAATTGTGCTGTCTGAAAATCTGTCTCTAGTACTTAATAACAATTGTGCTATTTAACAAGAACTTATTGGTTGCCTTGTGCTGTACTAAGTGCTAGAGTAGACCCAGTAGAAGCTGATCATACATATTCCCTGTCTCACATGAAGCTCACCTCTTCAGTGAGATAAAACTTCGTTTGAACAGTTGCAGACAGCAACTTAAGTTGGCAGATTTGTGTTAACTCAGTTTTTGGAACATTTGAATACTTCAGCATTCTTGGACTTACAAATTTGTTTAATAGTTTTAATTACTTTTCTTTGAACTGAGGGCGTACACATCCTGACCTTTGAGTAGATGTGCTTTCTTTTGCACCAAAGTTTAAAGCAATGAAATGGAAGGATGAGGCCAGTAGAATGGAGTTTGAAATGGTCTAGGAAGACTTTGGAGAGTGGAGGAGGAAGGAAGATTCAGAGGCCTTGGACATTTATTCTGTTGTTTCTTTTGCTTTGAGGCAGAAGAATGAGTGTGGAAAGAGAATGGATTGTGACTGGTTCAAACTAATGGTAGCTGACTAGCTATTTTAGCGCCTTACATGAATTTTGGCTTGTTTGATTTTATGTAGTTTAAGAGCAGCAACATGGTCAATCAGTGCTATTTATTGAAGGGTTACTTCATGAAGAGAGCTCTACTAAATGTTTGGAAGAGTACAATATAGTTGGTAGACATGATCCCTGCCCTTGAAGAGCTTACATTCTAATGGGGAGACAGGCATTAAAATAAATTTCAGGTAAGAGGGAGCAAACTAGTACAAGGATATGTATATAAATGTTGTGGGGATTGGGACAAGTACCTAAGTACTTGATGGTGGGACTAAATGCCGTAGGAAGGGAAAATACGGTGAAGGAATGAAAGCTTAGTCTAGAAAGACTTTCTAGAGGTGATAAGGCTTCAGCAGGGCTTTGAAGTAAGTGCTGGGCTAGAATGGATAAGGGAAATGAGTGTAACGGTATGAAGAAGGGAGGGATAGGCCTAGCTTTAAAATGGATCATTCAAGCTTTGGGGACAGAGGGGAGCCTAGTAAATTAATAAAATAATAATAATTATGCTTTAGTTTAGGGCTTACTATGTGCCAGGCACTGTTTTAAGTGCTGGGGTGGATGCAAGCAAATGAGCCGCTTTGCCATCGGGGCCCCACAGTCTCAATCCCCATTTTACAGGTGAGCCACAGAGAAGTGAAATGATTGCCCAAGTTCACACAGCAGACAAATGACAGAGCCGGAATAAGAACCTAAGACTTTCTGACTCCCGGGCCTGTGCTCTATCCACTATGCCATGTGGCTTGTCTATTAGCACATTGTGCGCAGGAAATGTCTGTTTAATTGTTTTATCCTACTCTCCCAACTGCTTAGTACAGTGCTCTGCTCTGCACACAGTGAGCACTCAATCAATTCAATTGATTGAACTAGTTCTGTCTCTTTCTTGGCAAATAAAAAGGCTTTTGCTCTCATACAGGAAACTGAACACAGGCTGGCATGTTTCTCATGAGTCCTGGAAATGAATAAAATGTTTAATGCCTAGAAAATAAATGGAATGGGATAGGCAGCCTCACTCTTCCTGAATAATGTATTGGAACCAAAACAGGGCTTAATGGTAACACGCAGTAATGAAATTAAGGAAGTAAAATAACACTTCCTCTTCTTTAGAAAGAGCTCCATTCTCTGGTTAGTTTCTGACAGCACACCCATTTGGGATTGAATCCCCTGGGTAGCTGCTGTGCAAATAGAATGTAAAGGGCTGCTTCTGCCTTAAAGCAACTTGGATTTCTCCAACTCAAGGATTCAGTGACGTCTTTTGGATTTCTTCTATTTTCATTCTACGTAAGTAGCACTACTCCCTGCTTTATATGTACAGAGCATTTGTTTGTCCTGTGATGGGTCTGAGCAGTTGACATCGTAGGCACGCTCTTCTATGATGTCCTTGAATGGTTTATAAAATGAAATTCTTTATAAACCAGATCCCAGCTCTAATATTATGACTTAATTGAATAAAAGAAAGACATTTCTAGTACTGGAGATTTCCTTTTGTGAGGCTGTGGCCAGTCAGTGCTTTGAAGGGTGATGCTATGTATCTAAAGTGTCTTTTCCATTTTTAAAAATGGATTTATTTAGAGAGATGCTTGGACCATTAACTATGGATGTGATTCAGAGAAGCACACTGCTGCATTTGTGTATTCTGTAAAGTTCATTTGGGGCAAAAGTGGGGCTCACAGTCTATATCCCCATTTTACAGATGAGAGAACTGTGGCACAGAGAAGTTAAGTGATTTGCCCAAAGTCACACAGCTAACAAGCGGTGGAGTTGGGATTAGAACCCATGACCTCCGACTCCCAAGCCCGGGCTCTTTCCACTGAGCCACACTGCTTCCCTAATAATGATATTTGTTCACTGTTTACTCTGTGCCAAACATTGAAGTAAGTTACATGTTGGGGTAGATGCAAGATAATCTGGTCATATACAGATAAAGTTTGATGTGGGTCTTGTGGTCTAAGTTGGAAGGAGAATGGGTATTTCCTCAGTCATCCCCAATCCCACCAAAAGGAAATTTTGCAGTTGTTAAAAAGAGGCAGTGGCATGGTAAAAGCAAACGACTTATTCAGAGGCAGGCACCTCTTGGGTTACACACTGACCAGTCGCTGCAATTTTAGAGAGTTGTAGCTTATAATATTTTCTTTGTAAAATTAATAAGCCATTGAACACATTTTTATTAAGTAAAACAAAAGGAAATTGATATAATTTTCTGGTGTTTTCTTCCATTCTAAGGGCAGGAGGGCACCCAGGTATCTGCCATCTCCCCCTCAGGGCAGAGTTATGCTGGTCATGGGTGGATGGGTATGGGGGAGGGAGGGGTTAGGGTGAGGGCTGGTGTGGAGGGTGTGGGGAGGGGAAGAAGGGAGGCCGAAACTTGGCCAGGCATTAAGGCTTACGGCACGGTGGTGGTGACTGCTTTTTCACTCTTTCAACAGTAATAATCAATTATCTGTATCTTGATTTAGTTACCTGACCTAACCAAGAGTTTAAGCATGGATGGGTCCCATTAAAAAGTCAGCTTGCAGATTTCTAATTAGGTCCATGCAGAGTCTAATCGGATCATTCAGGGTTCTGAGCATTGTTTTGGTCTGAATTTTTCAGTTGAGCTGTTAATTAGAACAAATTAATTTCTAATAATTGCATTTTCTCTGCCACTTTGTAAGGATGAGTGCACTTTTATCTTTCTTCCCCTTGGCCTTTTTGACTGTGAGCTTACTGTGGGCAGGGAATGTCACTGTTTATTATTACATTGTACTTTCCCAAATGCTTAGTACAATGCTCTGCACACACTAAGCACTTAATAAATATGAATGAATGAATGAATTTTCCTCTCCCCTCAGGGATAATAATAATAATAATGATAATTATGGTATTTAAGTGCTTACTATGTGCCAAGCACTGTTCTAAGCGCTTGGGTAGATACAGGGTAATCAGGTTGTCCCATGTGGGGCTCACAGTCTTAATCCCATTTTACAGCTGAGATAACTGAAGCCCAGAGAAGTTAAGTGACTTGCCCAAAGTCACACAGCTGACAAGTGGCGGAGGGTGGGATTAGAACCCATGAACTGTGACTCCCAAGCCCATGCTCTTGCCACTAAGCCACGCTGCTTCTCAATGTCTCCTTGTCTCTGTCCATATCACACAGTTTCTTTCAATCAAGCACTCAGTGGTATTTATTGAGCACTTACTCTGTACAGAGCACTGTGCTCAGTTTGCAGGAGAGTTCAATAAAATAGTGTTGGTAGACACAATCCCTGCCCTCAGTGGGCTTGCAAAGGGGAGGCAGGCATGAAAAGGAGTTACAGGTAAGAGAAGCAACTGAGATTAAGGGTATTTTACTTAAGTGTGGTGAAGGTTGGTGGGAAATTATTAGAGCTTAGGAAGTGGGATATGTCAAAACACATGGATATTTCACACCCTCTCTTTACTCTAGAGAAGCTCCACATTCCACTTTAATAATAATAATTATGGTACTTGTTAAACACTTAGTATGTGCCAAGTACTGTTCTGAGTGCTAGGGTAGATACAAGTTTAGCATGTTGAACACAATTCCTGTTCCACATGGGACTGACACTCCTATTCCCCATTTTACAGATGAGGTAGCTGAAGACCAGAGAAGCTAAGTGATTTGCCCAGTGTCAAACAGCAGACATGTGGTGGATCAGAATTAGGATCCAGGTCCTTCTGACTCCCAAACCCATGCTCTATCCACTAAACCATGCTGCTTCACCTGATTATCCATAAAGTAAATGCCTCATAATGTACTAGGTACAGTGCTCTGTAAACAGTAAGCGCTCAATAAATACGATTGAATGGATGAATGAATAAAGAATGGAAATAGGAAGTACTTTTCTGTGGTCATTTGCTGTGGCAATAAGAGATAAGAGGTTGCTTCATACCTCTGTTGCTTCTGACTTTCCTTTTGACTCCTATCTCCTGTTTGGGTAATCCACTTCTGTTTTTCAGTATAAATTGTCAGAGACAGTCCTTGGTAGAATTTTATGAGGCTAGAGGGGTGAATAGGAAACTTTGATTTTGCTTTTGGGTGCTTTGCTCCTTGTTACAAAAGGAAAGTTTTCTGCCAGGGTAAAGCTAGGATCAGGACTAGCATGATTTAACTTTGGTAGTTCATGTGTCATCCATAGCCTGACTAACCTGGTGGAGCTGTGAGAGTTCTGTATTTCAATAGGTTAGAGCATGCTCAGCTTCATGGACACAGCATTATGGAATGTGTAGAATGGACACTCCAGAATGATGAGGGATTTTAATCCCTCACTTTCTCCCCCTTCCCAGGTGTCACAACTCCTGAAAAGGAAGGGGGAAGGCATGCAAATGAGAAATGAGGTTTCAATACCCCGTTTTCAACAAAAACAAGATAGTCTGTTCATGCATTCACCAATTTACCCAGCCCCACCTCGAACTCCTTCCGGCATGGTTAACAGTGGCAAAGGAGGAGGAGGAACAGCAAGAGAACAGATAGTTTGTTGTGGTAATGGATGAAGGGAACATTCTATAAACCACTGAATTCTCTTAAACTCTGCGGCTTTTTTTGGAAAATCGGCATATGCCCTAAATATAAAGATTCAGGCTTACAGGATCTGTAATATACCTGCTTTTTTATACAAGCGGGGAATGAGGGACGTGGAGGAGGGTATGAAAGATGAAGCCCTGGGCTGAGATTAGCCAGTAGTTGACTGGTGATGAAAGATGGGTGAGGACAAGCTTGTCTTGAGGTCTAGGCAGGATCTGTTGACATTAGTAGTTTAGGGAAGTGACAATGACAAATTTGGCCGGATGTCCGCCCTTCAGAAGTTAAGGAGTGAGAGTAATAATACCTTCTTCAGTAGATGGGCTGATAAGCCCTTTCAGCAGCTGGAAGTGTTTTGAGAATGATCTATTAATGGTATGATTCAAATGTACTCTCTTGAGTTAGGGGTCAGACATCTGAATGCCAGTCCTAAAGATCTTCTGTCTTCCACAGTGGTGATGAGATAGTTTTATATCAGTACTTGCGAGCCCCCCTAGACTGTGAGCTCACTGTGGGCAGGAAACATCTCTACATATCTGTTGTACTGTGCTCTCCCAAGCACAGAGTACACTCCTCTCCACACTGTAAGCACTCATCTTTAGACTGTAAGCTTGACTCTAATAATGATGATAATAATAACAGTAATGTTGGTTTTTGTTAAGCACTTACTATGTGCCTAGCACTGTTCTAAGAGCTGGGGTAGATACAAAGTAATCAAGGGTCCCATGTGGGGCTCACAGTCTTCATCCCCATTTTACAGATGAGGTAACTGTGGCACAGAGAAGTTAATGGACTTGCCCAAGGTCACACAGCTGGCAAATGGTGGATACAGGTTTAGAACCCACAACCTCTGACTCCCAAACCCGTGCTCTTTCCACTAAGCCATGCTGCTTCTCGAACTGTGAGCTCAGAGTGGGCAGGGAATGTGTCTGCTTATTGTTGTATTTTCCCAAGGACTTAGTACAGTGCTCTGTACAGAGTAAGCACTCAGTAAAAACGATTGAATGGATAAATATGATTGATAGTGCACATAGTGAGAGCCTGGGCAAGACCTTTGCCACATTAAAAAAGAGGTTGTTATCTCCTCTCCATAATCAATTGTTCACATAAAGCACAAGCCAATGTCCTCTGTCAGAAGGACATAGATTCTAATCCTGATTCCATCACTCATTTGCTTTGTGACTTTGGACAAGTCACTTCACTTCTCCGTGCCTCAGTTACCTCGTTTGTAAAAGAGGGATTAAGAGTGTGAGCCCCATGTGGGACAGGGACTGTGTTCAACCTGATTAACCTGATCTATCCCAGACCGTAGAATAGTGCTTGGCACATTTTAAGTGTTTAACAACTACCACAGTTATTGTCATTATTATGTGAGTGGTTTGGTGTACTTTAACAATGGTGTGATGCAATCAATCTATTCTGCTGTGTCCATCTCCTTCCCTTTAGTGAATGTATACTAGAATATGCCTCAAAAACAGCAAAAGTACCCAAGGTTATTTGTGAACCTGCTCTCTGGTCAGCTCCGAATGTAGTTTGCAGCCTAGATGACGGCAGCAATGTTGTCTAGGGTGGAGACTCTTTTTCGGATGCTGTGTATCGTGGTGCATCACAGAATGGGGATTGACTTTTTATTAAAAAAAAGAATAAGAAATTTTTCCTAAAAAAATACAATGAATTCTTAATGCGAGTCTGGCAAGGTGATTCAGAGAAAGTGAATTATAACATTTTTAAAGACATTTTAAAGACCATTTTTTAAGGAAACATAAAGCTAGTGAAGTAGCTTTGGAAATATAATAAAATAGTTTCACCATAACCCTTTTAATCTTACTCCACATTGACAGACCATCCCACTCAGAGAATCATTTGAGTCTACAAGACGCCCAGATTCTAGAGAAGTGGCGTGGCCTAGTGGATAGAGTATGGGCCTGAGAGTAAAAAGGACCTGAGTGCTAATCTTTGCTCCACCACTTGACTGCTGTGTGACCTTGGGCAAGTCACTTCACGTTCCTGTGCTTCAGCTATCTCATCTACAAAAGGGGGATAAAGAGTGTGAGCCCCTTGTGTGACAGGGACTGTGTCCAATCCGATTATCCCATATGTACCCCAGTGCTTAGTTCAGTGCCTGGCAAATAGTAAGCACTTAAATTCCACAGGTATTATTATTATCATTATTATACATTCATACTAAGATGATGGATGCTATAGGCAATTCGTTTATGGCTTCTTGATAAACCTACTTGTGTATTTTCCCAAGACTTTTTTTTTCAATGGTATTTGTTATTGCTTACTATGTTCCAGGCACTGTACTAAGTGCTAGAGTAGGTACAAGTTATCTAGATAGCCCACATAGGGCTTACAGTCTTAAACCCCATTTTACAAGTGAGGTAACTGAGGCACAGAGAAGTCACACAGCAGATAAGGATGGAGCCAGTATTAGAATCCAGGTCCTCTAACCTCCAGGCCCGTGATCTTCCCATTAGGTCATTCTGCTTCCTTAGAGGAACTTTCAGGAATCAGAGCCACTGTGATTCATTTCAATGACTTTAAGCTATGGCATCAGCCTTGAATGGGGGAGAATCCCTTCTTCATCGGATGGAAATGAAGAACGATTCTCAACAATGAAACTCATTTAGCAAATGAAAATCAGCTCATTATGAAGTCTATTAAAAGCCAACCTTTCATGAATTGGTTCAATCATTATGGAACTATGGTCATTTGCCAAATCTGGACCCAAAGCTTCATGATCTGGGGAAAGTTTAAATTCTGTATTCTAAACTGGAAAATTAGATGCCAAGATAATTTGTCTATGTAGCAGCATATGAACTTAAATTGGTCTTAAATGAAGAAGAAACTCCTTTCTGGATCCCCCAAAATCTATTATTGTATTTCAATCATATTTATTGAGCATTTACTGCTTGTAGGGCACTTTACTAAGCACTAGGGAGAGTACAATATAACAATAAACAGATACATTCCCTGCCACACATTGCCCTATTTTTTCATTATTTTTGAAATTTTAAAATGGGTAGGGTTATTGTCTTATGCTGTCCAGCCACCTCTGACCCATAGTGACACCATGGACACATCTCTCCTAGAACACCCCACCTCCAACTGTAATTGTCTGGTTTAGGAATATTTTAGAATATTTGTCATCTTTTCTCAAAATCTATGAAAACATTGTAAAAATAACCCATAGTTTTCTAGGTAAAAATACAGAAGTGGTTTACCATTGCTTCCTTCTGCGCAGTAAACTTGAGTCTCTGCTCTTCTCTCCAATGCCACTGTTGCCCAGCACAGATGAATTTTGACTTGTAGGAGATTGCCTTCCACTTGCTAGCCACTGGCCAAGCTAGGAATGGAATGGGTATGCCTCCTCTTGACTCTACCTCCTGTAGTCAAGGTTGATAGAGTACTGGATACTCTCCAGATGCAGCCCTGAGAAGGTTAGGGTTATTATGCAGTTCCTATGCAGGTAAAGCTTAGTGATAAGTATAGTGGTAAGAGAAGAAACAGAGGAGGAAAAGAGGAGAAGGAAGAGAAAGCAAGAAGGAACTTAAGGCTAGGTATTTTTTATTGTACTCTCCCAACTGCAGCATACAATTGGCCAATCGGCTCTCAATCTATTAATCCTTCTGCTGCCCCACCTCTCTACACATCACTCTTGTTGAGTTAACTCTCCTGCCCCTTGCTGTGTTGTTCAGTCCTGAGCTTTTTGATTTCCCTCCTCCCCTAGAGCATAGTTACTATTGCAAACAGTTATGTGGTACAAAAACAATCTTTCATTTCATCCTCAAAAATCATAGTGGGTAACTATGAGGTAAATGCAATTATGCAAGTAAATGTGGTGTCTCTGTATTTTGTTTTTAGCTCATTGGTCTTCCCACAGCCCGGCAATATATAATACTTTGTATATGTCTGCATTTAGATTTTTAACTACCCAGCAAACTACCAGTATTTCAGAAGTGCATCTGGGCCTCCCTGCAGTATTTAAACTTTCTAAATATCTTTTGCAGAGGTAGTTTCCAAAGTCCACAATTTCTAATTCTCATTATTTTAAATATCTTCCAGCAAAGTTACATTCTTTAAAAGGAAACATCGAAGGTAAGAATTTTATTAATTTTTTCCCACCAATTGCATTTATTCAGTACTTACTGTGTACAGAACACTATACTAAACATTTGGGGGACTACAATTATAACAATATAATACAATGTAATATAAGTACAATATAAACAATATATATATTCCCTGCCCACAAAGAGCTTATAGTCTAGAGGTCCGGCGACTGTTTAATCATCTCAGTAGCTTTAAGTAGTGTGTTTTAAGATTTAAATTTCTGTTCCCCAAGATGACCTTTTTCTTTTCCTTAGAAATTGTGCCTGAATGAGGGAGAGCAGGCAGATTCCTGAAATGGTGTGGGTGGGCAATACTAAAAAGGGATGGGTCTTTTCAGGGCAAACAGACCCTTTGGAGGTGTGTAGCAACAAGACATTTGTACCATGTTCATGAAATAGAAGAATACATAGCCTAAGTCAAATTGGCAAATGGTGTTGGGAGAACAATGAGAGCTGGGCTCTTGGGAAGGGCCACAGCCCCATGCCTGGGGGATACAGAGCCTGTGGGAGTGGGAACCAGGGGGCTGGACACTCTGGGGACAGGACCAAGGAGCAGGGCAGGACCAGGGAGGGGATGGGACTGACGGGACAGGACCAGAAGTGCTGGACACTGTGGGCACAGGACCACAGAGCACTTATTTATACATGTACATATCTATTATTCTATATATATTGATGCCTGTTTACATTTTTGATGTCTGTCTCCCCACTTCTAGGCTGTAAGCCTGTCATGCCATCATGGGCAGGGACTGTTTCTCTCTTTGTTGCTGTATTGTACTTTCCAAGTAATTAGTACAGTGCTCTGCATACAGTAAGAGCTCAATAAGTATGATTGAAGTGAATGAAATATGTAAAGGCCCTGGTAGATTTTATATACCCACCACCCCCACCTTTCGGCTGCCCCTACTCCCCAAAATAGAATTTTGATTTCTTAGTCCCTTCTTACCTTTAATTTATTTGTATGTATGCATAAACCCGACAGTTCTATTTATTTATCTTACAGCTAAAAAAAAAATAACCTAGGCTGAATGGCTTGAAAGAGAGAGACCGGATCTAAAATACATTAAGCTAAAAAGTGAATTTTTGGTAGATTTTGAGAAAAGATGGCATAAAAATTCAAAAATATTCATAAAATAAATCTTAAGAGCTGCTGATGTTCAGAGAGCCATCTAATTGTCACTATGGTTCTAATTCTGGTCATGCCACTTCTGATGTTTGACCTTGGGCAAATCATTTGACTTCTTTATGCCTTGATTTCCTCATATCTAAAATGGTTATTAATCACTTAACTTCTCTTTGGCTCAGTTTCCTCACCTGTAAAATGGGGATTAAGACTGTCAGCCCTATGTTGGACAGGGGCTATATCCAAATCTATTATCTTGTATCTACCCTAGCACTTACTGCAGCGCCTGGAGTGTAGTGAGTGCTTATCGAATACCATAAGAAAATATCTCTTCTCCCTTACCCTTATACTGTGAGCTCCATGTGGGACAGGGAATGAGTCTGACCTAATTATCTTTTATCTACCTCAGTGCTTAATATGGTGTTTGGACTATAGTCAGTTCTTAACAAATACCATAATATTATTAGTAAGTATAGGAAATTTAGGAAAAAAATTGTACTTTAAAAGGGCTTAAATTATATTATATTATTAAAAGAAAGCAAATATGAGTGCTTTGCCCTGAATGGTGACAAATCAAAGTATTCTATTGTTTGAATTAAAGTTAAAGGTCAGGGTTATCCTTGTTTCACCCCTGAGAAAACAGAGGCAATTGAAAGAGATTGAGCATCTTTATGGCAAAAGATTTCTATAATAATAATAATAATGTTGGTATTTGCTAAGCGCTTACTATGTGCCGAGCACTGTTCTAAGCGCTGGGGTAGACACAGAGGAATCAGGTTGTCCCACGTGGGGCTCACAGTCTTAATCCCCATTTTACAGATGAGGTAACTGAGGCACCGAGAAGTTGTGACTTGCCCAAAGTCACACAGCTGACAAGTGGCCTTTAATAACTCAACTTAAAAATCACATTTGGTCTTGTGGTCCAGGTTAACAGAGCAAGTTATTCATTACTAAGTATGAAAAGTTTTTAGACAACATCATTAAATTGGGATGGGAGAGGCAGGTTTTGAGGCAGTCTGTTATACTACACTCTCCTCAGTGCTCAGTGTGGTGTTGTACACACAGTCAGAACTCTCTCAGGGTCACAGCTGGAGAATTTCCAGTACTCTACCAGTCTGGCTACAAGAGGGAAAGTCAAGCAGAAGCATATACATTCCATTCCTAGCTTGGGCATTGGCTAGAGAATGGTAAGGCAATCTACTATAAGTCAAAAGTCACCTGTGCTGGGCATTAGTGGCATGGGAGAGAGTCGAGGGCAGAGACTCGTTTATTACATGGAAGAAGGCAATGGAAAACTCTCTGGATCCACTACCAGAGAAGCAGCGTGGCTTAGTGGAAAGAACACGGGCTTGGAAGTCAGAGGTCGTGGGTTCTAATCCCATCTCCGCACTTGTCTGCTGTGTGACTTTGGGCAAATCACTTAAATTCTCTGTGCTTCAGTTACCTCATCTGTAAAATGGGGATTAAGTCTGTGAGCCCCACTTGGGACAACCTGATAACCTTATAGATCTCCTAGTGTTTAGAACAATGCTTGGCACAGAGTAAGTGCTTAACAAATACCATCATCATTATTACTATTATTATTACCAGAACGACTGCAGATGGAGGTGGAGTGTTCTGGGAGAGATATGTCCATGAAGTATCTATGGGTTGGAGACAACTCGACAACATGAGACAAGACAAGACACAGAGCACAATAAATACCACTGATGGATTGAAATCATTGCTGAACACAGGGGAATAGGGTAGAACAGAGGTTGTCACATCGTTCAGAAGCCCTCTGTAGTAGTATCATTAACAAGACCTTACTATGTACAAAACACTGTAATAAACCCTGTGAAAGAAATAAATGGATGAGGTATAGACACAGTTCCTGGACCCCAACAGGTTTGCAATCTAAAAATGAGGGGAATGGGGTGGAGAGGATTCGTGACTTCAAAGCTTTGCCAACACCTTTCTGGCCAACATAGGGACAAATAATAGGAAAAGTGTCCATGATTCAATACCTGCTCTTCCTCCTAGTTAGACTGTGAGCCCCATGTGGAACAGGAACTGTTTCCAAACCTCATAAACCTGTATCTATCCCAGTGCTTAGAATAGTGGTTGACACATAGTAAGCACCTAGCAAATACACACACACCACCCCCTCCCACCCCCCAAGCCCCCAAACAAAAAAACCCCTCTTTTCTAAGACTAGAAAGCTGAGATTCTAAGCAAGGGTACAGATTGCAGCTCTGGGACACCCCAGAGGGAGGATTCATGGAGGGTTTCGTGTTCTCTTCCCCTTCCTTCTGTTTCGCCTTTGCACTTGGATTTGTACTTTTATTCACCCCCTCCCTCAGCCCCACAACACTTAGGTATATATCCATAATTTATTTATATTATTGTCTGTCCTTCCTTCTAAACTGTAAGCTCATTGTGGGCAAGAAACATGTCTATCAACTCTGTTATACTGAACTCTCCCAAATGATTAATATAGTGCTCTGTACATAGTAAGCACTCAACGAATAAGATTGACTGATTCTGGGTGAGAGTGGAGGGTGTTCAAATGTGGGGAATGGGAGAAGAGAGTTTATGTAAGAAGATATGTTAATACGGAGTGGTACTTAGGGCAAAATCTATAAACCGTAAGAGTACAATTTCTAAAATGAAGTTGGAAGGTCTTTCTCAAAGCTATTTCCAGCCCTATGATTCTAACTCCCTTCTAAATATGATTTAAATTAACATTAGATCTTCCTCCTCTCTGTTAAAGTCAATCATGGAGAACTAGTGATAGAACCTGGATTGACTTGTCTTATCTTTATCATCAATAGTAATAATAATAATAATATTGGCTCAAAGTGTTCACTATGTGCCAGGCACTGTACAAAGTAAGGGGTAGATATAAGAATCAGATCAGACACAGACCCTGTTCGCCAAGGGACTCACAGTCTAAATAGGAGGAGAACAGGTATTGAATAATGGATACTTCTTTTCTCTTTCTGACTTCTTTTTGTTTATGGTTCAACTGTCTTATGCCTCTCTTCCTTCTTTCTGGAATGCCAGAATGTTGTGCACCATCCCTGGTTGGCTGTCATTCTATAAAACAGTGTTTTCTGTGGTTGGATTTTAACTCACAGAACTAACCTAGATGGTCTTTGGTGAAGGAAATGGGAGAGGCTAGAGAGAGGTTGTTCCATTTGGTTGGAGTCTAGGTATTACAGTGTAGATTTTTTACTTTAAAACCAAGCTCCTCAAATGGAATGCCAAGCACTTTCTCTTTTGAAGTGAGAAATCAGTGTAGGAGAAAGACTAGATCTGGAATAAGAAGACCAGGAAATCAAACCTCCAAAGAGAAGCTGAATGATTCCACAGAGGTGAGTCGCTGCCCCAAATACTTTTATATACATTTGGAGAGGGGCATTCTGGAAGTGGGAACTGCCACTCCATCTAGCATGGACTCAATGTGATTGGCTCTAACCAAGAATCAGTATCACCTGAGATAAACTGCGTCTTCTGGAGAGGTTATTTTTAAGGGACTACAAGAAACCATGGGAGGTCATCTCAACCACTGCCTTCCTCTTGGCAGAGAAGCCCCTATTGGCTAGATTATAAATTTCCGGAGCTTCTGTGCCCACCAATAGGCCAGGTTAGGAGTTGGTAGGAGGCTTGTCACTGTTTCAGATGCAGTGCCTAGAGAAGCAGCATGGTCTAGTGGATAGAGCATGGACCTGGGAGTCAGAAGGAGCTGGGTTCTAATCCCACCTCTACTGCTAGTCTGCTGTGACCTTGGGTGTCATTTCACTTCTCGGGGCCTCAGTTACCTCATCTATAAAATGGGGATTGTGTGAGCCTCTTGTGGGGCAGGAACTGTATCCAAGCCAATTTGCTTATATCTACCTCAGCACTTAGTGCTTTTCACATATAGTAAGCGTTCAGTAAATACCATCATTAAACTGCACATCAGCTTGCTTTTTGTAGCTGGGTTCTTTCATTCATTCATTCAATTTTATTTATTGAGCATTTACTGTGTGCAGAGCACTGTACTAAGTGCTTGGGAGAGTAAAATACAATAATAGACACATTCCCTGCCCACAACAACCTTACAGTCTACAGGTAGGGAGACAGACATCAATACAAATAAATAAATTACATATATGTACATAAATGCTTTGTGTCTGGTTGGGGGGAGAGGGGAAGTAAAAAGGGAGCAAGTCAGGGCAAAGCAGAAGGGAGTAGAAGAGGAAAGTGAGTGTGTGGGGGGGCTTAATCTGGGAAGGCCTTTTGGAGAAGATGGGCCTTCAATAACACTTTGAAGGGAGGAAGGGAGAGTAATAGAGTTTGAGAAAGGAGGGCACTCCAGGCCAGAGGCAGGATGTGAGCTAGGGGTTGGCAGCGAGATAGGTGAGACTGAGGCAGAATGAGGTTAACATTAGGGGAGTAAAGTGTGTGGGCTGGGCTGCAGTAGAGGGTAGCAAGGTGAGTTAGGAGGGGGTAAGGTGGTGGAGTTCTTTAAAGCCAGTGATGAGTTTTTGTTGGATGTGGAGGGGATGGGCAACCCCTGGAGTTTTTTTGAGGAGCAGGTGACATGTCCTGAATGTTTCTGTAAAAAAAAAATAAAAAATGGTCTGAGCAGCAGAGTGAAGTATGGACTGGAGTGGGAAGAGACAGGAGGCTGGAAGGTCAGCAAGGAGGCTGATGCAGTAATCCAGATAGGACAGGATGAGTGTATTAACCTGGTAGCAATATGGATGAAGAGGAAAGAGTGGATTTTATTCATTCATTCAATAGTATTTATTGAGCGCTTACTATGTGCAGGGCACTGTACTAAGCGCTTGGAATGAACAAGTCGGCAACAGATAGAGACAGTCCCTGCCGTTTGACGGGCTTACAGTCTAATCGGGGGAGATGGACAGACAAGAACAATGGCAATAAATAGAGTCAAGGGGAAGAACATCTCGTAAAAACAATGGCAACTAAATAGAATTAAGGCAATGTACAATTCATTAACAAAATAAATAGGGTAATGGAAATATATACAGTTGAGCGGACAAGTACAGTGCTGAGGGGATGGGAAGGGAGAGGGGGAGGAGCAGAGGGAAAGGGGGAAAAGAGGGTTTAGCTGCGGAGAGGTGAAGGGGAGGTGGTAGAGGGAGCAGAGGGAGAAGAGGAGCTCAGTCTGGGAAGGCCTCTTGGAGGAGGTGAGTTTTAAGTAGGGTTTTGAAGAGGGGAAGAGAATCAGTTTGGTGGAGGTGAGGAGGGAGGGCGTTCCAGGACCGCGGGAGGACGTGGCCCAGGGGTCAACGGCGGGATAGGTGAGACCGAGGGACGGCGAGGAGGTGGGCGGCAGAGGAGCGGAGCGTGCGGGGTGGGTGGTAGAAAGAGAGAAGGGAGGAGAGGTAGGAAGGGGCAAGGTGATGTAGAGCCTTGAAGCCTAGAGTGAGGAGTTTTTGTTTGGAGCGGAGGTTGATAGGCAACCACTGGAGTTGTTTAAGAAGGGGAGTGACATGCCCAGATCATTTCTGCAGGAAGATGAGCCGGGCAGCGGAGTGAAGAATAGACTGGAGCGGGGAGAGAGAGGAGGAAGGGAGGTCAGAGAGAAGGCTGACACAGTAGTCTAGCCGGGATATAACGAGAGCCTGTAGCAGTAAGGTAGTCGTTTGGGTGGAGAGGAAAGGGTGGATCTTGGCGATATTGTACAGGTGAAACCGGCAGGTCTTGGTAACGGATAGGATGTGTGGGGTGAACGAGAGAGATGAGTCAAGGATGACACCGAGACTGCGGGCCTGAGAGACGGGAAGGATGGTTGTGCCATCCACGGTGATAGAGAAGTCTGGGAGAGGACCGGGTTTGGGAGGGAAGATGAGGAGCTCAGTCTTGCTCATGTTGAGTTTTAGGTGGCGGGCCGACATCCAGGTGGAGACGTCCTGGAGGCAGGAGGAGATGCAAGCCTGAAGGGAGGGGGAGAGGACGGGGCGGAGATGTAGATCTGCGTGTCATCTGCGTAGAGATGGTAGTCAAAGCCGTGAGAGCGAATGAGTTCACCGAGGGAGTGAGTGTAAATGGAGAACAGAAGAGGGCCAAGAACTGACCCTTGAGGAACTCCAACAGTTAAAGGATGGGAGGGGGAGGAGGCGCCAGCGAAGGAGACCGAGAATGACCGGCCAGAGAGGTAAGAGGAGAACCAGGAGAGGACGGAGTCCGTGAAGCCAAGGTGAGATAAAGTATGGAGGAGGAGGGGATGGTCGACAGTGTCAAAGGCAGCAGAGAGGTCAAGGAGGATCAGAATGGAGTAGGAGCCATTGGATTTGGCAAGAAGGAGGTCATGGGTGACCTTAGAGAGAGCAGTCTCGGTAGAGTGGAGGGGACGGAAGCCAGATTGGAGGTGAGACTGACAACAGGGATGGGAAAATCAAGGGGAGGGCAGGGTTTTTGTGGGAAAATAAGGGGTTCTGTTTTGGACACGTTAAGCTTGAAGTGATGGGGGACATCCAAGTAGAAATGTCTTGAAGGGAAGGGGAAATGTGAGATTTCAGAGAGGGAGAGAGATCAGGGCTGAAGATGTAGATTTGGGTTTTATCCACATAGAAGTGATAGTTGAAGCCATGGGAGTGAATGAGTTCCTCAAGGCAGTGGGTGTAGATGGACAATAGAAGCGAACTCAGAAGTGAACCTTAAGGGACCTCCACAGTTAGGAGGTGGGAGACAGAGGAGGAGCCCGTGAAGGAGACTGAGAATGAATGGCCAGAGAGATAATAGAATTAGGAGAGGACAGAGTCAGTGAAGCTAAGGTTGGATAATGTTTCCAGGAGAAGGGGGTGGTTCACAGTGTCGAAGGCAGCTGAGAGGTCGAGAAGGATTAGAATGGAGTAGAGGCCATTGGATTTGGCAATAATTTGTACTTCCATTTAAGGTACATTTTTTATATAGTGACATCTGGTATGTTGCAGATGTATTTAGGTAGCCTTGGTTTGCTGTTTGCCTGTCTGCTTCATTTGTGTGTCTTAGGTTATATTATTATTGTATTATTATTGTTATTGTTATTACTGGTGACCTTTGAGAGGGCAGTTTCTGTGGCATGAAGGGGATGGAAGCCAGATTAGAGGAGGTCAAGGAGAGAATTGGACAAGAGGAATTTGAGATAGCGGTGTAGACAACGTTCTCAAGAAGTTTGGATAGGAATGGTAGGAGAGACATGGGGCGATAACTGGAGGGAGTCATGGGATCAAGGGAGGATCCTGTGAGGCAGGTAGAGGATTGAAATTGGAAGCTAGTGGAATTGAACTTTACAATTGATTAGTCCCCTTATCTGTAATTTATTTTAATGTCTGTCTCCCTCACCAAATTATAAGATTCTTGAGGGCAAGGAATAGGTCTACTTACTCTACTCTTCCAGTGCTCTGCATGGAATAAGTACTCAAGAAATATCACATATTCATTTGCTTATGAGCAGTTCACAGGAGGTGAATGCCATACACCTGCTGGAAAATAATAAATGCAGTTAAGTATAGCACTTGGCTATGTTTGTTATGGGCAGGGAATGTGTCTGTTAATTTTGTTGTATTCTTCCAAGTGCTGTGCACATAGTAAGCACTCATATCAATGGTTGATTGAAGAGGATAAAAGAGTACATAGCTTTATGGTATGCTCTGCAAACTGTAAGTACTCAATAAATATGACTGATTGTTAAAGGCCTCAGCTCCTCCTTCTTCTCTTGGGACATGGATTACTTCTTATTTAGCTCTAAAAAAAATCTAAAAGATTGAGGGACCTGAATTACTGAGGGATGAATCCTTTTTTCCTATAATCCCTAAAACATGCAAATTTTGCCCTCCACTTTCCAGTACCACAACTAACAGTAATGACAGGTTTGACTTACTGGATGTTTAGACAGCACATATCAGTTTGTTCTTTTTCATAAAAATAATAATAATTGTTAATATATTTATATTATACTCTTCCAGATCCTTAAAACAGTGTTCCATTTCATCCATCAGAATGTGAGCTTCCTGAGGGCATAGATCACTTCAAATAAAACTCTTTTTATATGCTTTCCAAGTATACTCTACAGGGTGCTCAATAAATACTGTTGACACTACAAAAAGTTGTGAAAAAAATTTTAATACCTTTCATATTATTTTGATAACTTTAAAGATTTCTGACTCTTCTCCTCTTCCTTTTCCTTTCTCTCCAATTCACTCACTGAAAGCTCACTAAATTCTCTCCAGCCCTCATCATTCTCACTTCCAGAAATATCTGTGTCCCCTGACCAGAAGCTTCCATGACCTGTGTTCACTCACTGTTCTATCATAAGTTCTTTTTATTCATTCATTCATTCATTCATTCATTCATTCATTCAATCACTTTTATTGAGCACTTAACTGTGTGCAGACCACCATACTAAGCACTTGGGAGAGTACAGTATAACAATAAACAGGCACATTCTGTCTTGCCTCACTACCATTTAAGGTACATTTTTTTATATAGTGAGTTCTGGTATGTTGCAGATATATTTAGGTAGCCTTGGTTTGCTGTTTGCCTGTCTGTTTCATTTCTGTGTCTTAGGTTGTACTATAATTATTACATTTAAGTGCTTGCTGTCCTCCAAGCACTTTCTAAGAGCTGAGGTAGATATAGGTTTTTCAGATTGGACACAGTCCCTGTCCCACAAGGGGATCATAGTAGAAATGGGGGGTGGGAATAGGTATTAAATCTTCATTTTACCATTGAGGAAACTGAGGATCAGAGAAGTTGATCAATTTGCTTAAGGTCACATAGCGAGCAACTGACCGAGCTGGGGTTTGAATCCAGGTCCTCTAACTCCAGGTCCGTGCTCTTTCCACTAAGCAACATTGCTAAAAGATAGGGACTTGGTTGAAATGGTTAGTCTTGTCTTATGCCGTCGAGTCATCTCCGACCCATAGCTACAACATGGACACATCTTTCCCAGAACATTCCACCTCCATCTGCAGCCATTCTGGTAGTGTATTCATTGAGTTTTCTCTGTAAAAATATGGAAGTGTTTTACCATTTCCTCCTCCTGTGCAGTAAACCTGAGTCTCCACCCTCAACTCTCTCCCGTGCTGCTGCTGCCCAGCATAGGTGAGATTTGACTTGTAGCAGATTGCCTTCCACTAGCTAGCCACTAGCCAAGCTAGGAATAGAAAGGGTATGCCTCTGCTTGAATCTCCTTCCCATAGGCAAGACTGGTAGAATACTGGAAACTCTCCATTTGCGACCTTGAGAGGGTAGCAGTGTTCCAAAAAGTACTAAATAAATATATTTGATTGGGGGGGGGGGGGTGGGGGAGGTGGTGCTGCTAACCCAACTCCTAGTGGTAGTAATAATAATAATAACAGTAATACAAATGATAGTATTTAAGTGCTTACGATTTGCCAAACACTCTCCTACACTTTCCTAAGCATGGGGTGGATACAAGATGATAGTGTTAGACCATCTAGAAAATAAGCTTTTCTCTCCATCCAAACTGCTATCACACTGGACCAAGCACTTTCATATCCTGACCTGACAGTTGCATTGGGTTTCTTTCTGACCTCCCTGCATCCAGCCTTTGCCCTCTCTAATCCTTAATTCACTCTGCCATTCAGATCACTTTTCTAAAAAAAAAAAAAAATCACACATCTGCCCACTCCTCAAAGACCTCCAATGGTTGCCCATCTAACTCCTTATCAAGCAGAAACTTGTCAACATTGCTTGAATTTACAGTGCTCAATCAGCTCTCTCCTTACCTATCCTTGCTTCTCTACCACTAAAACCCAGCCCACCCACTTCACTCCTATCACAACAACCTGTGCTTTGATTACATCTCCCTCATAGCTCATGGTGGGTAGGGAATGTTTCTGTTTATTCTTATATTGTACTTTCCCAAGTGCTTAGTACAGTCCTCTGCACACAGTATATGCTCCATAAATATGATTGAATGACTTAATGACCCCTTGCTCACACCGTCCCTCATGCCCAGAACTCCCTGACCCATTTTATCTGACAGAACACCCCTCTCCCCATTTTTAAAACCTTAGTAAAATCACATCTCCGCCACGAATCCTTCCCTGACTACACTCTCAGTTCCCCATCTTTTTCTCTCTCCCTTCTACATCATCTGTAGACTTGGGTATGTTCCTTTTAAGCACTTTGATTCTCAGTACCCCTGGCATTTATGTGCCTTAGACTTTGCCGGTTCCCCTACCCATAATTTTAGTGCCTTTCACCCCTGACTAGATTGTAGGCTCCGTGAGGTCAGATATCATGTCTACGAACTTTTTTACTGAACTCCCCCATTCCCATTGTATTCTGCATTCAAGAAGCACTCAATAAACATCGCTGATTAACTGATGAACTCCAAGGTCTTTTAAAATACAAGATCCAGGGCCCTTGTTGCCCTTGACCTGTACTAACCGTGGCCCTGATTCAGTAGATCAATTATTTTTATTGTTTATCCTCTGCGATGGTTTGTAATTTAGTTTCTGCCCTTGTTTCTTGGCATCTCCACAGTAAGCGATTACCACCTCTTCCTGTAATAGAAAATATATATTTTTTTCCCTGAAGAGGAATTTGTTTTTCTGTACTTATGGATGGCAAGTCTCGGTGAATTGGAAATTTAAAGGTTCCTGGTGGGAAATGGCACTTAATTTGCATAAGAGATGTGGGAATTCAGGCAAAATATTTCAGTTCCCAGCTTCATATTTCCAGGGGAAGAAAGTCAGAGAAATCTCTCAAGGCTCTCAAAGCTCTGTTTCTTTAAAAAAAGAAAAGGAACAAAAGGGGGTTTGGAACTCTTTTTGTGGTTTATTTTTTAAAATTAAAACCAGAACTAGAGAGAAATCTAATTTTTTCATTTATCAGATTTGTGGGAAGACTCAGACTCATCGTTTATTTCATAGGGAAGTTGTGAGGAGTATTTAAACTCTTGTTGGATGATCACATTTTCCAGGGGCTTCAGTGCATGAAAGTACGTAAGGTTTCGGTCTGGGTTCCGCCTCAGGTATGTACTTTGATGACATTCTTCTTACATCACTTCCCCCTAAGCTTTCCACTGTGTTTTCAGTGTCGCAAATGGTGGGTGCTGACAAGAGGAGCTCAAGAGGTACCTTTGATTCCATCTTAATGAGAGCAATAGACATCAAGTAATTTTTGTCTTTTATGTGCTTGCAGGGAAGAAGGGATAATAATGGTTTATGAGTGAGCTCTAATTTGTGGAAGGCCCTGGAAGGTAGCAGAGGAAACACCAGTTTGAAGTACAATAACATCTCATTGAGTTCAATGTAGCTTCATGAAATTCAACACTCCTCTGCTACTAAAAAGAATACTATATGACAGATAGTAGAAAAACCTGTGTATCCTGTTGATAGAAATATTCTTAGCCAAGGTTAGAGTCTGTAGATGAGATTTTATGTTCTTCCTCTCTCTCTCTCAGTAGTTGTAGTAGGACTAATACTACTGATAGTATTTATTAAGTGGCCAGTGTATGCAACTCACTGCACTGTTACAGAAAAAGCACTTATATGAGATATAGAAACAGTCTCTGTCTGCCTGTCTCTTTCATTCTCTCTTTTTGTCTTCCTTTTTCAAAGTCAGAGTTTTGATTCTGCTATGTCACTGTTGTACTCTATAGATACCAGGTAGTGTTCTCTATTCGTGAAAAGTGGGCTTCCTTCCTAAACCATTCCTCAGCCTTTTCCCTTATTTCTATTGAGAAGAGCTATTTCCACTCCCTGTCACAAAGGTACAAAAGGTTAAATATTGTTCAACTGGTTTTGAAGTTATTCTCAAGAGTATCGGTCTCATAAGAACTGTGAGAGGGATTTTAAGTTTGAAGAAAACCCTGTCTTATTGACGGGGGAAATATAAGGCAGTTATAGTGAAGATCTAAGACTTGTTCTGACTTGTGCTCAGATTATAATTTTTCCCTCATATCAAAGAACTATTCTTTTCATCATGTGCTGCTTCACCTCTCGTTGGCATCAGAGCTTTCACAGAACAAGGCTGTTATTGTTTTTGGTAATCAAGTGAGTGTCAGTCTATGTAAAAATAATCTCATTATTTTCCTTCCACACTGGGCTGAAAAGGTTGGTGAGAATTACCTGAGAAGCTGGTTCTGATGAGCTCTTGATGTGTGAAAAGGGTGCTTTTAGTTGCTTATGAAAATACAATGTTCTTTTAATGCTTAAAAAGCAACCCTTCACATAATCCTCTTGAATAAAATTGGCATTCATTTGGGTGACAAAATAACAGTGGAATTTATTAAGAGCTCATGCGTTAAGCATGCTGTTACGTGCTGGGGTAGATACAGAATAAATAAATTGGACAAAATTTCTGTCTCACCAAGGGTTAACTAGCTAATCAATCAGTTGATGGCATTTATTGAATACTTACTATGTACAGGCTACTGTACTAAGCAGTGTGGAGAATACAATGCAGTCGAGTTGGTAGACACAATCCCTGCCTTCAGGAAGTTTACAATCTAGAAGATAAGCAAGAGGGAGTTGGTATCATATCCCCATTTTATGGATGAGGAAACTGAGGCCTAGAAAGTTGTCCAAGGTCACAGAGCAGGCAGAGCTGGGACTTAAACCTGTGCTTTTGTTACCCAGGCCCATGCTCTTTCCACTAGACCAGGCTACTTTCATTAGTCTAGAAATATAAATCATTTCTGTCCCCTGGATACTCATAATGCTTTTAGGCCTTGAAAAATGCCTTATTTCTGCCTCTATTCTATGAGGTAGGTTGGGCTGTTACCTTCGTTTTACACAGTGTGAAGTGAAATGCAGACTGGCCCTAAATCACCAGATGAGTCACTGATAAGATCATAGACCATCATCATCATCTTGCAGTCATCTGAGTCTGAAACCAGAAATAACATTGTTTTTTATTTAATGGTGATGATGATAATGATTATGATTGTTATTATTGTTGCTACACTTGCTAAGCATATACTTCAAGCACTGTTCTAAGCACTGGGGTAAATACAAGTTTATCAGGTTGGACATAGTATCTGTCCCATATGGAGCTCACTGTCCAACTAAGAGGGAATAGGATTTAATCCCCATTTTAAAGATAAAATAAATGAGGCATAAAAGTTAAGTGACTTGCCCAAGATCACACAGCAGACGTGTGGCGGAACTGAGATTAAGAATCCAGGGCCTCTGTCTCCTAGGCCCATGCTCTTTCCATTAGGCAATGCTGTTTTAAATAAAATGATTTTCTATTTACTTTTCCCAAGTCTCAGTGTTATTTTAATGGTACAGAGAGGAACTGGTGAAAAGAATGTGCCAATGTTACTCTAATTTCTATGCTTCTGAGGTCTCCAGGCTTTCTTAAGGATCTGGGAAGGAGGCATAAAAAGTCAAATATTTCTTTCATTTGCCCTTAGAATGTCCATCGAAAGGATTCTCTGTAATTGTAAAATTTGGTGGTTCTGGCCTGAGAAAATAATCTAGCTGCCTAATTCTCTTCTTCTGGGTCATCACCAGGAAGAGAACAAAAGCTGAGGTGGAAATGAAAACTTAAGACCCTCCTGTGGGTGGCTCAAGTGGACACTGTGGGCAAGGTACCAAAATGTCAATGTGTAACTCTAAATTATTCAGAAATTGTGATGAAAGTCATTCTGGGAGAGAGAGTGGGATACTACTTACACTCAAAAGATAAATCATTAGAAATCTAAAATCAATGAAGCATCTTGGTCTAGTGGAAAGAGTTTGGGGCTGGGAGTCAGAGGACCTAGGTTCTAATCCCAGCACCACCACTTGTTTGCTATGTAACCTTGAGCAAGTCTTTTCTCTGTGGCTCAATTTCCTCATCTGTAGAATGGGGATTAAGTCTGTGAGCTCCAAGTGAGACATGGATTATGTCCAACCTGATAAACTTGTATCTACCCCAACACTTAGTACAGTGCCTGACACAGTACATATTAAAAAAAAAAACATTAAAAAAAATTGAGCAAAGACAGGAAAGATTTTTTGTTTGGGCAGACAAAAGCCCCTAAAACAGAACTCACCCTTAAGGAACTTAAACTATCTAAATTTTGAGTCAGATTTTTTTTTGCAGCAACTTTCAAAGAATGAACTTTTTTCTTATAATAGTAATTAAAAAATGGTATTGGTTCAGTGTTTCTGTTAAGTTGTACTCTCTCACAAATTTAGTATAGAGCTCTGCACACACTAAGCCCTCAGCAAATGCCATTGATGGACTGATTGGTTTAGCAAGCCTTGAGGTAGATACAAGATAAGTAGATCAGATGTGGTTCGTGTCCTGCATCAGGCTCACAGTTTAAGGGGAAGGGAGAACTCCATTTTACAGAGGAGAAAACTGAGGCACAAATAATTTCACTGATTTACCTCAGATTACACAGCAGGCAAGTAGTAGAGAAGAATTAGAACCTAGGTTCTCAGATTCCCAATCCTGTGCTATATCCATTAGACTCCACTGCTTATCTGGTGGTTTCTCCTCTATAGTGATCAAAGTACTTAGTGTGATCAAAGTGTGATCAAAGCCTTTGCAGATTTGTAACAAATCACACTGGTCCAGTGGCAGAGTGTAAAAGCCTGATTTCATCAAACAGTCTGGTTTATTTCATCAAAGCCTAGTGAAACAAAACTCTGGGGTGAGTGGATTATATTGGGTAAAATTTGGATGAGCCAAACCACTCTGTCTCAAACATTAGGGCCATTTCTGCCTGATGATACTCTTATCAGGGGAGGTATCGATGCTGGCAGATTTTCTGACAGGATCTACTCTGAGTACTAGATTTGGCTGAAAGGCTATGAGGTTATTAAACCCATAGTTAGAATGAGATTGATGTTTTAGTCCAAAAGCTTTGACCTGTTCCAAGAAAGGGAAAAATATGAATAGTTGTGGTATTTGTTAAGTGCTTACTATGTGTCAAACATTGGGTTAGATAAAAATATAATCAGGGCAGATACAGTTCCTGTCCTGCATGGGAATCACGGGCGAAGTATAGCAGAGAACAGGTAGTGAATCCCCATTTTACAGATGAGGAAACAGAGGCACCAATAAGTTGAGTGACTTGCCCAAGGCCACTAAGCAGGTATGTGGCAGAGCCAGGATTAGACTCCATGTCTCTTGACTCCCATGACCATGCTCTTTCCACTAAGCCACAGTCACCCTAAGGGAGCTCCTCTTATCAAGAGAAATTGGTATATTTAAAATGTCAACTAAATTAATTGGGTTCTATAGATGAATGCTAAAAAATACATTTTGGGAAAAGACAATGGGTGCATTTTAATGCCCGAAGGGAAAATCCATTAACAGCAGAGACAGGAGGTAGCAGCCTAAACTTTTTTCACTGAGATCCCTAAAGGATATCATTTCTATGTAGAGATTTGTAAGGTTATCTGGGTGAGAACAATCTGCAGAATTAGAAGGGAGCACAGTCAAAGACTCAGGATCTGAAGCCTTGATGAGAGGGATTCAGATTCCCCATATTTTTCAGTAAAAATTGATGCCTATGATAGTCCCTGGCTCCATTGTACTTCCTTTTTCTGTTTTCACCCACTCCCAGCTGTATCCTTTATTGGACTCATGAGTGTTCTTTTGACTCCAGAGTTCTGGTGTCTATTAGCCCCGGGCAAGGAGCAGACTCCAGGACTGGATGAATAGAGCATAGTTCCTGGCTCCCCTTACACAGTCCTGGTATTCATTTAACCCATCAATCAATCAATCAATCAGTGCTATGTATTGAGCACCTACTGTGTGCAAGCAATCAATCCACCATAATTACTTAGTGCAGAGTGCTTTTGGGAGAGTGCAATGTACATTTGGGAGAGTAAAATGTAACAGAGATGGTAGACTCGCTCCCTGCCCACACTGAGTGGGCACACTGAGTAGTCTAGAGCAGGAGACAGACAGTAATATAGACAAATAAGTTAAGGATATGTAGGATATGTACTTAAGTGTTGTGGGGCTCTGGGAGGGATGAAAAAAGAGAACACTTCAGGAAGGTGCAGAAGGGAATGAGAGAAGAGGAAATGAGGGTCTACTTGGGGAAGACCTCTTGGAGATGTGCCTTGAAAAAGGCTTTGAAGGTGGGGAGAGTGATCATCTGTCAGCTGTGGATATGGTATTTGTTTGGCACTTTGTGCCGGGCACTGTACTAAGCACTAGGATAGATGCAGGTTAATCAGGTTGGACACAGTCCCTTGTCCCACATGGGGCTCACAATATTAATTCCCATTTTACGGATGAGGTAACTGCAGCACAGAGAATAATAATAATAATAATGTTGGTATTTGTTAAGCGCTTACTATGTGCCGAGCACTGTTCTAAGCGCTGGGGTAGACATAGGGGAATCAGGTTGTCCCACGTGGGGCTCACAGTCTTAATCCCCATTTTACAGATGAGGGAACTGAGGCACAGAGAAGTTAAGTGACTTGCCCACAGTCACACAGCCGACAAGTGGCAGAGCTGGGATTCGAACTCATGAGCCCTGACTCCAAAGCCCGTGCTCTTTCCACTGAGCCACGCTGCTTCTCGAAAAATGACTTACCCAAGGTCACACAGCAGACAAGTGGTAGAGCCAAGATTAGAACCCTTGTCCTCTGACTCTCAGTTCTGTGCTCTATCCACTAGTCCTGGCTGCTTTTCATCGTGAAAAGGGAGGGTGTTCCAGACCAGAGGCAGAACTATCAATCAGTCAGTCATATATAGAGAACGTTTACTATGTGCAGAATACTGTGCTTTCCTCTGGGGACAGCTGTTAGAAACAGTCCCTGCCTATGACAAGCTCACATTCTAAAGGAGGTGACAGACATTAATATAAATAAATTACAAATGTGTGTATAAGTGCTGTGACAGTGAGAGAGGAGTAAATGAAGTGTGCAAATCCAAGTGCAAGGGAGGCTCAGAAGGGAGTGGGAGAAGAGAAAATGAGGACCTAGTCAGAGAAGGCCTCTTAGAGGAGATGTGCATTTAATAAAGCTTTGAAGTTGGGGAGAGTGATTGTCTGAAAAGGAAGAGGGAGGGCATTCAAGCAGGGCAGGATGTGGGAGAGAGGTCTGCGGCAAGATACACAAGATTGATGTACAGTGAGTACATTAGCATTAGAGGAGTGAAGTGTGTGGGCTGGTTTGCAGTAGGAAATAAGGGAGATAAGGTGGGGGAGCAAAGTGATTGAGTGCATTAAAGATGATGGTAAGTAGTTTCTGTTTGATGTGGAGGCAGATGCGCAACCACTGGAGGTTCTTGAGGAGTGGGCAAATATGGACTGAACATTTTTGTAGAAAGGTGAGAAATATGGATTGGAGTGGGGAGAGAGGATGCAGGGAGAGGAAGCTGATGCAGTAACCAAAGTGGGTTAGGATAAGTGCTTGGAATTACGTGGTAGCAATTGAGATGGAGAGGAAGGGATGGATTTTGGCAATGTTGTGAAGGATTTGGTGACAGATTGACTATGAGTTGACAGAGAGATGAGTCGAGGACAATGTCAAGTTTACATGCTTGTGAGACGGAAGATGGTTGTGCTGTCTACAGTGATGGGAAAGTCAGGGTGTGGACAGGGTTTGGGTGGGAAGATAAGGAGTTCTGTTTTTGGACATGTTAAGTTTGAGGTAGAAGTAGAGATGTTCTGAAGGCAGGAGGAAATGTGGAAGGGCAGAGAAGTGTAGAGAAGGGGAGAGAGATCAGGATTGGAGATGTAGATTTGGGAATCATCTGCATAGAGATGATCACCGAAGCCTGGCAGAGCACATACTGAGTGGGAGAGTAATAATAATAATAATGTTGGTATTAAGTGCTTACTATGTGCAGAGCACTTTTCTAAGCACTGGGGTAGACACAGGGGAATCAGGTTGTCCCACATGGGGCTCACAGTCTTAATCCCCATTTTACAGATGAGGTAACTGAGGCACAGAGAAGTTAAGTGACTTGCCCACAGTCACATAGCTGACAAGTGGCAGAGCGGGGATTCGAGCCCATGACCTCTGACTCCAAAGCCCGTGCTCTTTCCACTGAATGTGGTCAGGGCACCATGCCACTCTATAAATTCTAATGCCACTTTTGTTTCTGTCTCCTGTTTCCCAGAAGTTCCTCCAGAGGTGGTCTCTGCCTGCTCTTAAAATCCATCTCAGGTTCTACTTTTTCTCACCTCCTAGAATCACTTGCTCCTTCTCTCCTCCTATTCCCACTGCTATTTAGACTGGAAACTCCTCAAGGGCAGGGATCATGTCTCCCCAACATATTGTCCTCTCTCAAGTGCTTAGTTCAGTGCTCTGTACACGGTAAGCTCTCAATCAATACCATTGGTTGGTTCATTCGTTCAGCATCTCACTCTAGTCTAGCTGCACCCTGCTACCTTCACATACACCCCAGTTTTCTACTACACTGAAATAAATTTTCTCATGATCCCATGTTACCTCCCAGGTAATGCCTCATTTCCCTGCTCCCAAACTTAGGCAAAGTCCTAGATCCTCTCCACCAACTCTCTTCCTGACCCACATAAATCAGGCTTTTAGGCCCTTTGCTCCACTGAGACAGCTTTCTCCCAGGTCACCAATGACTTCCTTATTGCCAAGTCCCAAAGGTTTCAGTGCACCCGATCCTTCTCATATACTTTTGACACTGAGAACCACTCCCTACTCCTTGAAGTACTATCACACCTGATATTCTTCTTACTTCTCTTGAGAAGCAGCATGTTTTAGTGGATAGAACCTGGGCCTGGGAGTCAGAAGGTCATGGGTTCTAATCCTGCCTCTGTTACGTGTCTGCTGTTACTATGAGCAAGCCACTTCACTTATCTCTGCCTCAGTTACCTCATCTTTAAAATGGGGATTGAGACTGTGAGCCCCATGTGGGACAGGGACTGTCCAACCCGATTTGTTTGTATCCAGCCCAGCATTTAGTGCAGAGCTTGGCTTATAGTAAGCTTCACAAATACCACAATTTTTTTTTTCTCTCTACTCACCCCATTACTCAGCATACTCTGTGCCTCACCAACTTCTTGCTTCAGGGAATATGCCTAGTAGGGACAAAAGGAGTTTGAGGTTTCTGGCAAAAAAAAAAAAAAATCTCATAATCACTGTGGGTTAAAATGGTGTGGTAAGTGTGACTTGGCGTGAGATCCAGCTCTAAAGAGGAATCAATGAAATGTGTGCTAAATGTTTTCTCCTAGTCGCCTGAAAGAATTAATGTTATGATTTGGAAACTGGGGAAATGAGACACCGTATCTCCACATTCAGTTTCTTCCTAAGTAAATGACTTTCCTCAAGATTTGCAGTGAATCTCTGTGAGACACTTGGAATGGAATCTTGGAAATTTGACTGGGTACATAGGTATTGGTGGCTCCATTTTCAAAGCTCGTTGTGGGTAGGGAACGTGTCTATTTATTCTTATATTGTACTCTCCCAAGTGCTTAGTACAGTGTTCTGCACACAGTAAGTACTTAATAAATACGATTGAATGAATGAATAAGTGCTTCTCATCTTAGTGATAATTATCAATGCTTACTGTGTCCAGAGCTCAGCACACCTAATTTGACCTGGGTGGAGAGTGTTGGAGAGGAAAAATGAACTGGCAAAACTCAACAACTGGAACACTTCATGAATAGAAAAAATTAGTTTGGTTAATCTTTATCACCCAGTGGTATTTACTGAGTGTTTACTGCTTGAAGAGCACTGTACTAAGAGCTTGGGAGGGTGCACTATAACAGAGACATGATTCCTGCCCACTAGGAGCTTACAGTCTAGAGGGGGAGACAGACATTAACATAAATCAATTACAAATACGTACATAAGCAGTGTGGGGCTGAGGCCAGGGTGAATAAAGGCTGTAAATCCAAGTACGAAATGGAAATACTTTAATCTAGAAATTTCATTTTGTCTTAGAAATGTTGTGAAGAGATGTGAAACTTTGCTTGTAGGGGAAAGTCAAGTGGCCATTTAGTGGTGGGTACCTTTATTCATTCATTCATTCAATAGTATTCATTGAGCGCTTACTATGTGCAGAGCACTGTACTAAGCGCTTGGAATGTACAAATCGGTAACAGATAGAGACAGTCTCTGCCCTTTGACGGGCTTACAGTCTAATTGGGGGAGACAGACAGACAAGAACAATAGCAATAAATAGGATCAAGGAGATGAACATCTCATTAAAACAATAGCAAATAAATAGAATCAAGGTGACGTACATTTCATTAACAAAATAAATAGGGTAATGAAAATATATACAGTTGAGCAAACGAGTACAGTGCTGAGGGGATGGGAAAGGAGAGGGAGAGGAGCAGAGGGAAAGGGGAGAAAAGAGGGCTTAGCTGAGGAGAGGTCTGGGGGTAGAGGGAGCAGAGGGAAAAGGGGAGCTCAATCTGGGAAGGCCTCTTGGAGGAGGTGAGCTTTAAGTAGGGTTTTGAAGAGGGGAAGAGAATTAGTTTGGCGGAGGTGAGGAGGGAGGGCGTTCCAGGACTGCAGGAAGACGTGGCTCAGGGGTCGACGGCGGGATAGGCGAGACCGAGGGATGGTGAGGAGGTGGGTGGCAGAGGAGCAGAGAGTGCGGGGTGGGCAGTGGAAAGAGATAAGGGAGGAGAGGTAGGAGGGGGCAAGGTGATAAAAAGCCTTGAAGCCTAGAGTGAGAAGTTTTTGTTTTGTGCAGAGTTCGATAGGCAACCACTGGAAGATTTTAAGAAAGGGAGTGACATGCCCCAGAGCGTTTCTGCAGGAAGATGAGCCGGGCAGTGGAGTGAAGAATAGACTTATCCCCTATGACTCCAAGGTTTCAGGTTCCTATGTAGCCTCTGAACCTTCTGGATCCAGACTACTTCCTCTCCTTTCTTCTTCCCTCTTCTAAATCGGCAAAATACCCACCTCATCCATTACATCAAGCTGCCCCTGAGAGTTTGAATACAACTATTTCAAGGAACTCTTTAACTATTAATAATAATGATAATAATCATCATAATGGTATTTAAGTGCTTACTTTGTGCCAGGCACTGTACTAACCCCTGAGGATATATAAGAAAATTATAGATATAAGAAAAAGTCCCTGTCCCGAATAGGGCTCATAGTCTCAGTCCCTATTTTAAAGATGAGGTAACAGGCACAGAGAAGTGAAGTGATTTGCCCAAGTCACACAGCAGGAAAATGGGAGGTGTGGATTAGAACCCATGACCTTCTGACTCCCAGGCTCATGCTCTGTCATTCTTTTGGCCAGG
This sequence comes from Ornithorhynchus anatinus, assembly GCF_004115215.2. NCBI lineage: Eukaryota > Metazoa > Chordata > Mammalia > Monotremata > Ornithorhynchidae > Ornithorhynchus > Ornithorhynchus anatinus. Next base: position 70,173,949 of record NC_041729.1, on the reverse strand, counting down.
ATTTATTCATCCTCCCTCCTGGATCACCTTTGCTCTTGGGTCTTAAGCACTTTAGCACTTTGATAATCACCTTATTCCCCCAGCACTTATGTACATATCCTTATGCATGCCGTCTCTTAACCTTCTTGTAATTCATTTTAACATCTGTCTCCTCCACTAGACTGTTAATTCCTTGAGGGCAGGGACTGTGTCTACCAACTCTCTTTTGTTGAACTCTCCCAAGCTTGTGGTACCTTGCTCTGCATCCAATAAGCACTCAGTAAACACCAGTGATTGATGGATTGATCTCATTTTTTCCACTAGACCAACTGCAGGGCTGCCAAGGGCTGATTATTGGTCCTGAAATAATGAGCATTAATAGGGCATGTTTCCTTGGGTCAAAAGGATGCAGTTCTTCTTCAGGGCAGCCAAAATAAAATTTACCCTCTGACATCCCAGGTCTTTTTTTTTTTTTAAAAAAAAGGGGGATTTGTTGTCAATTAAAAAAGAAATGCCAACTTAGATTAACCAAAGTGATTAGAAAAATATGTGAGTTGAAGTTTGATATGTTGTGTTCTGTTGAGTTGGTTAACAAAAATGTGATTTGGGTCAACTTTCTCACAGGTCTAAGGTCCTTAATCCTGCTGCTTGTGAATAAGGCTCTAGTCTAAAATGGGATTCCTACCCTTACCCAGAATGTTGTGATGTGCTTTGAGATCATAAAACAAAATGCTTCAAAAGGCTATTGTTGGCGAGCTTTCTTCTGTAAAAATATAAACCAAGAATTTTTCTAAATTTTAGGAGAATGTTGTCCATAGTGCTATCTCCTCCTCCTCAGATGCAATCACAGGGATCTCTGAAGAAACATACCAGGAGTTGGGTGTTTTATTTGGAAGTTCCTTTATTTTAAATAACATTTTTCTGATGTTCTCCACTTAATCATGCATTTTTCCAACACTGATAAAATAAGGCCATGCACAAGAAACAGCCCACGTTCACTGGAAAACGATGATTGATATAGAAAGAGTAGATTCTGAAGAAAGAGAACTGAGGCAAAGAGGAAAAGGGCATGAGAAGAGGCAATCCTATCTTTTGTTTTTCTAACTAGAAAGCAGCTCTGGAATGAGTGCAGAAACATGTTGTGTATAAATGTATTTGAAAATGTTTAGTAGGCAAATATCTTCACCATGCTGTCATGATGGGAAACACATGCAGGTCTCTTAATCCTGTGAAATATGCTGAACACTTGCCCATGCACTCTGTGAATATATGTAAATATTTAACTGGAATAATGGCCTTAGGAGAATTACTCCAGAGCAGTCATGGAGACAGGAAGCCACAAATTATAGGTCTGAAGTTTAACATGCATGACTTGCATGTTCAGATAAATACAACCAAATGTAAAGACTCAGAAAGTCTATAAATAGCAGCAGATTAGAGAGTTAGGATTAGAAAGGATTTTATTTTACATTTCTCTCTAATGGAGTCAAAACGCTTGGTATGCAACCAGAACATTGAAAACCATGTTGAAAAACCTTAACCAGTTTTGTGTTTGAGATTTGATGCACTGGTGCTGGCAGAATTATCAATAGCAGTGGTTTGTTAGAATACTGAGTGGGTGATTGCATAGCTACAAGGGCATTTATGAATACATATTTTATATTTGTACATATAGTTCAGAGGTAATGTAGGTCCGGGGGGTGGTTGGGGGGTGCCCTTAATTCCATACCTACTTTGGGGAGATGTTGAATTTAGAGTGGTCAGTAATCTTAGGCCCAGTTCAGTGACATACAGTAGGAAGCAGCATGGCCTAGTGGAAAGTGCCTAATTGTACTTAGTAAAGTGCTCTACACACAGTAAGCGCTCACTAAATACAGATGAATGAATGACAGAGCATGGGACTAGCAGTCAGAAGGCCCTGGGTTCTAACCCCAGCTCTGCCACTTGTCTGCTATGTAACCTTGGGCAAGTCACTTTACTTCTCCGTGCCTCAATTCCCTCATCTGTAATATGGGAATTAAGATTGTGAGCCTGGCATATAGTAAGTGCTTAATAAATACCCTAAAAACAACACACACACACACGCACGCACAAGCAGAGGAGTCAGAGGACTTGGGTTCTAACCTGCCTTCCCATTTGTCTCCTTGTGTGACCTTTGGCAAGTCACTGAACTTCTCTGGACCTCAGTTACCTCATCTGTAAAATGGGGATTAAAAGTGTGAGCCCCACATGGGACAACCTAACTACCCTGAATCTACCTCAGCGCTTAGAATAGTGCTTGACACATAGTAAGCACTTTACAAATACCATAATTATTATTACTTCTCTGTCCTTCAGTTCCCCTATCTGTAAAATGAGTATTAAATCCTACTCCCTTCTATCTAAACTGTGAGTCCTGTGTGGGACAGGGACTTTGCCCTCTCTGATTATTTTGCATCTACAGTGCTTAGTATAGTGCTTGGCACATAGTAAGCATGTAAGTACCATAATAATAATAATACAGCCAAGTAGTCCCAAATGCAACCTGGAGAGGTGAAAACTTCCCTGGATTCTAACACTCCTCAACTCCAACTACTAGTCATAGGCATCCACCACCACTACTAGATTCATCTCCACTATTTGAAGCAATATTGACACCTTTCTCTCCCTCCTCCTATCCTTCTCCTGTGCTAATCCTCAGGGTCTTCAGTATCCAAGTGGATGTTATCTGGGACAACCTACTACCTACTTCTCCCTGCTCAACTCCACAGAACTCCTGGTCTACCCCACCACAGCTACACACAGTATCTCATAACTGTACCATTTCTCTCCTTACCAACTACCAATACCACTCTCCAACCTCAGCCCCCTCAACCTGCCATTTTACCTACACTTCCCTGCCTCATACATAGCATAACTGTTCTCTCTCCCCACAGACTTTACCAAGCTTTAGATCCCTTGAATTTATCCCACTCCATCAGATCGCAACTTGTTTCCTTACCAATCCTCCCATTTCTTGATATACAAATTCATTCCGAGAAGCAGCGTGCCGCAGTGGAAAGAGCACGGGCTTTGGAGTCAGGGTTCATGAGTTCAAATCCCAGCTCTGCCACTTGTCAGCTGTGTGACTGTGGGCAAGTCACTTAACTTTGCTGTGCCTCAGTTCCCTCATCTGTAAAATGGGGATTAAGACTGTGAGCCCCACGTGGATCAACCTGATTCCCCTGTGTCTACCCCAGCGCTTAGAACAGTGCTCTGCACATAGTAAGCACTTAGCAAATACCAACATTATTATTATTATTATTATTATTATTGTTATACAATTCCACTGAACTCAACTCCCCCATTCCTTCCTTAATTTGGTCCCAATACCCTCCAATCCTGGATACCCTCTAGAGCGTGCATCATGTGATCCAGAACTTATGCTACAGAGTGCCATTTCAGGAAATACCTGCTCCAGACTGATTTCTGTCACTTTACATAGACTCTCGCTTGCTGTAATGGTGCCCCAAAATAATAATAATAATAATAATAATAATAATAATAATGATGGTATTTGTGAAGTGCTTACTAGGTGCCTGGCACTGTACTAAGCAATGGGGTGGATACAAGCAAATTGGGTTGGACACAGTCCCTGTCCCACATGGGGCTCACAGTCTCGATCCCCGTTTTACAGATGAGGGAACTGGGGCACAGAGAAGTGAATCGACTTGCCCAAGGTCACACAGCTGACAAGCGGCAGAGCAGGGATTAGAAGCCGTGACCTTCTAACTCCCAGACCTGTGCTGTATCCACTATGCCTTGCTGCTATTTCCCTCTAAACTGTAAGCTTGTTCTGGGAAGGGAATGTGTCTGTTTATTGTGGTGTTATACTCTCCCAAGCACTTATTACAGTGCTCTGCACACAATAAGCAGTCAATAAATACAATTAACTGACCGCTCAACAACTTTATTTCTCAATCACTGGTATTTATTGAACACTTATTGTGTGCAGAGCACTGTACTAAGTGCTTAGGGGAGCATAATGCAACAGAGCTTGTAGCCATGTTCCCTGCCCACAAGGAGCTTACAGTCTAGACTTCCCCTCTTTCATTAACTCCCATGCCCAATGTCCCCATCAAATATTCCAGACTAGCTACTTCTTCCCGAATCAATCAACCAATGGTGTTTACTGAGTGCTTACTGAGTACAGGCCGCTGTACTAAATAATTGGGAGAATATAATACAACAGAGCTGGTAGTCAAGTTACCTGCCCACTGGGAGCTTGTAGTCTAGAAGGGGAGACAAAAAAAATTACAGATATGTACATTACTGCATAATCAGGTTCCACATAGTACTCACAGTCTTAATCACCATTTTACAGATGAGGTAACTGAGGGACAGAAAAATTGTGAGTTGCCCAAGGTCACACAGCAAACAGGTGGCAGAGTCGGGATTAAAACCCATCCTTTTGACTTTGACTCATGCTCTATCCAGACTCCATCCTCTCCTGGTTCTCCTCATCTCTTTGGCCATTCATTCTTGGTCTCCTTTGTGACTCCTCCCCCTCCCATCCCTTAACTGTAGGGGTTCTTCAAGGGTCAGTTCTTGATCCCCTTCTGTTCTCCACCTGTACTCACTCCCTTGGTGAACTTATTCGCTCCCACAGCTTCAACTATCATCTCTACGCAGATGACACTCAAATCTACATCTCCTCCCCTTACAGGCTTGTATCTCCTCCTACCTTCTGGACATCTCCACCTGGATGTCTGCCCGCCACCTAACATTCAACATGTCCAAGACTGAGCTCCTTATCTTCCCTCCCAAACCCTGTCCTCTCCCTGACTTTCCCATCACTGTGGATGGAACTACCATCCTTCCCGTCTCACAAGCTCGCAACCTCGGTGTCATCCTTGACTCTGTTCTCTCATTCACATCACACATCTAATCCGTCACCAAAACCTGCCCATCTCACCTTCACAAAATCACCAAGATCTGTCCTTTCCTCTCCACCCAAACTGCTACCTTGCTGGTACAATCTCTCATAATAGCCCAACTGGATTACTGCATAAGCCTTCTCTCTGATCTCCCATCCTCTTGTCTCTCCCCGCTTCAGTCTATACTTCATTCCACTGGCTGGATTATCTGCCTGCAGAAATGCTCTGGAATGTCATTCCTTTCCTCAAAAATATCCAATGGTTCCCTATCAACCTTTGCATTAAGCAAAAACTCCTCACTCTTGGCTTCAAAAGCTCTCCATCCCTTTGCCCCCTCTTACCTCACCTCCCTTTTCTCCTTCTAAAGCAAAGCCCTCACACTCCACTTCCCTGTCATTAACCTCCTCACTGTGCCTCTTTCCCATCTGTCCCGCCTTCGACCCCTGGCCCACGTCCTACCTCTGACCTGGAATGCCTTCCTTCCTCACATCTGCCAAACTAACTCTCTTCCCCTCTTCAAAGCCCTACTGAGAGCTTGCCTCCTCCAGGAGGCCTTCCTAGACTAAGCTCTCCCTTTCCCTCTGTTCCTCCTTCCTTCCCCATTCCCCCTACTCCCTCCCTCTGCTATACCCCCTTCCCCTCCCCATATATATAGCACTTGTATATATTTGTACATATTTATTGCTCTATTTTATGGATGATGTGCATTTGTCTATGGTTCTATTTATTTTGAGGGTAGTGATGCCTGTCTACTTGTTTTGTTTTGTTGTCTGTCTCCCCCTTCTAGATTGTGAGCCCATTGTTGGGAGATTGTCTCTATCTATTGCCAAATTGTACTTTCCAAGTGTTTAGAACAGTGTTCTGCACACAGTAAGCGCTCAGTAAATACAATTGAATGAATGAATGAATGAATCCACTAGGTTTAGGCTTCGCTGCTTGGATGACCCACTGACAACTCAAGCTCAATATCTCCCAAACTGACTTCCTCATCTTCCTAAATTTCCCCCATCACAGAAGTCACCGTCTTCCCTGTCTCTCAAACCCATTAACTTGGCATAATCTTTGACGACTCCCTCTCAACTCTCACAATGTCTGAAGCCAATTACTTACAAGTAGTGGAAAGCAATAGAGTTTCAAACAAGTGCTGTTGGGGGAGTTGTGCAGGGGAATGGGGTGACTTATCAAAAGTACTTAGCAGGTCAGAACTCATATGCATAGGTGACAGTTTAGGGGAGGGGGAAATAAGGTGGGGATAAGAGAGATCATTCAGACTGCTCTCTCTAAGGTCACCCATGACCTCCTTCTTGCCAAATCCAATGGCTCCTACTCCATTCTAATCCTTCTTGACCTCTCTGCTGCTTTTGACACTGTCGACCATCCCCTCCTCCTCCATACCTTATCTCACCTTGGCTTCACGGACTCTGTCCTCTCCTGGTTCTCCTCTTATCTCTCTGGCCGGTCATTCTCGGTCTCCTTCGCAGGTGCCTCCTCCCCCTCCCATCCTTTAACTGTTGGAGTTCCTCAAGGGTCAGTTCTTGGCCCTCTTCTGTTCACCATTTACACTCACTCCCTTGGTGAACTCATTCGCTCTCATGGCTTTGACTACCATCTCTACGCAGATGACACGCAGATCTACATCTCCGCCCCTGTCCTCTCCCCCTCCCTTCAGGCTCACATCGCCTCCTGCCTCCAGGATGTCTCCACCTGGATGTCTGCCTGCCACCTAAAACTCAACATGAGCAAGACTGAGCTCCTCATCTTCCCTCCCAAACCCGGTCCTCTTCCAGACTTCCCTATCACCATGGATGGCACGACCATCCTTCCCGTCTCTCAGGCCCGCAATCTCGGTGTCATCTTTGACTCGTCTCTCTCGTTCACCCCAGACATCCTATCCGTTACTGAGATCTGCCGGTTTCATCTTTACAATATCGCCAAGATCCGCCCTTTCCTCTTCACCCAAACGACTACCTTACTGCTACAGGCTCTTGTTATATCCCGGCTAGACTACTGTGTCAGCCTTCTCTCTGATCTCCTTTCCGCCTCTCTCGCCCCGCTCTGGTCTATTCTTCACTCCGCTGCCCGGCTCATCTTCCTGCAGAAACGATCTGGGCATGTCACTCCCCTTCTTAAACAACTCCAGTGGTTGCCTATCGACCTCCGCTCCAAACAAAAACTCCTCACTCTAGGCTTCAAGGCTCTCCATCACCTTGCCCCTTCCTACCTCTCCTCCCTTCTCTCTTTCTACCGCCCACCCCACACGCTCCGCTCCTCTGCCGCCCACCTCCTCACCATCCCTCGGTCTCGCTGATCCCGCCATCGACCCCTGGGCTACGTCCTCCCGCGGTCCTGGAATGCCCTCCCTCCTCACCTCCGCCAAACTAATTCTCTTCCCCTCTTCAAAACCCTACTTAAAACTCACCTCCTCCAAGAGGCCTTCCCAGACTGAGCTCCCCTTCTCCCTCTACTCCCTCTACCGCCCCCCTTTCACCTCTCTGCAGCTTAACCCTCTTTTCCCCCCATTTCCCTCTGCTCCTCCCCCTCTACCTTCCCATCCCGTCAGCACTGTACTTGTCTGCTCAACTGCATATATTTTCATTACCCTATTTATTTTGTTAATGAAATGTACATCGCCTTGATTCTATTTAGTTGCCATTGTTTTTACAAGATGTTCTTCCCCTTGACTCTATTTATTGCCATTGTTCTTGTCTGTCTGTCTCCCCTGATTAGACTGTAAGCCCGTCAAACGTCAGGGACTGTCTCTATCTGTTGCCGACTTGTTCATTCCAAGTGCTTAGTACAGTGCTCTGCACATAGTAAGTGCTCAATAAATACTATTGAATGAATGAATGAATTCAGAGAAGGCTTCCTGGAGGAGGTGTGATTTTAATAGAGCTTTAAAGATGGGGAGGTGCAATAACTAGATGAAAGAAAAAAACTGGTATAATTAACCTTTTGAGCAATATTGATCTTCAGTAGTGGTCAGTGACAGATGGATTAAGTCTGCTGGTTATGGAAAGAAAGCTGGCATCTTTTCAGTTAGGGTTGACAAGCCTTCAAGACATACAAAATTATTTGTTCAGTAATATTAAGCCATGTCACAGATTCCATGGGAGAATGTCAGTTTTAATAAGTTCTGAGTCAAATCCTGGGAAAATATATTTGGAATTGTTGCAGATATCTTCAGATCAAATTATAGTTCTCTGAAAAATAATATAAGATGTTCAACTAATGAAACCACTGACATGAAAGGACAGTACAGTGCCTGTTCAACCTGATTTAAAAAGAACAATAGAGGATCTAGCCAACGATGCATTAATTTATAGTCTTAGATTTTGTTAAATGGAAGTTAGGCAGTTGACAACTTTTCCCCACTCAGTTCCTTCTCTCCCACCACTAGACTTCCATCCAGAAAATGATGTTGAATGTCATAGCAGTTGACTGTAAGCTCCCTGTGGGTAGGGATTGTATCTATCAACTGTTGTATTGTGCTTTCCCAAGCACTCATTACAGTGCTTTGCACATAGTAACCACTCAATATATAACATTGATTTGCCAGGAAGAATAGTCAATCTTGTCCCCAATCATGGTTTTATTGGTGGGGAGGTATGCAGGAACCAATTTATAAACAATCATTGGTGTCTTTAGAGTGCAGAGCACTTTATAATTTGATCAATCATTTATTGAGCTCTTACTGTGTGCAGAGCACTGTACCAAGCACTTGGGAGAGTACAAAATAGCAGAGTTGGTAGACCGTTGTTGGGCAGGGATTGTTTCTATCTGTTGCCAAATTGTACGTTCCAAGTGCTTAGTACAGTGGTCTGCACACAATAAGCTCTCAATAAATACGATTGAATGAATATCCCCTGCCCACTATAAATATTTCTATTTACAATGCTTGTTTGCATGGACAGCTCAGTAGAGGAAGGGATGTTCTTTCTTTCATCTTTGCAACTAGTAGATGCCTTAGGCAAGCAGAGAAAGCTGAGGCTAGGAAGGACTCTGGTACAAAATAGGAATAAACTGCAGGCTTCTGCTTTTGGGTTTTTAGTCAATTGATGCCTCTGCTTCCTGGGTATTTACCTTTGTGGGCAAGGATCGTGTCTGCCGGCTTTGTTGTACTGAACCCTCCCAAGCACTTAGTACAGTGCTCTGTACATAGTAAAGCACATAATACATAGCACTGATGGTGATGATAGAATTAGTGTAACTACGCCCCACGCACCAACTTGTTCTTAAAATAAGGGGGTTTTATGTAACCCTCTAGTGTATTGTCATGAATATCTTAGGCACGTTTTTCAGCACACCCTCTTCTGTAGGGACTTTGTATTTTCTTTTTTTTAGCAAACAGCCATGTTTTCATTCTGTCCCTTAGGAAAGTTTTTTCCAAATTGAGGGTAATAAGATGAGATCCGAAACCAGTTTCCTTTTTAGTGTCTGCAGGCCATTCTTTTTATGGTTTTCAAGCATAAGGAAGGAGTTAGTGCATATCCCATTTTTGGCGTGCTGTCCCTCTGCTGCCGAATACGATAGCTGACCTTTAATTGAAAAGAATGCATCCCGTGAAAAGCAATTATTCAGAAAACCCAGCAGGAACATTTTTTAAAGCAGCGCCACCTCGTGGGTAATCTCGGAATGACAAATGCTCTCAGTCCATGGAAATCTTCCCCCTTAACCATCATTCAGTTTAATATAATAAGAATTTGGTATTTGGTAAGCGCTTACTATGTGACAAGCACTGTTCTAAGCCCTGGGTAGATATAAGGTGATTAGGTTGTTCCACATGGGGCTCACAGTCTTAACCCCCATTTTACAGCTGAGGTCACTGAGGTATAGAGAAGTGAAGTGGCTTGTCCAAAGTCACACAGCTGATAAGTGGCAGAGTGGGGATTAGAACCCAAGGCCTCTGACTCCCAAGCCCGAGCTCTTTCCACTGAGCCACGCTGCTTCTCAATGTTAATGAACCCGTTAAATGTTTCTTCTGACCAGGTTGAAAAGTCCATTAAAAATCCTCAGTCCACAGGGTAAAGTGATGAGATGATTTCTCTCTAAGAAAGGCAGAGTGTTGAAGTTAAAGGAACCCACCATGGAAATTAAGCCTGGTCAGGGCTGAAAGGCAGTGTAAGAGCTAAACTAGCCACCTTGGGAAGAAATGCCAGCTCCTAGGAGGCCTTTGGAAGGGAGAAGCATGGGAAGCCTAGTGGAAAAAGCACAGGCTGGGAGTCAGAGGACCTGGGTTCTAATCCCCTCTCTGCCACTTGTTTGCTGTCTGACCAAGGGTAAGTTCATGCATTCAGTCATATTTATTGGGTGCTTACTGTATGCAGAGCTCTGTACTAAGCACTTGGGAGAGTACAATATAACAATATGCAGACACATTCACTCCCCTCAGTGAGCTTAGAGTCTGGAGGGGGAGACAAACATTAATACAAATTAACTTGTATGTGCCTCAGTTTCCTCATCAGTAAAATGGGGATTAAATCCCTCTCCCTCCTATTTAGACTGTGAGCCCCATGTGGGATAGGGCCTGGGTTCAAGCTGATTATTTTGTATCTACCCCAGGATTTAGTACAGTGCTCGGCACATTGTAAGCAGTTGAGTACCTTTGAAAAAGAAAAAAGAAGTGGCAGGACTGAGTGGGATCTCTGCCCCTCACTTTGGTTTTGATGCGTCTTTAATGAGAGGCAAGGCACACTTCTGAACAAAAGAGATGCACAGGTTCTACAAAAAGCCTGGATTCTGCCTCTATTAGAGTTTTTTTTTCCTCAGAAAGTTCTGAATGTGTTCACAGTGGCTTTTATATTATCTGTGGATAATTAGAGGGATAGCTAGACTTTTAATATTTCCAGTTTGGACATATAAATGAATCTGAAAGAGAAATACCACATCTCTCCTTCCTTCAGCACTTTATTGGCTGAGAGCTAAGTCACTGGGCCCGAGAGTAGGGGGCCCTGGGTTCTAATCCCAGCTTTGCCATTTATCTGTTGTGTGACCTTCAGAAAGACTCAACTTCACTGGGCCTCAGTTTCCTCATCTGTAAAATGGAAATTAAGAGATTAGTCTTTTTGACTCTAAGACCCATGTAAGAGAGGGGCTCTGTCTGATATGATATATCTACTTCAGCTTTTAGAACCATGCTTGGCACATATGAGCAAGTCAATCCGTCTCTCTCCTCCTCAACTGCTAGGAAAAAAATATTTTGGTTGAATCAAAGGATACACTGATCTATCAAATGATTGGGACTTCAGAGGCATTAAGAGGACATCCTTACACCTTTCAGGGGAGGTTTTAAGTCATTTCTTATGGTATAATTCAGGTTATATCTGGGAAAGGGACAACAGTGTGTAAGAGCTATCAGTTAATCCTTTATGTGATGCACAGGTACATGTGATTTAGTGGCAGGAGCACAGGCTTGGGAGTCAGAGGTTATGGGTTTTAATCCTGGCTCTTCCACTTACCAGCTGCGTGACTTTGGGCAAGTCACTTAATTTCTCTATGCCTCAGTTACCTCATCTGTAAAATGGGGATTCAGACTGTGAGCCCCACGTGGGGCGATCTGATTACCTTGTACCTACCCCAGTGCTTAGAGTGCTTGGCACATAGAAAGTGCTTAACAAATACCATTATTATTATTACTTCCTCCTAATGTTAATAGGAATAGTGGCAGGACAAGGAATCCTTAGCTGTTCTCTCAATGTTCAAGAAGGTTGCTTTCCAATTTACTTACTTTTCTTCGAGTGCCACTTTACTTAGCCAAATCAGAAACACAGTTCTAGAAAAATCTCACCAAAAATAATGTTGCTCTACGAATGAATATGGGAAGCTGCATGGCCTAGTGGAAAGAACATGGGCCTGGGTTCTAATTCTACCTTCACCACTTGCCTGCTATGTGACCTTTGGCAAGTCTCTTAAGTTCTCTGTGCCTCAGTCTCATCCACAGAATGGCAATTAAATACTTCTTCTTCCTCCTACTTACACTGTGAGCCCTATCTGGTGCAAAAACCGTATTCCATCTGATTATCTTGAATGCCTAGTACAGGGCTTGGCAAAGAGTAAGTGCTTGACAAATAGCACTATTAATATTAATAAGTAAAATATCTTCAGAATTGACTAATTCAGTTGCCTAAAATAGTAACATGAGTACTTAGAGACTATGGTCAATGCCTTATACTTCAGTAAGTAATTGATTAGATACATTATAATTCCCTTCAGGGTGGGAATCACATCTACCAACTCTCATGCATTATACTCTCCCAAGAGGTTAGTACAGTGCTCTGCACACAGTAAGTGTTCAATAAATACAATTGGTTGACTGATTATTGAGTGGTACTTGGTACAATGCATTGTACAAAGAGCTCAGGAAGCATAAAAAAGAAGTGACACATTCCTGGGCTACCCATTCTCCACTCCCTTCATGTGAAAATTGATGCCCACAACTCTACTTTCTCCATCAGTCTTCAATCCTTTGCTCTCCTCTCGATTGTCGCTCTCACAATACCAACCTCAAGTCCTGGGTCTCCTTGACCGTCCCCTTCCTCCACTCCTGCACCTGTGCCACCACCCACAGTTGGTGGAGATTGTTGGGATGCCTACCTGGTACCACAGAAATTTAGTACAACCTTTTTCTCCATTCCTCTACTTCCCAGTTGTTGCTCCAGTGCTCAGTTCAGTGCTCTGGATACAGTAGGCTCTTGTTAAATGCTTTGGGTTGTTGGTCAGGAGAAGCTATCCTAGGTAGATAGTCCTTCCCACCACTCAGCTGAAAGCAGGTCCCTAATAGAAGAGAAAGGCCTGTGGAGTGGGTGATTCTGGGAGCACTGTCCTTTTGGCTGCTTTTCACGCACACCTGGTCCCAGGTGGGCTGAAAATTCCCTGAGCAGCCTGTTTATCCACATTGGTAGTGATAACGGTGTGGGCAGTGGCCACCTCTACTACTGCCACCAGCCACCACTGCTGCTGTGCTTGAGGAGATCTGCCCACCTCCCTGGTCTAAATGGAGATCCTAATGGGGCCTGTGTTGGGGCTTTTGAGTGATGTAATCTTTCTCTCTAGCCTATAAGCTCGTTATGGGCAGGGAATGTGTCTGTATATTGCTATATTGTACTCTCCCAAGTGCTTAGTACAGTGCTCTTCACAGAGCAAATGATCAGTAAATAAGGACCAGAACTGGCCTAAAGTGAATCACCTGGTTCCTTTCCTAAGGCCCAACTGGTTGGAGATGAACCATGCTAAGCCCAGTGGGCTTCCTTCATTTCTTTTTCCTGTCTTTCTTCTTCCTTTCCTGTTCCCCCGTTTTTCTTTACTTCTTTCCTATTCTCCAATTTCTCTTTTTCCTCCCACCTCCCCTTCCCTTTCCTCTTCCTCTCCATTTCCCTCCACTGTCTCTGTGTCTTGTGGCCCCACCCCTTTTTGGACCTAATTACATATCTCTGAAGGGGACCAAATTTCTGTGTTTACACATGCTTCTCTTTTATATTTTTCCTGGAAGCAAAAATCACCTTCATTCAGCTGTGATGCTGTTATATGTGCCTCTTGTACTTTAAATGGTCATTTCACTGGTAGCTGATAGGTAGTTGGGAAGAATTTTACCTAACCCCAAACTACCCGCTTACAACTGAAAATACATATGTTCTTGAGGAACATTATCATTCTATTTGAAAGAACTCACAGCAGGATATGGCTGAATATCATTAGTGAATTTTAATGAATTTTAATAGAAGGATCCACTCTAGAAAGAACATATAGACTGCATCTTTTCTAGTTTTTGAATACATCTTTCTAAATTTTACTCACACATACACACACGCACATAGAGCATGTAACATTAGCTTAAGTGGGTTAACATTTTGAAACAATTTTTCTGATGGCAGTCGTGACTTCTTAAACCAAGTTATTTCCATGCCAACGATTTTTTTAACACTTTTAAAAAAAGGGGTTCTACCTTTCCTTTTACTTTTGGACAACTCTGAGAATTAATCTCAACTACCTTGACAAAAAAAGTTAATTCAGTATCAGTAATTTTTACAAGTTTTAAATAATCGGTCACAGGTTGAGTGAAAAAAAAAACTTAACCAACAGACTTCAGAGCCTTTAGTTTCATTACTTGGGAAATCATGATTTTTAATTTAGTGGCAGGCAGGATCTTTTATTGTTCTTTGAGTGTAATATACTTCTAGTGAGAATTACCAGGAAAAAAATGAATAAAACATGCCCAGTTAAAAGCTTTCCAATGCAAATACACCCGCTGCTCAGTGTATCTTGCCAACATCTATGTATGTAAAAGCAGTGAAAATTCAGATGAAGAATGAGAATAATAAATTCCCCAGTATTTAGGCATACAAAAAATTCAGAAAGTATGCATTTTTCTGAACTGGACATTTTCAGCCTCTCAGGTCCTTCACCTACTACTTGATTAAAAAAAAATACTGAAGATTCGAAAAAGTGTTATGGACTGTTCCTTCCTTCCCATATCAGAAGTCCCCACAAGCTTTCATTCTTTGAGATTAGATGTTGTTGTTTTTTGCATAGCAGCTTTAGAAACTGGCAGAATCAGATAGTTTAGATACCATGTAGATAAGCTTTCAGACAAAACTGTAGAACAATACCTTCTTACTTTAGTTTTTCTTCACTCTCTTGTATGCTTTCTAAATATTCTCTTCCTTGCTAATTAACCATCATGAGTTCCCTTAAATTCTTACACTGATATAAGAGGATTATTCCTAAAGTAACAAAAGGGGCATTCCTGTTTGACTTTTTTTTTTTGTATTTGTTAATAACTTACTATGTATCCGGCACTGTAGTAAGCTCCGGGATAGATAAAAGAAAATCATGTTAGACAAAGTAACTGTCCTACACAAGGCTCACAGTTTTAATTCCCATTTTAAAGATGAGGTAAGTAAGGCACAGAGAAGTTAAATGGCTTCCCAAAGTCACACAGCACACAAGTGGATTAGAACCCAGATCCTCTGACTCCCAGGCTTGTGCTCTTTCCACTAGACCATGCCATTTCTCATTTGTTACTTTGGGAAATCAAGCAATCAGTTGATCAGTGACATTTATTGAGCAGTTACCATGTGCAGAACACTGTAAAGCACTTGGAAGAGTACAGTATACCAGCATTGGTAGACACAGTCCCTGCTTATGGATAGTTTGTGCTGTAGGGTTGAGAATGGAGTGAATAACAACTTGCCCAAAGGATACAGATCCAAGTGCATGGGCAACACAGAAGGGAGAGGGAATAGGAGAAATGAGGGCTTTGTCAAGGAAGGCCTCTTGGAATAGATGTGATTTTAATAAGGCTTTGAAGGTGGGGAGAGTGATGGCCTGTCAGATTTGAAGGGGAAGGGAGCTCCATGCCAGAGGGAGGATGTGAGTAAGGGGTTGGCCTCAAGACAGACAAGATTGAGGTACAGTGAGTCAGTTGGCCTTAGAGTGAGTCGGTTGGCAAAGTGTGTGGGCTGGTTTTAGTAGTTAATCTGTGAGGTTTGGTAGGAAGGTGTGAGACGATTGTTTTAAAACAGAGCAGGAGTTTGTGTTTGATGCAGAGATGGGTGGGCAACCACTGGAGGTTTTCAAAGAGAGGGAGACATGGACAAAGAATTTTATTTGAGTTTTCAAATGAAAACTAAGGAGAGAGAGAAAATAAAATGACATGGAATCTGTGTTACTTTTGTTGGAATTTTAAGCACAAGCAATTTATATTGAGGAAGAGTGTGGGCCAAGGGGTACAGTGATATTAGAACTGTGAGCTCCACTTGAGCCCTTTTCCATTTGTCTGCAGTTAGGGACAGAGGTCACCCAGCTCTGCTGAAGCAGCGTGGCTCATTGGAAAGAGCCCGGGCTTGGGAGTCAGAGCTCATGAGTTCGAATTCCGGCTCCGCCACTTGTCAGCTGTGTGACTGTGGGCAAGTCACTTTACTTCTCTGTGCCTCAGTTACCTCATCTGTAAAATGAGGATCAACTGTGAGCCTCACGTGGGACAACCTGATGACCCTGTATCTACCCCAGTGCTTAGAACAGTGCTCTGCACATAGTAAGCGCTTAACAAATACCAACATTATTATTATTATCCAGCTCCCACATTGACTGGAATGCCCATCAGCCCCTACTCCAGTCTGTCACTGTGTAGTCTGAACCCCAAATGGACCATGGACCAGAGAGAGAGAGGGCCAGAGTTTGATGGGTAAGGAAGATAAGTGGTTGCCTCAGTGGCCCAGAGCAGGGGTGGCTGCCTCCTGATCCTCCCAACACTGTGGCCTGTAGGATGGCCCCAGGATGGCTGCCAAACCAGATCAATCAATCGATCCTCCCATGATGGCAGTGGACCTAATGGAAGGAGTCCGGGACTGGAAGCCAGAGGATCTGGGCTCTAATTCTGGCTCCACCACTTGCCTGCTGTGTGACCTTGGGCAAGTCATTTAACATCTCTGAACCTCAGTTTCCTGATCTGCAAAATGGGGATTCAATGCCTGTTCCTACCTCTTACTTAGACTGGAAGCCCAATGTGGGACCTGATTATCTTATATCTACCATAGTGCTTACAGCACAATACTTAGCACATAGTAAGTGCTGAACAAATACCTTTATTACCATTATGATTATTATCAATATTATTTTGGGGAAGTTTCAGTTCTCCAGCTATCCTTCACTCCTCTGCTCCCCTAACAACCTCCCCTCCACTGTCTCCCCAAATAACAATAATAATAATAGTGATAGTTCATCCAATCACATTTGATTGCTTATTGTGTGCAGAGCACTGTACTAAGCAGTTGGGAGAGTAGAATAAAACAAAAAACAAACACATTCCCTGCCCACAATGAACTTACAGTCTCCGGAGGAGGAGGGGAGACAGTCATCAATGCAAATGAATGTTACAGATATGTACATAAATAATAGTGTTTAAGGGCTTTCTGTGTGCTGGTGTACTGGTGTAGGTGCAAGATTATCAGGTTACATAGTATCACTGTCCCACAACAGGCACACAATATAAACATTAAACAGCTATTTTATTAAATGATAAGTTTTTCTATTTGACAACTGCTGGAGGATTGGAGCCAGCCAGTCTGCCTCTCTGAGGCCAGGAACCAGGGGTGTGTTGGCTCATGAAGCAGAGTGACTCCTGTCAGTCGATCAATCAATCAATCAGTCATTAGTATTTTTTTGAGCGCTTACTACGTGCAGAGCACTGTACTAAGAATTTGGGAGAGTACAACATAGCAGAATTACCAGACGTTCCCTGCCCATAATGAGCTTACAGTCTAGGGGAACTTACAGTCTAGGCAGGGAGATGCTGCCTCCTCTGCCTCATCCTCCTCCTCTTCCTCATCCTCCTCCTCATGCAGTGTGACTCAGTGGAAAGACCCCGGGCTTGGAAGTCAAGCCCATCAAAGGGCAGGAACTGTCTCTATCTGTTGCCGATTTGTACATTACAAGTGCTTAGTACAGTGCTCTGCACATAGTAAGCTCTCAATAAATACTATTGAATGAATGAATGGGTTCGAATCCCGGCTCTTCCACTTGTCAGCTGTGTGACTGTGGGCAAGTCACTTCACTTCTCTGGGCCTTAGTTACCTCATCTGTAAAATGGGGATTAAGACTGTGAACCTCACATGGGACAACCCTGTATCTGATTACCCTGTATCTACCCCAGTGCTTAGAACAGTGCTCTGCACATAGTAAGCGCTTAACAAATACCAACATTATTATTACTATTATTATTATGCATCCTCACCCTCACATGGCTTATTGATCTCAGGTTTTCAGTTCTTCCCCAGTTGCCCCTCCCAGTAGATGATCCAGCAAGCAGACTCTCTGGACTCTGAGGTAGCCACCCCCCCCCCCCCACTACATATCCTCACACCTGGATCTCTCCAACTTGGGTCTCTGTCACTTTTTCTCATCTCTTCAGCCGGCTTCAGCCCTGCCCCCAACTAACTTTGGGTGTCCCTCAAGATTCAGTCTCTCTCTCATCTCTCCAACAGCCTCCCACACCCACATCCACTCACTCATCCTTCTCGGATGTTTTGTAAGAGATCTTCTGCCTGCCTATAAAACCTAGCTCTTCCATCTGTGACTTCTATCCGACTCTTTTTTTAAAACTTCTAACATACTTGCACCCATTCTTATTCCCTCCAGGAAGGCCTCCTTCAACCATTCACTCTGCCCTTAAATATGGTCACAACTCCCCTAGAGCTAAAAAAAAAAAATCCATCTCTATATCCCACTACTCCTTGTTACCACACCATCTCCATCTTCCCATTCCTGTTCATATTCCTTGGATGGATTGTATACCCCCAATGTCTCCATTTCCTCTCTGTCAATTCCCATCTTGATCCATCTACAGTCTGATTTCTGCCCTCATTATTCATTCTTCTTGAAGGAACCTTGATCTCCTGGGCCCAGTGTGCCACAGATAGTACAACAGTTAATCCTTCTCTTATCATACCCTTCCTTTATTGTTATATTGAACTCTCCTAAGTGCTTAGTACAATGTTCTACACCCATTAAACATTCAATAAATACAATTGACCTACTGACTTCCTTTAGGCGAAGCCTCGAGTAGTTCTAACAGCTACCCAACACCAAATTTCATAGACTAGTTAAAACTCTTCATGGTACCACGACCCAGAGACTGACAACAAGCCTTTCATTTGAAATAAAACTAGCTTTTGGACACCTGCCTCCTTATTCTTCACAGCTTGGCCTAGTGGAAAGAGCAGTGGTCTGGGAGTCAGAGGGACATGGGTTGAAATCTGAGAATCACTACTTGTGTCTGCTGTGTGAACTCGAGCAAGTCATTTAACTTCTGTGTGCCATAGTTACCTCATCGTAAAGTGGGGATTAAAACTGTGAACCCCATGTGGGGCATGGATTGTACCAAACTTGATTATCTTGTTTATACCACAGTGCTTAGTGCAGTACCTGTAATGCAGTAAGCATTTCATAAATACCATTAACAAATAAACAAAAACCTTACCTCTGTTTAACATTTCTTCTGCATTCCACTCAACCATAACTGTTCCCGTGTACTTCAACCATTTCTCCCACCTGCATGCAGGTCTTTGTAAATAATAAACATTATTATTATTATTATTGTTGCATAGTAGATTAAATGCTTACTGTTTTCCAGCACTGTGTTAAGCACTGGGGTTAGTTTGCTAATCTGGTAGATTGTAAATTCCTTGAAGGTGGGAATCAGGCCAGCTAGCTCTTTGGGTACTCCCAAGTATTTAGTACAGTGCCCAGAATAGAGTAAGCCTTTAATAATTGCTACTGATTTATTTATGACAGATCTGGCACAGTCCCTGCCCCACATGGGACTCACAGTCTAAGAAGACAAAAGAGCAGGTCTCAGCTCCCCTTTAGAGAGGTTAAATGGCTAGCCAAGGATCACAAGGCATTCTAGAAGCAGGAGTAGGATTAGAGCATGGGATTTCCCATCTCCAGTGCTACGCTCTATCCACCAGGTCACAGTGCTTACCATGCCGCCTCTCCTTGACCAAACTACATTCCTCCATTCCTCCTTCATTAGAAACCCATATCTTTCGTGGCACCTTCTCGAATCAACTCCACGTGGGCCCAGGAAATCATCCTATTCCATACTCGATCATTTTGAGAGATGTTCACATTTTCCTTATGTTTAACTTTCAGTCTGTGGTCTTGCAATTGCCTTGTCTCATTTATTTTGTTGTAAGTTTGTTCAGTGGTGACGGGATCTTATTTCTAGCTTGTAAAATTTCCCGTCCTTTATGGTACTATGCTCTGCCAGGATTGGGTTTTCAGAACATTTAGGTGACTGACAAATTAACTAACAGGCAGCTATGATGTCTAGTTTACCTCCATTTGCCCTTTCTGATTACTGAGCAGTTGAAGAGATACTGGTTTCCTCTTGGGCAATGGAACACAGGCAGATGACTTGGGTAAGAGTTTCCTCTCTCTTTGAAATGTATAGACAAGAAGCTGCAGAGCTGAAGTGTTGCCATCCCTGAAAGTCTTGACTTTTGGTAGATATTTAATGCCTTGTAACCTAATTCATATGTTTCCGATCTTTAGTGAACTGAAGAGAGCTAATACTCCTAACTCCTCAGAATATTCCTTTTTTTAAGCAACGATATTGGCAATTAGCCGGGGAAATTGATTACTTTGGCAAATACCTTTCTCCCCTTTCTAACGTTGTTCTTTTCTAGCCAAATATCATCTGCATTTCATCTTTTAGAATCAAGGTTATTGTGGAGACTGTCGTTTGGTTTAAAGGAGAATAAATATTTTTTATTATGGAAATATTGCCCTAATTTCAATAAATACAGTTGGGAAATGTGACATTTTTGCAGTAAAAATTAACTTAGCAAAATCGTTTTAAATCTGTGTTTGAAGGTATATGAGGTGAGGGTGCAGAGTAAAAATGTACTGAATGATCAATCTCATTTCAGTGATTACAGGGCACTCTACACACGGCAGGCACTCAATAAACACATATGGTGAGGACAGGAAAATAAAACTCTGTTAAGTTCCACCGTTGGATAATTTCCTATATAATACCATCATTTTTTATTTCCTTAGTTTAAAAACTCTTCCCTTGGAAAACTCTTCCAGAGGGTTGTAATGCATTGGTATGGTCCAGCGCTTAGAACAGTGCTCGGCACATAGTAAGCGCTTAACAAATACCAACATTATTATTATTATATTAGATCTGTTAAAGAAATGAGGAGTAACACTGTCTAGGCTCCTCAACTAGCTTATGTGGTGAATTTTTATCTGTGGATAAAGGTGTGTTGGGTATGTTATCCCACTCTGGAGACCCTAGTGACTTGGTAGGGCCTTAGGAGAGGAAGAGATAGATGAAGGAGGGAATATTTGAGAGGGAAGATATGAAGGGATGCAGGAAGGACAACACATGGAAGCTAAAGGGAAATGGGGAAAGAAGGTTTAAAAGAGCTTTGATGAAGCAGGGTTGATGTGTATGAAAGAATGTGGGGGAGATATGATTTTAGATGAGTTTTGAAGATTGGGAGAACAGTGAACTGTCAAATGTCAACAGGGAAGGAGTTCTAAGTGGTAGGATAGGTCAGCAGTAAGAGATAAAAGAATGAGCACTGTGATTAGATTGACTTGGAGGGAGAAAAACTTAGAAGATGGGATGTGGTGGGATAGGAGTAAGAGTAAGTGGAGAATTAGTGGGACCTAGTGGAAAGAGCCTGGGCCTAGTAGTCAGAGGACCTGGGTTGCAATCCCTAATCTGTCACTTGCTTGCTGGGTGACCTTGGGCAAGTCACTCTTGTTTTCCTGGCCCCAGTTTCCTCATCTGTAAAATGGGATTCAGTACCTGTTCTCCCTCTCACTTAGGCTGTGATCCTTATGTAGGACAGGGATTGTAACAGATCTGAATCTATGCCGGTGTTTAGCACAGTGGTTGGCACAAAGTAATCACTTAACAAATACCACCATTAAGTAGATGGGAGAGAGCTGATTGAGTGCCCTAAAGCCAGTGGTCAGGCTTTCCGCTTAAAGCGGAGAGGAATGAATGACCATTGGAGGATTTTGAGGTGTGGGTTAGTTAGGGCTCATAGTCTCAAGGGGACAGAAAACAGGAATCTTAGCTCTCTTTTTTACATATCAGGAAAGTGGGGCACAGAAAAGTCACAGCGGGCAAGTGTTAAAAAGATGAAATGTATTTTGAGCCCAGTACTATTCATATTTGAACAAATTTTCTGTCAATAAATGGTCCTTTTTTTTACAAAATGGTATTTTCTAAGCACTTACTATGTGCCAGGCACTGTACTAAGTGCTGAGATAGATAAAAGGTAAACAGGTTTGGCACAGTCCACATCCCACATGGGGCTCACGGTCTGAATCCCTGTTTTATGGATGAGATGATTGAGGCCCAGAGAAGTTAAGTGACTTGCCCGTGGTGATACAGCAGACAAGTGGCAGAGCTGCCATTAGAACCCAGGTCTTTCTGATGTCCAGGCCTGTAGTCTATCCATTAGGCCATACTGTTTCTCTCCTGAGCACTTAATGTGTGTGGAACACTGTGCTAAGCATTTGGGAGAGTACAGTGCAGCTGAGTGGGTAGACATGATCTCTGTCAAAGATCTTACACATTCGACAACGTATCACAGGAAGATGACACTTCTGGTGTGAGCTTAAGGAGGGGAAATCAAGAGATAAAAGTAGGCTTGATAAAGTTTTTACTCTTGGGAACACACATTTTGGGGGTCCTGTTAATTTTAAATATACAAAATCCAAGAGCAGGATTCTTGGTCAATTGTAGGTTTGTATTATTTTGCTAGAATAGAAGGCAGTCTCAGAGCCTTCAATACGAGCATTCTGAGTCTTTAACAAAAACAAAAGGAACACGGAAGTTGTTTTTTTTCTCCTTTAAAGAATTGCTTATTATCTAGAGCAAGGCTATTACAAGAGGTGTTTGGAATCCAGACAGAGGCAAAGACCCTTATATGCCCATGAGCTAAACCATTATGGATGGTTTAGAGGGGAGAGCATGGTGGCTGTCTGGGATTCTCTGCTCTATTGGCTTTTTAAAAAATGGCATTTGTTAAGCACTTACCTTGTTCCATGCATTGCACCAAGTGCTGGTGTAAGAACAAGCTGATCAGCTTGGACACAGTCCATGTCCTACATGGGGCTCAAGGTCTTAATCCCCATTTTACCGATGAAGTAATGGAGACACCAAGAAGTGAAGTGACTTGCCCAAGGCCACACAACAGACAAAAGGCAGAGGCAGAATTAGAACACAGGTCCTGATTCCCAGGGCCATGCTACAACCGTGCTCCATCCATTAGGCTACACTGCTTCACTAAAACCTAAGTAAACCAATCTGTGACTTGGAAACTTTGCCACAATGATCTTGTAGATTTACCACCTGACTACAGACCCCTCCTAGTTTTGTGACAGTTTATAGTTTTGTATTTTCACTTTCCAGGTAGAGTAATAATAATCATTACAACAAAAATAATAGTAATAATAATAATTAAGCATTTACTATGTGCCAAGCACTATACTAAGACCTGGGATAATTAGAAGATAATCAGGTCCCTTATGGTACTCACAGTCTAAGTAGGAGGGAGAGCAGATTTGAAATCTCCATTTTGTAGATGAGAGAACTGAGGCACAGAGAAGTGAAGTGACTTGGACAAGGTCACACAGCAGGGACCTGGTAGAGTTAGACCCCAGAACCTCTGAATCCCAGCTCCATGTTTTTTCTACTAGACCACATTGCTTCTCTGTTTGGGTTCTAGTTTTCATTATGCAGCACTGTGAGAGCAAGCATGAAGCACCATATGCTCCACTAGTAACAGTGATGCCCCAGGTGTTCATGATCAAGGTCAGTCAATCAATCCATCATATTTATTGAGCACTTACTGTATGCAGACCACTGAACTAAGCGCTTGGGAGAGTACACTATAACAGAGTTGGTAGACACGTTCCCTGAATACGAGGAGCAAGCTTCTTGGCTAAATTTCAGGATGTATGTCATCTCCTTTGTCTTCCCACTCCAGCAGGATGTGTTCTCTTTAGGAGTACTTGAGGTAGTTGTATTGAGTACCCATGTAATATAATGAACTGTACGAAGCACTTGGGAAATACAGAACGAAGAAGGGACACATTCCCTGTTCACAAGGAGCTTTTAATCTAAAGGGGGAAACTGACAAAACAGATCATAGAAAATAATCAGTCAACCATATTAATCGAGTGCTATCAATCACATTATTGAGCACTTACTGTGCAGAGCACTGTACTGAGCACTTGGGAGTGTACAATATAATGGACACATTCCCTAATCAAAATGAACTGAATGTACAACTGAATAAATGCATATGCAAAATGGCTGCATAGACATGACTAAGAATAATAAATAAGTAGGTAAATAAATAAGAAGCAGCATAGTCTAGTGGATAGAGCATGGGTCTGGGAGTCAGAAGGTCATGGGTTCTAATCCTAGCTCTGACACTTGTCTGCCATGTGAACATGGGCAAATCACTTCACTTCCCTGTGCCTCACTTTTCTTGTCTGTAAAATGGGGTTTAATACAGTGAGCTCCCTGTGGGGAATGGACTGTGTCCAACCTAGTTATCTTGTACCTACCTCATTGCTTAGTACAGTGGCTGGATCATTGTAAGCAGTTAATAAATACCACAAAAAAATGAATATGTTCATAAGTGCTAGGGAAGTCTGAGAGGTTAGTATGCTGGAACTTTTATCAGGGAAGGCTTGTTGGAGGAGGTGGACTTTTAGGAAGGCTTTGAATGTGTGAAAAAAATTTTGGTTTATTCTGCCATTATTCATTTTGATGAATGAGGTTTCAAATCATAAAAGCTGTTGGTGGTCTTAGTTATGACCTAGCCTCTGGAGACTTTTATGTGATGTTAAGTGTAGTGGAAATTTTCCGGGAAATAAATGTTCTGGTGATACCAGATCCAGATTTATGCTTTACCACAGAAAATGATATTAAAATCTAGTGGATTTCTTGAATTATTTAAATGGCTAATGTTGATAACATTCTTTTATATTGGTAGGGAAGGAAGAAATGATTTATGAATGCTTTTATCTTGTGATTTCGAGAAAAAAAATCACATTGAAAGATTTGCTTTAGAAGAAGAATTTTACATTGTTGAAGTGCTTATAAAGGGATTATTATTCAAACTGGATTTAATAGGTTTTCATGTTGTCTAGAGAGCAAGTTCACCTCTGAGCTATGACTTCTGTTAAAAAGGGTTTGTTTCTTCTCTTGGTGTCTGGCACAAAACCTTTGGCTAGCTTTCCAAGACACAGAACCCAGCTCCAAGTTTGATGAGGTGTTTGGAGAGCATAAATGTCCTGAAAGGTTTTTTGGTGTTTTTTTTTTGGACGCTGCTGACTTGGAATTCTTCCCCAGATTACCTGCATTTTTGAATTTATATACTTGGGGATCCAAAGAGGAAAAACCTGAACAGAGAGAGCAAATCAAGTTTGCTTCTGGAATTTTCATTTCCCTCTCCTTTATTATCTGTACTATTTGTTTCCTTGTTATTCCTCTTGCCCTCACTTCTAGCTAAGGTCAGGGAAACAAGTAACCAATTGGTAATGAGAGAAAATCAGGTCATATTCTCCTATAAAAAAAATGAGTTTACAGATGTTGAGCATGATCAAATTGGTAATTATGGAGTTACTCTACTCTGGGGAAAGTTGTTTGTTGATCACCAGGGTGGGTTTCACTCTATGTGTTTGTGTGGTTGGGATTATCCCAGCTCCCCTTTAGTTTAGATTAGGACAGGGACAAGGCTGCACTGGTAGGGTAAGAGAAAAAGTGCTGGTATCCCAATCCATTGACACAACCTGCATCTTCAGGAGTGAATTTATGTAAGCTCATTTTAGCCCAAGAACATGTCCTTTAATTCTGTTGTATTCTCCCAAGCACCTAGTATAATGCTCTGCACATACTAAGCACTCAATATATGATATTTATTGAGTACTTAATATACTGTGCCAAGCACTGTACTAAGCACTTACCAGAGTACAATACGAGTCTGAAGTGAAGAGGGAGGTTGTTCCAGGACAGTGGTAGAATGTGAAGAGAGGTTGACAGCAAGATGGATGAGTTTGAGGTACATTGAGCAGGTTGGCATTAGAGGAGCAAAATGTGGGTTGTAGTAGGAGAGCAGCAAGGTAAAGTAGAAGAGGGCAAGGTGACTGAGTGTTTTAGAGCCGATGGTAAGGAGTTTCTGTTTGATGTGTCAGTGGCTAGGCAACCTCTGGAGGTTCTTTGAGGAGTAGGGAATCAGAGAAGGCTGGAGCTGAAAGGGACTTGAAGATATTATTTGGCTCAGATTTGCCTGCAAACTGTGCCATACACAGAGCAGTGACTATTTCCCACCAGAACCTACATAACATGCTTCTGTTGACCCATCTCAGTACATGTTGACTCACCATCCTCTTTAGAAAACTATCCTCCTTTCAGCCCTTCCCATCCTTTCTCCAGACTCTCTTTATGGTGTTTAGTTAGCATCCTTAGGTGATCATCCCTTGATCCCAGGCTTCTTTCAGTTATTGCCCAATCTCCCTCCTACCATTCCTCTCCAAACTTCTTAAGTGAGTTGTCTACACCTGCAGCCTCTACTTCCTCTCCTCGAATTTGCCCCTTGACCCCATCCATCTGGCTTCCATCCCCCTTCACTCTTTGGAAAGTGCCCCCTCTAAATTTACCAATAATCTCCTCGCCAAATCCAGTGGCTTCTATGCCATCCTAATCCTCCTTGAACTCTCAAATTCCTTCGATACTATGGCTATACTCTTCTCCTGGAAATGTTATCTAAATTTGGCTTCACCATCACTGTCCTCTCCTGCTTCTCCTCCTATCTCTCTGGCCACTTAATCTCAGGCTCTTTCACAGGCTCCTCCTCTGCCTCCTACCCTCAAACTGGAGGAGTGCCTCCGGGCTCAATTCTGGGTTCCCTTCTGTTCTCCATCTACACTGACACTCTTGGAGAACTTATTTGCTTCCACAGTTTCAGCTACCACTTCTGTGCAGATGATTTGCAAATCAACCACTCCAGCTCTAACCTCTCTCTTTCTCTGCAATCTTGCATCTCCTTCTGCCCTCAGAACATCTCTTCCTGGATATCCCACCAACACCTCAAACTTAAAATGTCCAAAGCAGGATTCCTCATCTTCCCACATGTCCTCACTATGTCTTTGCCATCTCTGTAGACAACGCCAGCCAGTCAGTCAGTTGAATTTATTGAGCCCTTACTGTGTGCAAAGCACTGCATTAAGCACTTAGGATGTACAAGAGAATGATAAACAAATTCCCTGCCCACAACAAGCTTACAGTCTACCCTCCTCCCCATCTTATAAGATCTTCACCTTGGCATTACCCTCGACTCTTCATTCTCATTCAATCCACATATTCACACATTGGAGAAGCAGCGTGGCTCAGTGGAAAGAGCATGGGCTTTGGAGTCAGGGCTCATGAGTTCGAATCCCAGCTCTGCCACTTGTCGGCTGTGTGACTGTGGGCAAGTCACTTAACTTCTCTGTGCCTCAGTTCCCTCATCTGTAAAATGGGGATTAAGACTGTGAGCCCCACGTGGGACAACCTGATTCCCCTATGTCTACCCCAGCGCTTAGAACAGTGCTCGGCACATAGTAAGCGCTTAACAAATACCAACATTATTATTATTATTATTATATTCAGTCTGTCACCGAATCCTGTGTTTTACCTTCGCAGAATAGCCAAAATCTGTCCTTTCCTCTCCATTCCAACTGCTACTAGACTGATCCAAGCACTTATCATATACTACCTCCTGTCTCTCCCACTCCAGTCCTTAATTTATTCTGTTGCCTGGATCATTTTTCTTAAAAAAAAAATTCAGTTCATGTCTCCCCACTCCTCAAGAACTTCCAGTGGTTGACCGTCCACCACTTTAACATCACCCTTAAAGCACTCAATTAGCTTGTTCTTTCCTATCTTGCTGATTTTCTGCTAGAACCTAGCCCTGTCACTTCATTTCTGTAACACCCACTTACTTACTGTCCCTAAATCTCACCATCCACCTCTTGCCCACATCTTCCCTTTCCCTTCAGACCACAACTCTCCCCACCTTCAAAGTCTTATTCAAAATCATGACTTCACCAAGAGGCCTTCCTCGTCTGAACCCTCATTTCACCTACTCCCTCTCCCTTCTGTGACAGCTATGCACGGGGATCTGTACCATTTAAGAATCCCACTTTCGGCCCCACAGCACCTATATACATATTTGTAACTTGTTTTAATGTCTGGATTTCCCTCTAGACTGTAAGCTCCTTGTAGGCAAGGATTGCACTTATCAACTCTGTTACATTGTACTCTCCCAAATGCTTACTTAGTACAGTGCTCTGCATACAGTAAGTGCTCAATAAACCCCATTGACTGATTAATCATCATCACTCAGCACTTCTAAATTTCACCATCTTTCTGAGGTTTTATTTTTGTCCAGATCACTTTGAAGTCTCTTTCTTCCCTTTAAAAACTTATGACCCTAGCCAACTTAGTTTCATGCACATATTGAATGAGCATGCGCTAGTTCCTTTGGACAAGGTCCTATCCAATATACTCCCCAAAATGTCTGTGCTTGTGCAGTTGCTTAAGCAGCAGAAGGGTGCATTTACTAGTGGTTACCAGCCAGTCCTATAGAAATCCCCAGCTGCCTCTCAGATAAACAATTACATTCCCCCCCCCCCCAACTTACCCTGCCCGCCTTTAGGCCTGTGTCCTTTCAGTTCCTTTTCCTCCATCCCCAACTCAGCTATACTAGTTCCCCCAAATCCCAATATCATCATCACCCTGACCCCTCACCTTGAAAAGCCATACTCACCCATTATTTTTTTTAAAAAAACTTGCCTCTTCCTGTCTATCACATGAAAAGCAGCATACCTTAGTGGATAGAGCATGGGCCTGGGAGTCAGAAGATCATGGGTTCTAATCCCTGCTCTGCCACTTGTCTGCTGTCTAACCTTGGCAAGTCACTTCACGTGCCTCAGTGACCTTATGTGTAAAATGGGAATTAAGACTGTCAGCATCATGCAGGACAGAGGTTGTATCCAACCCAATTTGCTGGTAAGCACCCCAGCGCTTAGTACAGTGCCTGACACACAGTAAATGCTTAACAAATACCGTTATTATTATTATTATGTTTCTCTTACAGCCCACACACTGCCAGGGCCCCGCGAAGCCAGGAGGCTGAGGAGGAGGGCAGGACTAGGGCAAGACAAGTTCAGAAAGGGGAAAAAAAAAAGGCAGGGTGATTAGGTGTTTCTGGGGACCAGCCTGGCAAGAGAGATGAAAGGGAAATGGAAGCCCTCAAGATGAAAGGAGGGAGTTGGGGAGGAGACTAGGGTAAAGGGCAGAGCAACTGAAAAATAAAGAAATTTGAGAAAATAGCTTACCTGAGCAGCAGCAAAAAGCACCAGGGAGGTTTCATTTGTGAAAGCCATAAGTGATCCTGTAAAGGTAGAGGCATGCAGGGCTGATGGTTAAGAGCTTAGTACAGTGCTCTGCACATAGTAAGTACCCAATAAATACATTGATTAAATGATTAATTGGAGGCCTGCACTCTTCCATCCTTCTCAGTGGAGACATAAAATAGACATTGCACTAAAAATAATTCTTTAACTCCAGATAAAGAAAATGTTCCAGGCAATAATGCTTTCCTGGTCTTACATTTTTACTCTCATCTACTCATTTATAGGTGGCAGAATAGATGTGACCACATTTTGACAATCCACATTCCCCACAAAATTAGATAAAGGTTTTTGGACTAATCTCAGAGATCTGAGCAATCTGCATGACTGAGTTTCTACAGAATATTTTTTGCTTCTTAATAAAAAGAAAGGAGTGGTTTGTTCTTCTTCAAAAATAGCCTCGGAAAGGGGAGGAAGGAACAGAGGATACACATGGAGGAAGAGAGGTGTAATAACAAAATAATTCTTCTCTCTGCTCTGGTAGACTTACAGGTAGTAGAGATGAGAGTCCTTAACTGCACAAATGAGAATCGTTGTGTGAAGGATCACAGAGGGGAGGAAGGAAAGGGCAGGGTCTATAGCCCCTTTCACCTGGACCACAGCAGCCCCTGACTTTAGGCGGGAGCATCCTTGAAAGTGAGTCCTGGGATCCTTCCAGTTCATTTTGCCTTGGCCTAGCTGCTATGCTACAGTCTCTAACCAAAACTGAGAACTGAGGGGAGCTGAAAGCCAACTTACCCGCCTCTGAGGCCTAGGTCTTATAGCAGACCTGAGCCAGACCTGGTCGAGGCAGAGCTGCAGTGGGAAGGCAGGAACTGCAGGAAGAAAATGGGGCCAGAGGAAAAGGAGAGAAGGCCAAAATTAAGAAGATGATCCTGGAGAATCGAACTCTGTCAGGACTGGGGTCATTTGGGAAGGGAAGGAAAGGGTTAGGAGGACAAAAGAAGGACAAGGTAAGTGAAGATGAAGAGAGGTATAGGGAGAGAAAAGTAGAAATCTACTAGAAATCTATTTCTACTAAAAACTCAGACTTCTCTTCTTTCACAGTCGAATAGTGGGAGTCCCTCAAGATTCAATTCTAAGTCTCCTTCAATTCTCCACATAAATTCACTCCCTTGGAGAACTCTTTCACTCCAAAGGCTTCAAATACCTGTCCAGACCCAGCCATCTCTCTTCTATGCAATCTTGTGTTTCCTCTTGCCTTCGGGACACCTCTACTTGGATGTCCTGCCGACACTTCAAACTCACATATACAAAAGAGAATTCCTCATCTTCCCACCCAAAGTCTGTCCCTGTACTACTTTCCCATCACTGTAGTTGACACCATTATTCTCTGTGTCTCACAAGCCTAAATCCTTGGCATTATTCTCAACTCATCTACTTCATTTAACCCACATATACAGTGTCATCAATTCTTGTAGGTTCTACATTCACGATATAGCTAAAACCTGCCCTTTTCTATCCATCTTGACTACAGCATCTGCCTCCTCCCTGAACTACCTGCCTCCTGCCTCTCCTCACTCCAGTCCATACCTCACTCTGCTGCATGAATCCGTTTTCTAAAAAAAGAGTTCAGTGCGTGTTTTCCCACTTGTCAAGAACTTCCAATGGTTGCCCTTCCACCTCCACATCAAACAGAAACTCCTTACCATTGATTTTAAAGCACTAAATCATCTTGACCCTTCCTACCTTACCTCACTAATATCCTACTACAACCCCACCCACACACTCTGCTCCACTATCACCAATCTATTCTCTGTAGCTTGATCTCGTCTATCCCACCACTGAAGCTTTACCTTTGTTCTTTCTTTGACCTATATCATTATCATCATCAATGGCATTTATTGAGCATTTACTGGATGCATGGCATTGTACTAAGTGCTTGGGAGAGTACAATACAACAGAGATGGTAGACACATTCCCTGCCCACAATAAGCTGTAACTCCCTCCCCCTTCATACCTGACAGTCTACCACTATCCCACCTTTGAATAACAATGATAGATTCAAAACCTTCCTAAAATCACATTGCTTCCAAGAGGTCTTCCCAGACTAAGCTTCCTTTATTTTCTCCCCTCTGCTTTGACTATGCATTTGTCTGTGTATCTCTTCAGCACTTGAGGCTCACCCCTACTCCACAATACCACAGGAAATATTCTTATAACAACTCTCCTATTCCTAATCTATTTTAACATCTATCTCCCCAGAAGAACATAAACTCCCTGTGGGCAGGGATTGTGTTACCAACTCCGTTGGACTGTACCTTTTCAAGTTCCTTGAACATAGTGAGTGCTCGTTTAATACCATCGATTGATAGAATTGCCCTAATTGAAGTAATATTCTACCATGAAGTTTAAATGGCTGATCAAGGGACAGTTTTTTTGAAATTAAAGTGCAGCTTAATTTCTTATTTAAATTTGTGAGGCTCAGTTTTCTAGAGGATGCTTCAGTGGAACTAGAAATAGTTCATCAAAGGCACTTATTAGAAATAGTTATGAAATTAAATTATAATTTTTGCCCACTAGGTGGCTCTATGGATATAATGTTCCAAAAATACTTTCATGAAGATGTTTAAATTCCAAAGCACCAGAGTTTCTAGAATTTTCAGGGTATTTAACTATGTTTTGGCCTCCAAATTATTCCCGGTAGTCAATCAGTGATATTTACTGGGCACTAATTGTGTGGAGAGTGCCGTACTATGTGCTTGGGACAGTACAGTAAAATAACATAATTATTATTATTAAATAAAAATACAGTACAATAAAGTTGGTCACTGTGATCCTTGCTGACAAGAAGCTTACAGTCTACAAAAGTGAAATAGTTTTGTATTGGAAGAATTCTTATTTTGTCTTGTGGCTAGGAGAATGACAGCAAAATTCAGTAATAATAATTGTTGTATTTTTAGTGATGCCTATGTGCCAAGCATTGGGGTAGATAAAAAATAATCAGGTCACATACACTCTCTATCCCATGTAGGGCTCCCAGTATAAAGGAAAGGGAAAACAAATATGTGATCTCTACTTTATACATGAGGAAACTAAAGCCCAGAAAAAATAATTAACCTGCGTAAGGTCACACTGCAGACAAGTAGCAGAGCAGGGTTTAAAATCCAAGTATCCTGACTCCCAGTCCTCTGTTCTTTCCCTCTAGGTTGTAAACTCCTTATGGGCAGAGAACATTTTTTCCAGCTTAGGAAGCAACATGGCCTAGTGGATGGAGCACGGGCCTGGAAGTCAGAGGACCGGGTTCTAATCCTGGTACTTCCACTTATCTGCTCTGTGACTTTGGGCAAGTCACTTAATTTTTCTATTCCCCAGCTACCTCATCTGTATAATGGGAATTAATTATAATAATTACTCTCTCTGACGTATACTATGAGCCCCATGTGGGACAGGGATTGTGTCCAATCTGATTATCTTGTATCTACCCCAGTGCTTGAAACACTGCTTAACACATAGTAAGCACTTAACAAATACCTTAAAAATAACACTACAACAACAAAAAAACCCAAATTCTGTTGTATTGTGTTTGCCAAGCACTCGGTAGGTGTGACCACATTTTGACAATTTTGAACAATACCACTGATTGTTTCCTGGGATACATGATACATTGGCAGTTTGTTAAGGTACAAATCCAGAACAAATAATAACCTGCCTGGTGACCTTTGCCCTTCAAGTGCTTAGTACGGTGCTCTGCACTTAGGAAGTGCTCAATAAATACCCCTGATTGATTGACTGATTGATTGACTCAATTTTCCAAATAGGAGGATCACTGTCCATCAAGTCTTATTGGGTTCATGACTCCATCTGATGAACTTCTCCCAGGCGAGTTGTTTTTCAAATGTTCTGACCACCTTGAGTGATTTTGAAGAACTGTATTTTACAGGGAGAGTTGATAATCAGTGGTATTTATTAAGTGCTTACTTTGTGCAGAGCACTGAAAGTGCTTGGGAAAGCACAATACAACATTGTTGATAGACATGACCCCTGCCCATAAGGAGCTTTAGTAACTTGAAAGGAGAGATTTTAACGTACTGATTCTCCAGCCTAGAGGGGCTTCCATGTATTCCAGCCCAGTTTAGACTCACAGGCTCAGTAGAATTCAGTCCAGTGAGAGTTTAGGCTGGGTTTGGATGTCCTGCCTCCTGAAGATGGGTTACTGGGGCTCAAGGGAAAGCAAACATTCCCTCCCAACTCAACTGTCCCTATAGCTATAGTTCTGAGGCACATGAGCTCCTTCTTCCTTCAGCCTAGACCAAGCTCCTACCCTTGATACAGCCCATGCTCCAACCCTTTCCTCTCCACCAGTCCCAGTCTTGTCTCCATCCCTTGCTCAGTCCCAGCCCCCATCTCAGCCTCTTGCTCCTGCTTCAGCCTCAGGCCAGGCTGTCTCTTGCTCCTCGCCATCACCCTGACCTCCCTGGAAACCCCTCCTGTCTGCCTCTCCCCCAACCTCCTCCAGATCCTCTGCTCGCCCATCCTGCTTAAGGAATTTTTTTGATCTGCAGCTGTAAGCCATATCATGTTTTGGGTCAGCGACACTTCAGTTCATGAGGCTTCATGACGTTTGGCTAAGACTTTGAATAATCCCTTGTTCAGTCAATATGTTGTGCCCAGGTTTTCTGGGGCTCAGCCCTGGGATTCACAACAGAGTCCTGGATCCCTCCAGAACCCCAGAACCTTTGGGAAGTGTCCTAGCACCTTTAGACAGAGCCATAGCTGGTGACCAGAGTTAGGAGGACATGGTGGATGGAAGTAAGAGAATTTCTGCTCCACCGTGTCCCCATTGCTTCTGAGGATTAGGACTCAGTTACTCCGCAAGGATAGAAATGCTGCTTGCCCTCTCTTAGTCCATAGTAAATGCTGAATTCACCTGAAAGGGTCACATTCTCCAGAAATGTCTGAGGCACACCTATCACCAACCCCCACACCCCAACCCCATCACTTCCTATACCTGCTTCCTCTTGCTCCTAGACCCAGAATCCTCCTGGAGAAGGCTTTGCCCTGGATAGATAAGAATTGACTGTAGAGTGTCATTCAGTTTGACTCCTGGAGCTTTCTTTATAGAACCAAGACCTTTAACTTTTTGCAGCAAGATCAAGATCAGATGACTGAGACTCCCTACTGAGACCCCGAAACTTACATAAGGAATTATTTTCCTGCCTCTCCAGGTCATCAGCTACAACCAAACTTAGCTTCTATTTAGAGCGTCCTTAAAAACAAGTCTCTTGTTAGTTCCATTTCCACATTTGTTGCCACACGTTTATTACAATACATGCTTTTGGGTTGCTAAAATTAGTGTTGTAAGAATGATTCATACTTTTCTGTTTCCTCTTTCTCATTCATTGGATAAAGAATTGTGTACCTTGTCATTTCCAGCAAGTATTAGATAAGACTTGCGATGATGCTCTACACTCTCTTTTCAAACATTTTGTGTCATAAACTTATCTGTATTTAAAATAGTTGGTAAGCAGAACTCATGAATGACTTCATTGCATCCCACCAGAAATTTTCTAAACTATAATCACATTTCTGAGTGGTAACTCTAAAATCCAGTGAAAATTTAAAAACTCTGTCAGGATGTGATTGTGGAATTATTTTCTGTTTTACTTCTCTCTCCTTAAATTTCTCTTTCCCTGAACATTTTCAGGCAGCAATATCAAGAATTTATGGAACACCCAAGGGTATGGGGAAGCAATTCCTGATGCTGTCTGTTCCTTTCACATCCTTTACAAATGTCTGATTCACTCGAAATTTTGAACTGGATCATAAGAAGTATCGATCAGATCTCTTGGCATTAGACACTGTCAAAAAAGGTTGAATATTTCTTAGGTCATTGCTCAGTACTATTTAGTAGACATCAACTCAAAAACATGTGCTTTCACAAAGAGTAATGTTTCATCTAGGGACCCCAGAATATGGGCTACGTACCTGATTAAGTGCTTGAAGGAATGACAGGTGGTTTGATATTGGCCAGTATAGATTGATTACAGATGAGGCACAGAAAAGAGAATTGACTTGCCCAAGGTCACACAACAGGCAAGTGGTGGAGCCAGGATTGGAACACAGGCCCATTGACTCCCAAGCTCATGCTTTTTTTCCGCAAGTTTACGCTGCTTCTCTTCCTGCAGAGAGGAGGATGTGGCAGTGCGGGGGTGGTGAGAGGGCGATAGAGATAGCTGGGGAGCAGCGGCTGCTCAGAGTGGAGCTGGATGTTGCCACCCTCCCTGGCCCAGGCCCACTTGGGCAGAGGTACCATCGTTGCTGCTACCAAAACAGCTGGAGCAGTGGCCGTGGCACACTGCAGCTGACCAGGGGGCAACGTGGGAGTTCAAAGTGCCACCTCACCTATTTTGACTCATGAAGTATCACACCATGACCAACTCAGGGAGCAGCATGATTTGGTCACTCACCAAGTTGTGTGACATCATTAAACTGTGCTGTTTTGAGACATCATGAAATAACTTCATTTTGTCTATGGTAAAATCAAAATTTTTTTCATGTTTCACCTTCTGTAGCGTCCACCTTGCCCTGCCATGGGCCACAGAGCCACCTGTCACCGGCCTCGAACCGTGGGGTGAGCAGTGTGCTCAGCTGAGACTTCCAGGTCCAGTCCTGAACAGAAGGTCCCCTGACACCTAGCCAGGTCACTCCCGGTTTGGCACTTTCCTCTGTGCCCTTTTGTCAGTGCTACCCTCTCCTGGCCCACAGGGTCCTTGGCCTGAGCCAAGTAAGACCATCTGCCCTCTCCCAATTCCTCAGGCCTGAATGACTTTTCCACCACCCTGTGCATCCTGGGCAGTGTCCCAATGGGGACAACTGACTTTATGCTCCCCTTTCTCCACCCCAGCCCAGGATAGTCTAATGGCCCAGCCTCAGACAAAAGGAAGCATTCGAGCCCCTTCCCCTTCCCCCCCCAACCCCCCCCCCCCCCACAAATCCAGGGAAGTAGAAGAAGGGAATGGAGTATGGAAAAAATCTCCCTGGCTCTCAAATATAAATCAAGCCTTTGAAAAAGACTCCATCATTTCTGAGGGTGGGGAAGCAAAGAATCCATGTCAAAGTAAAACTAAAAATGTGTATTGTGCATGAGAAGAGGGTGGAAGGGAGGCAGTGACTGTGCATTTTGAGAGGACATCTAGATATGTTCATCTGATATGGGTGCTATCTTGAATGCACTGAGCACTGGCCGTCTGGGTAGCGTTGGAGGCTTTATTAAAATAATAATAATAATGTTGGTATTTGTTAAGCACTTACTACGTGCAGAGCACTGCTCTAAGCACTGGGGTAGGTACAGGGGAATGAGGTTGTCCCACGTGAGGCTCACAGTCTTCACCCCCATTTTACAGATGAGGGAACTGAGGCACAGAGAAGTGAAGTGACTTGCCCACAGTCACAGAGCTGACAAGGGGCAAAGTCAGGATCACCTCCACCTCCCATCACATCACCTCCAAGAGGCCTTCTCCAACTAAGGCCTCATTTTCCATACCCCTCTCCCTTTCAAGTTGTCTTTGCAATTGGAATTGTAAGTGGAATTTATTCACCCCACCTTTAGCCTCACAGAACTTAAATGCATATCCATAATTTATTTTCATGTCTTTCTCTCTCTCTAGACTGCAAGCTCCTTATGCCTAGGGAATATGCCTATCCCTCTGTTATATTGTGCTCTCCCAAGTAGTTTTAACAGTCCTTTGCACACAGTAAGCACTCAATAAATTCAATTGATTGATTGATTGATTAAGCCATCCATGCCACTCTGAGGTGACTGCTTACCTCACTTTGCATCTGAAGCGAGCCCCGTCTGCAGCCCATCACCTCAGTGGAGAATATGCACTGCAGAGCATACATTGCAGAGCATGTAAAGATAAGTCCTATGACACTCATGAGCCCATTTGGCTCCCCCTTACCCCTTATGTGGAAGATGTTCCTTCTGGAAGTAACTCTGGAGTAACATGGAGGAGAGGAAAGAGCAGGAAAGGGTCACAGAGAAGAGAAACATTTGGAAATGTTCCCTTTCAAGGTACCCAACATGGCAATTCCCAGAGGGCAAGGAAATGGATGAGAAGCAGCGTGGCTCAGTGGAAAGAGCACGGGCTTTGGAGTCAGAGGTCATGAGTTTGAATCCCAGCTCTGCCACTTGTCAACTGTGTGACTGTGGGCAAGTCACTTCACTTCTCTGTGCCTGTTACCTCATCTGTAAAATGGGGATTTAGACTGTGAGCCTCACATGGGACACCCTGATTCCCCTGCGTCTATGCCAGTGCTTAGAACAGTGCTCGGCACATAGTAAGCGCTTAACAAAAACCAACATTATTATTATTATTTTCATCTGTCAGCTTTTCGGGCAGGACTCTGAAACATGCCCTTCCTAGATCTTCAAACTTATTCCTCCCAGGTCTCTGACAGGACCTGAAAGATTCGAAGTATTTTTACAAAGAACTAATTCTGAACTGTGGCTCTCAGAAGCCTGTCTGCTGACCCTAAGTCCCATCTACCTGCTCCCTCTCTCTCCAAATACAGGATCCCCTTTCCCCTCCTTCACCAAAAAAAGGTTGGCATCTGTAGATATGAGTAAATCATGTCATTCATTTTGAACTGCTCAGACGCTTACAGAATGAACTGGGTCTGTGCTAATTCTTATGTGAATTTGTAGGTCAATTAACTAGGTGGAAAGAAGCAGAGTGATAGTAGCACCTCTGTTAATGATGTTACTGGAAAAAATAAAGGTGGAGAAGACAGAGGAAATTCCCCAGACTCAGATCTCTTCGGTAACTTCTAACCAAGTCAGGTAGTGTCCTGCTGACATCCATCTCCTGTCCAAGTGGCTGAAGAGAGGAGACCAACTTTCCTTACTTATTCTTTCCTCTCTTTTTCCTCCACCCCCATGATCTGTATGGACTGAGCACCTGCTGTATGGAGAGCAATCAATTAGGTCCTTGAGTACATACAACGAAAGGGGAAGACGGATCCCTGCCCAAGAGGAACTGGCTATCTAGTGGATGTTTTGCATAACTCTGAAACAAGTAATGAAATATCAAATACATGTATCTTAAAAATGCCTTGGCTGCGGACGTGAAAGGACTCAGAACAAACCCGCCTTAAAAATAGCTTGTGCTTTTACTCATTTGCTTGAATAGCACCCAGCTTTCTGGTCAATTTTGGCATTTCATGAAATTCCTATTCTTGTAAGAATGAATTAGTTCACAATTTGAGAAACCTTCATCCTTTACTGAAATACTGTCAATTCTCAAAATGTAAATCAAATGTAACTAGATACCCCTCTTCCATTGCAGGTTGAGCTCCCTCTGCTTAATCTCACCCAATGGCTGCGGATGGTTGTACCCACGTGAGTACTGTTTAGGAAGACTCTGCTCTGAGATCATTGGTTGGGTGGGTACCTATTCAAAATGATGGAGGCCCTGATTCAGATAAGCAGCATGGCCTAGTGGAAGCAGCATGGGCCTGGGACCCAGAGGACCTGAGTTCTAATTCCAGTTCTGCCACCTTTCTGTTGAGCAACCCCCTTAAGTCATCCTTGCCTCAGTTACTTCATCTGTAAATGGAGATTAAGATTGTGATCCCTGTGCTCAACCCATTTACTAGTATCCACCCCAGCACTTAGTACAGTCCCTGGCATATAGTAAGAGCTCAACAAATACCATTAAAAAAATTAATGAGGGATTCCTACCCCTCAGCTTATTAGGAACAACAGAACTGAATTAGAGTTTCTCAGTCCATATTTTTTTACCATGTTTGGTCTACCCTGACCAGAGACCTTGAGGTTTCCCTCATATTCAGTGAGTTGTGGAATGAACTTGGTATGTTTTCTCTCCTTGTTCTGGCATCTATGGAGCAGACTTCTCCCCTCACTCCTCTGACCCACTGCCACCCTCAGAAGTGGAGGAGATTCTAAGATCAAGCACTGGGAAGACACTGGATGAAGCATCAGATAGGGAAGGGGTGATTTGTCCCATAGAGGCCCCTGGTGATGACATTTGCTACATCACCCCAAAAAAGATCTAAAATGAAGAACATGGGATAGAAGTCTGTCCCACGGCTTCCAGAGTGGGCAGAGAAAACATCCCCAGTTTGCTCCACAGCCTGATGAAGATGAGAAATACCTCAAAGTCTCTGGGTAGGATAGACCGCTTTAGTCTGACCAAATGAGGTGAACAAATGGCCTGAGAAACCATAATTTGGTTCTGTTATTCCTAATAAGATGAGGATTAGGAATCCCTCAATTATTTTTTGGTTTCATTTTAATGGTATTTGTTAAAGTTTTATTTTCACCTTTAGCTGCTTCTCTCTACCTCTAAGCTCTCAAGCACTTTGGAAAGCCAAATAGAATGGAGCCATACCGTTTACAGGATTTTTATCTTGGTACGGTATATCAGTGTAATTGTAAACTGAGCTGTAGAGACCTCCAAGTTTCAGTTGGGAGATATATGGTAGTTGGATTTTGCAATCAAGACCAGAAGACAACAAAATGGAGAAATTTCAGTAACTAGTTTTTGGAAAGAAGAGGCAGACTTCACTCTAAAAGAATTGATGTCTCATGCTTTAGGATAACAAGATAGTTTGGAAAAATTTTTTCTGGACTATGCAATTTTTCTTTTTTTAGTATTGAGTTGTATTGTCCAGAAATAGGCCATATTTAGCCATTTGTTTTGAGTCTGATTTAGTGAGCATCTAATGGGTTCTTGTTTGGTGTTTATTAATAGAAAATAATAATAATTGCAGTATTTGTTAAGTGCTTACTATGTACCAAGCACTGTATTAAGCACTGGGGTGAATATAAGCAAATCGGGTTAGACACAACAAATATAGTTATGGGCTTCATTAAGCACTTACTATGTGCTATGTTCAGTTATAATTTAATATGTTTTTATCTATCCAAGCACTGTGCTTAGTGCTGGGAAAGATACAAATAGATCATTATTCATATTAATGTCTGTCTCCACCAGTAGACTGTAAACACATTATGGGCAGGGAAGGTGTCTGATAATTCTGAAGTACTGTACTCTCCCAAGTGCTTAGTACAACGTTCTCCACATAGTAAGCACTCAAAATATACCATTGACTGATTGATCAAATCATCACTGACATTTCTCTTAGGGGGCAGAAAGCATAGTTATACATTTGAAAATAATTTTCTAGCATAGAACTGAAGTCATGAGCTACAGGACTGGGAATCAGGAGCCCTGGTTGCTCCATTTTTTTGCTCTGTGACCTTGGACAAACCACTTAATTTCTCTGTGCCTCAGTTTCCTCATCTGTAAAATGGGGATTATATACCTGTTCTCCCGTCTCAATTAGACTAGGAATCCCTTTTGGGACAGGGACTGTCTCCAATCTGGTTACACTGTCTTGATCCCGACACAGTGTTTGGCACATAAGATGCACATAACAAATACTGTAATTATTACTAGCATTATCATTATTACTAGCTTAAGTTTACACTTGAACAATTTTGCTAAAATGAGAACCAGTGTGGTTTCATGGGAAGATCACGGACCTGGAAGTCAGAGGATCTGGGTTCTAATCTTGGTTTACCGCTTGTCTGCTGTGTGACCTTGGGCAAGTCACTTAACTCTATGCCTCAGTTACCTCACCTGTAAAATGGGGATCAAGATGGTGAGCCCTATGTGTCACACCCTATGAGACTGTGATCAGCTTGATTACCTTTTAGCTACTCCAGTGCTTAGAAGAATTCCTGGCATTTGGTAAATGCTTTACTATTACCACTAAAATAATGGTTTTCAGCATTCATCCTATTCAGGGAATTTTTTAGCCCCTTTTCAGTAGAGATCCTCAGCACTCCAAGGAGAACAGATAGAGATGATTTGGTTGTTCATGTTGTGTTTTAATATAAGTAGAGCCCCAACCTCATGGTATTGACTGTTATTAACAAACCTACTGAAAATGGCAAATGAGAAGCCGCATGGTGTAGTGCATAGAGCACATGCTTGGGAGTCAGAGGGACCTGGGTTCTAATCCCAGCTCCACAACTTGACTACTTTGTGAACTTGAGCTAGTTGCTTAACTTCCCCATGCCTCGGTTACCTCATTTGTTAGACTCAGTTACCTCATCTGTAAAATGGGGATTAAGACTGTGAGCCCCATGAGGGACAAAGGTTCTGTCCAACATAATTAATGTGTATCTACTCCGGTGCTTAGTATACTGCCTGGCACATAGTAAGCTCTGAACAAATACCATAAAAAAATACAAATCATTTCATCATCTCCTTGTTATTCAGCAGTTTAACCTAGAACAGTGATATTTCAGGCCTGTTCCTGGGGGAATCTGGAGGCTTAGACAAGGAGCTATCCACATGGACCTATTGCCTGGTCTCCAACCTGGAAAACTCAAGGAGAACCAGAGTCCATAGGGATGAAAACATCCCTTATCAACCCATCCTTACATTGGAAAGGAAATGGATCAGATGCCACAAGCATCCAGCTCCTAGCAGGGATTGTGAAATTCATTTTCCTTTTTTTCAAACTGCAGGGTAATTTCCTCTGAGGCTATAACAACACTCTTTTGTGCCTCTCTTTAAAACACAGGTCTGAAATGGACTCTAACTGAAAACAAACAGGTTCTGCTCCCTGATGTCCTGAATGTGTGTCCTGCCTTTGCCAGGAAAGGGGGTCTTTTGGTTTAGGGCAGGGAATGTGCCTACCAACTCTGTTATATTGTGTTCTCCCAAGCGCTTGATGCGGCACTCTGCACACAGTAAGCACTCAATCAATATAATTGATTGATTGATTGACACCCAGTGGCTTTGGTGAGTCACCCCAGCAGGGAAAGCTGAAGTACTCGATTCTTTGCCTCTTCCAGTCTATTCAGTCAGTGGTATTTA
Source organism: Ornithorhynchus anatinus (assembly GCF_004115215.2). NCBI lineage: Eukaryota > Metazoa > Chordata > Mammalia > Monotremata > Ornithorhynchidae > Ornithorhynchus > Ornithorhynchus anatinus. The sequence goes on along the minus strand of NC_041729.1, from coordinate 70,132,227 downwards.
TTGAGTGCTATTGTGAACAGAATACTGTATTAAACTCTTGGGAAAGTAATCCATCAGTCTATAGTATTTATTAGCGCTTATTCTGTGCACTAAACCCTTGGGAAAGTAATCCATCAGTAAATGGTATTTGAGTACTTACTGTTTACTTGGGAGAGTACGATTCAACAGAGCTGGTAGACACATTCCTTGCCCACAAGGAGCTTGCAGTCTACAATCCAGGACCCTTTTTCTAAGTGGATGAGGCTTCACTCTACCAGTCTCATTTACTTGGAGTGGTTATTTCAGGACCACTTCCCCCAGATTCTGGCATCTCATATAAGGCATTGGGTTCTCTGCCTTCAGCAGGGGCGCTGAAGCTGCTGAAAGGTGCTCGGTAAATGATCCTTGGTTTTGCAGCGGCAGAGGACTCGGGTCTGAGGGAAGCCAAGCCTCCAGTTCTTCAGCTCTCTGACTGCCTCTGCTTCTACCTCGGACTCTTCCTTCATGGGCATTTAGTGGAGGTAAAGGATAAGATGGGTTCATTGCTGCTGGGTAATCTCTAGGGGTATCTAACATGTCCTTCTTTGCTGAAGAAAGGGAAGAATTCCACTGGGCAAGGAGTGGAGCAGGGGGGACTAGAACCCGTTGCCTACTATTTTTTACTTTCGGTTAGAGGACTAACAATGGGTGCTGATGCAGGGGAAGTGAAATGTGGCAAGTTCATGCTTCCATGACAGCTACATCTGATGTTCGGGAGGTACAATGTTGCTGCAATATCATTTCCTTTAATGCTTATAGAATAGAAAACAAAGGATAAAAGCTAACTCATGTATACTGTCTGCTTATAATTATGATGTTTTGAAATCACTATTTCCATATTGTCTTGGAATAGACGAAATACTTATTGGAATTTTGCAAGTTTAATTAACTTCTAATTGATATTTAGGAATAAACAAGCACTGAGAAGTCACACATAATATGGATTTTTCTCTTTCCTGTGAAGTAGTTCTTATCATTAACTTTAAGAACACACTATCCAACATGACATTACACTAACCTAAAAAGCCGTAGAGAGCGAGAGAGAGAGCTGCCTGTGGGTGGAAACAGGAAGCCCTACTGATAACTCTGTACCTAGTGTTGCAGTTTTTCTCGTTCAGCTATATGTACATCAAATCTAATTAACACATTTTGTGCTCCGACTAGTTGCTCCCCTTTAACTGTGACTGGGGCTTTTTTTAGATTCCATCCTGCACATAAACACCACCTTCCCGTGCCGCTCTCCGTTCTCCCTTCTACAAATGCTCAACACAATCAGAAATTTCCTCTTTTCTTTCCTTCCTGCATTTTCAGCAGGTTCCCTTGCGTCAGAAGCCGAGGAAGAAAACTCAAGGTAATGGTATCTTTTTCATTGGTTTCTTTCCTCTCTCTCTGCATGCTTTTGGGGGGATATGATTTTTCCCCTTTTCTTTCTGCTGTTAGCTGGAGATGGAAGGCAGTTTAACTCTTGGTGTTATCCGTATTGATTCTGAGAAATGACGACATGCTGTTTATTTGGATTAAATCCCTGTGGTATGTCAGTACAGCTTAGGGATACTAGAATGTGAGACCAAGAAGTGGCTTTGTATTTAGGTGGACATTTGCGTGCCCTCCTTCTAAGGCATAGCTACAGCTTTTGTTACTGACTGCAGCTTTGTAGGCACAAGAAAATGCATTTTTGCTTAAAATACGTTTTATTTTTCACTCCACAGTTCGCGATTGTGAAGATTTTCTTGAAATAGTTTCATTTAAGCTAATTTGCACCACCTTTTCTAACTGTTTCACTTCTTGTTCCTTTTAAATTCAAGCAGCATGTTTAAGATGTATGTGTATATATATATATATATATATATATAAAACCACCATCTGAATGGCAATTTGCTCTGCTCCACCTTATTTTCCATGAAATTCTGGTGTGGGTGACAGAGTACTTCCATTCAAATAAAGCAGGCAATTGGAATACCACATCTTCTTGTTGATACAATGGAGTCATTTGATCATTTTTGTTGAAATGGTGCAGGTTTTTTCACGATGAGTCGTCGGAGAATATCATGTAAAGATCTGGGACATGCCGATTGTCAAGGATGGCTGTTCAAGAAGAAGGAGAAAGGATCCTTTTTGGGAAACAAATGGAAAAAGTTCTGGGTCGTACTGAAAGAGGCTTCATTGTATTGGTACACCAGCCAAATGGTGAGTAGCCTTTTCTTTCCGAGTTTGCTTTTCCCAGGCTTCAGGGAGTGCTGATTGGGGGTCTCGGAAGGTCAGGTGCCCCTCTCTATTCTTAGCAAGGACATTTATTTTCAAATGAATAACTCTCATTTTGCTTGGAAGGCTTTTTGAAAGACTAAGGATGTGGGAAATTCAGTCTTCTGTTCACTCATAAGCTCCTTGTTGTCAGGGAACATGTCTGTCAACTCTGCAATACTGCACTCTCCCAAACACTTAGTACAGTGCTCTGCACTCAGTAAGCTCTCAGTAAATACCACTGATTGATTGATTGTTTGGCCAAGAAAACCATCTTCCAGCTGGGACACTCTTTGACTGAGTGGAACTAGATGGAACTTTCCCACTCTATTCCTTTGAATTTTAGAGGGTAATTTTCAAGTTTGGAAAGGGTTCTTTGAAGATTTACTGTCAGGATTTAAGAATGGAAATTTTCCTTTCTTCTTCTATGGAAATTAACAGCTGGGTGTTAATTTGAATAAGACAAATCTGCCTCCTCCTCACAATCTCCTGTCTGTTGCTCTCTCTTTCCAATCTAGATTCTTATCTGTATCTGGAACATTGGCATCAAGAGTGGCAGCTATGATGCCAAGTGAGGATTTTACTCTGATGTTATGCTTCTTTTTATTGGACCATTCAGTTATGTCATTATTCCACACTGTCCTCATTTAAAGGTTATCATTGATAGCATTTGATGGGATGCTTAGTACAGTCTTTAGCACTGTGCTCTGCACCCAGTAAGTGCTCCTAAATGTTGAGGATAGATTAATGCTTACCTACCTCTGTGATTGGTGGGATTCAAATACCCCAGTCTAGCTCACAAACTATCTCTCTGTAGATGCAGGGCAGAAAAATGAATTGATGTTAGTGAAAACAAGGTAAGCCTTCTTGAACCATCTGAGTGTGTGGGTTGTCTCTATCAGTCCTTGAAAACCTAGATAATATGAAAATCCCTAGGAAAGTCTGAGATGGAAATTATTTCTGGTAGGGGTAAAGGGCAGCACCTGGACTCCTTTTATTCACTTGAAATATTCCCCAAAATAACTGAGGAAATGGTTCTATCATTTATTTTAAAGTTGCACACCCACTGTTAGTGTCCCTCAAAGGCTGTCCTGAGTCCTCCTTTCTTCTCACCTTACACTCACTCCCTCGAGGAGCTCTTTCTCTTCCATGGCTTCATGGCTACAAGGATGACTCCAGACTTCCTGGCTAGTCCCAACCCCCTGGGTCTCCTGGAATCTCACCTTCAGGCCATTTTCACATAGATGGCCCACTAACACCTTAGGCTAAATATGTCTAAAGCTGAACCTCCTCGTCTTCCCTCCCAAATCCTCTCCCCCACCTAACTTTCCCATCACAGTTGAGCACATCACCATCCTTCCTGCCTCAAAAACCTACAACCCTGGAATTATCAACATGCTCTCCCTTTCCTATACCTAGCTGATTCAGTCTATTGAAAAATTCTGTCTCTTTTTCCCCACAGAATTTCCTAGATGCACCCTTTCCTTTCCATCCAGATAGCCATCACTTTCCCAAGCCCTTAGTACAGTGTCTGCCCATAGTAAGCGTTCAATAAATATCATTGATTTATGGATTGATTTCAGGTACTTGTCCTTTCCTGGTTTGACTGCTGTAACAGATTTCTCACTGGTCTCCTTGCCTTCAGTCCCTCCTCCATTCAGACTATACTTCATGCTCTGAGCCTGACGGGTTTTCTAAAATGCTAGTATGATCTGGTCTTCCCACTTGTCAGAAATGTTCGATTGCTGCCCATTCCTTTCTCTTTTTCTTTTTTTTTTCCACTGATATTTGTTAAGCACTTACTATGTGCCAGGCACTGTACTAAACACTGGGGTAGATACAAGTTAAACATGCTGAACACATCCCATGTCCCACATGAGGCTCACAGTATTAATCCTCATTTTAAAGATGATGTTGCTAAGGGACAGAAAAGTTAATTGACTTGCTGAAGATCACACAGCAGGCAAGTGGTAGAGTCGGAATTAGAACACAGGTCTTTCTGACTCGCAGGCCTGTGCTTGATCCACTAGGTCATTCTGCTTCATTCCTCTGTGAATCAAGAAGGAATTCTTGAAAACTGGTTTCAAGGCACTCATTCAGCTCTCTTTCCTCCTACTTATCCACTCTCTTCTACCACTACAGCCCAGTTTGTGCTCTTCATTCCTCTTAAACCAATGTACACACCATACCTTGGTCTACTTTTCCTATCTTCCACCCCTTTCTCACACTTTTCTCCTGCTTGGAAGTCCCTCCACCTTCAAATGGCAGACTACAGCTGTCTCTATCTTAAAAGCCCTTATGAAATCACATCCCCATTAGGAGGTCTTCAGAGATTAATTTTCCTTCTTCCTGGTTAATATCTCCCAACTATCACAGCAGCACTCCATGTCAGCTACATATTTATGTTTGTTGTTTTGTGTACAGTATTTGTTAAGCACTTACTATGTGCCAAGCTACTTAGAGCTCACCTCCTCCAAGTGGAGGACTTGGTTATAGTCTAGAGAGGGGAGGAGACAGTAATACAAATAAATAAATTACAAATGTGTATGCAAGTTCTGTGGGTCTGGGAGGGGGAAGAGCAAAGGGAGCAAGTCAAGGTGACACAGAAGGAAGTGGGAGAAGAGGAAAAGGGAGGCACAGTCTGGGCAGGCCTCTTGGAGAAGGTGTGCCTTCATTAAGGCTTTGAAATGGGGGAAAGTAATTGTTTGTCAGATTTAAGGAGGGAGAGCGTTCCAGTTCAGAGGCAGGATGCGGGCCTAGGGTTGACAACATAGAGAATGATCCATAGTAAGTGGTCAATAAATACCATCATGATTATTATTCTTATTATCTCTCTCTGCTCATTGATCAATTCAGGAACAGAGCTTTTGAGCAGATGATTTGATTGGATTTTTAATGAAGTGTTATGGTTCGATCATGTGCAAAATCCTGGCTGACAGCTTCTCATTTATCTGATGCATTCATAGTGCCATGTTGGGAATTATTTGGACTCTTTCATAAACCAAGAATAATGAGGATTTATTGATTTGCCTTTCACTTACTTGTACTAACTCATAACTGTCCCTCGACAAAATCTTTACAAATTCTTTTGGGGTTGATGGGATGCTTCATACAGATATGGCATGGCTATGTGTTTAGTCTGTCAGTGCTAAACTAAAAACCACAGTTTTTTTTTTATGGATTTTTGCCCTCTCAGATGTCAATAGTTTATATTGCTTCTCTTCTCCCTCCCAAAGAAGAATGTAAAGAAGGTGTGATCAGTTACCCATTTTATGCTTCTTTTGTTCTTCTTCTGCAAAGCTTGTTACTAGGGACATAAGCACTGAAAGAGTATAAGAAAGAGAACACACAGACACACACACACACACACGAAACCAAAAGTTTTGACTGGATTAATGACACTGATTTGCAATTAACAGAATAAAGTGGATTAATAATGTTAAATAAAGAGTAAATACCCGGGCACTGGACTGGGGATTATATTGATGTTGGGTAGGAAAGGACCCTTGGATGAATCCTTGGGTGACATTCACACATATCCTCTAGACTGTAAGCTTCTTGTGGGCAGGGAACATGTCTGCCAACTCTGTTATATTGTACTCTCCCAAGGATTTAATACAGTTTTCTGCACACAGTAAGCACACAAAAAATGTGATTGCTTGACTGCTCCTAAGTGTACCTCTGCAATGCAAAAGGAGGCAGCAACTTATGTGTTTCCAAAGAAAATCTTATTTCCTTTCTGTCATGTGCAAAATTCAGTTTCAACTGTGCGGTCCACTTGCTGCTCACACTCCTCAGATGGAGTGTTAGGCAGGTTTTCCTTTACTCTCTACAGAGTCATGATCTCCATTCCATGTCACTGAGGAACAGCGAGGATATGCAGCTCTGTTCAAGCTTAAGTGAAAGGATTAAGTCACCCTGTTGCCTTAGCAATAGATGGTCAGCACAGGGGCTTGGAAATAAAACATAAGGAAGTGTTCTGTGACTGCCAGATTGTACTGCAATAATGTGGAGGACATTGTAGGGATTTATTATTAGGTTGAGCCTGAAACCTATCATCAACTTCAATTTGCTTTTTGGTTTTGATTAATATCCCATTAAGCAGAGCTTAAAACAGATGTTACCTTGGAATATTTCAGATCCCATTCAGGTTTTTGTTCTAATAAACTGGAAAGGAACATAGAGCTGGAATGCAGGGAATTCTTTGGAAAGGGAGAACTGGTACCTTTTTTTGAAGTATGTCATGCCTGTCAGTAGAAATCATTCATTCATTCAATAGTTTTTATTGAGCGCTTACTATGTGCAGAGCACTGTACTAACCGCTTGGAATGTATAAATCAGCAACAGATAGAGACAGTCCCTGCCCACTGACGGGCTTACAGTCTAATCGGGGGAGACAGACAAAAACAATAGCAACAAATAGAATCAAGGGGATGTACATCTCATTAACAAAATAAATAGGGTAATGAAAATATATACAATTGAGCGGTCGAGCACAGTGCTGAGTGGAGGGGAAGGGAGATGGGGAGGAGCAGAGGGAAAGGGGGGAAAAGAGGGCTTAGCTGAGGGGAGGTGAAGGGGGTATAGGGGGAGCAGAGGGAGCAGAAGAAAAAGGGGAAGCTTAGTCTGGGAAGGCCTCTTGGAGGAGGTGAGCTCTAAGTAGTGTTTTGAAGAGGGGAAGAGAATTAGTTTGGTGGAGGTGAGGAGGGAGGGCATTCCAGGACAGAGGGAGGACAAGGCCCAGGGGTCGACGGCGGGATAGGCGAGAACGGGGGACGGTGAGGAGGTGGGCGGCAGAGGAGTGGAGCGTGCGGGGTGGGGAGTAGAAAGAGAGAGGAAGGAGAGGTAGGAAGGGTCAAGGTGATGAAGAGCCTTGAAGCTTAGAGTGATAAGTTTTTGTTTCATGTGGAGGTTGATAGGCAACCACTGGAGGTTTTTAAGAAGGGGAGTGACATGCCCAGAGCGTTTCTGCAGAAAGAGGAGCCAGGCAGCAGAATAAAGAATAGACTGGAGCGGGGATAGACAGGAGGAAGGGAGATCAGAGAGCAGGCTGACAAAATAATCCAGCCGGGGTATTATGAGAGCCTGTAACAGTAAGATAGCCCTTTGGGTGGAGAGGAAAAGGCAGATCTTGGCGATGTTATAAAGGTGAGACTGGCAGGTTTTGGTGATGGATTGGATGTGTGGGGTGAATGAGAGAACCAGGTCAAAGATGACACTGAGGTTGTGGGCTTGAGAGAGGGGAAGGATGGTCATACCATCCACAGTGATAGGGAAGTCAGGGAGAGGACAGGGCTTGGGAGGGAAGATGAGGAGCTCAGTTTTGGCCATGTTGAGTTTTAGGTGGCGGGCAGACATCCAGGTAGAGACGTCTTGGAGGCAGGAGGAGATACGAGCCTGAAGGGAGGGGGGAAGGACAGGGGCAGAGATGTAGATCTGTGTGTCATCTGCATCGAGATGATAATTGAAGCTGTGAGAGCAGATAAGTTCACCGAGGGAGTGAGTGTAGATGGAGAACAGAAGAGGGCCAAGAACTGACCCTTGAGGAACCCTGACAGAGGATGGGAGGGGGAGAAGGAGCCTGTGAAGGAGACCAAGAATGAACGGCCAGAGAAATAAGAGGAGAACCAGGAGAGGACAGAGTCTGTGAAGCCAAGGTGAGATAAGGTGTGGAGGAGAAGGGGATGGTCGACAGTGTCAAAGGCAGCTGAGAGGTCAAGGAGGATTAAGATAGAGTAGGAGCCATTGGATTTGGCAAGAAGGAGATTATGGGTGACCTTAGAGAGAGCAGTCTCGATAGAGTGGAGGGGATGGAAGCCAGATTGGAGGGGGTCCAGGAGAGAATGGGAGTTAAGGAATTCTAGGCAGAAATCATCATTTTGTTAAAACCAGAGAGGATAAAAACTTAATGGGTGACTGTTTTAGGACTTCACAGACCCATGAATGCAAACCAAAGAGGAATATCCAAAGTTTATCCCACAAATTGGTGTTCTTTCAGGACTGCTGCAGTGGGAGGAGGCTATTTCAGCATTAAGGTCGAGTGTGGAATAGCTGGGTCTGAGCCCAGCCCTCACTACAAGGCACCGGAAAGGAGGTGCTTGAGGCACAAGAGTCAGTTTATTCTGCACCTCCATCAATCGATTAATCAGTAGTATTAAGCATGTACTCTTTGCAGACCACTGCACTAAATGCTTGGGAGAGTGCAGTAGAATTAGTAGATAAGATTCCTGCCTTCAAGGATCTTATAGTGTAGCGGGGGAGATAGTCACAGGGGAGAGGTGGCAGGAAAATATGTAGATTCATAAATGTAATGTGTAAGGGAGTATGTACCCAATTGCTTAGGTGATGTGGAAGTACTGAAGTAGTTATGGGAAATATAAGCTGGGGGAGATATGTATGTGTAATCAGGAAAAGCCACTGGGCGATTTTATTAGGGTTAGGGTTAGAAGGGATCCATAATGGTGGGGAGTTCCACACAGAAGCATAGGTGTTAGCAAGAAATCAGTGGCAAGAAAGATGAAACAAGACACAGCAAATAGGTTGGCTGGAGAGAAGCTAAGAGGGTGGGCTAGTCCATGAGGAGGAGGAATGAAGATGAGTGGGAGGGAGAGAGTTGATAGAGTGTTTTTAAGTCTAAGGTCAGGGGTTTTTGCTTGATCTAGTCTCTAATCACTGTACAATCTCTAACCTACCACTTTTGAAATTCCACTCTCCAACCACAATCGCCTCACCTGCCTTCTTTCTTTCACATCCACTACATATACAAAACTGATGTGTTCCCTAACAGAGATCTCCAATCTCCTGACTCCTCCAATTTTCAAAGTCATCATGCCTTTTTTTTTTTTAACTGGTATTTGTTAAATGCTTATTACGTGCCGGGCACTCTAATAAGCTCTGGGGTAGATACAAGCTAATCAGGTTGGACATGGGGCTCACAGTCATCCTCCCCATTTTACAGATGAGGTAACTGAGGCACAGAGAAGTGAAATGACTTGCCCAAGGTCTCTCAGCAGACACATGGTAAAGATGGGATTAGAATCCAGGTTCTCTGACTCCTGGGCCTCTGCTCTTTCCACTTGACCACACTGTTTTTTCATTTTCAAAAAAAATATCTATTCTGGGCATAAGCAACCAGAGATAATTTTCTTTTCTTTTTGCCCCATTTTGCCTCCATACCGAATCTACCTTCTCTTGATGCCCAAAACCATGCCCTCTCCATTGAAGCCAATCTCCTCCCTCCCCGTCCCTCCACCAATCTTTATTCATCTCATCCTCATCCTCCCCTGCTCTATCTTTTCCCTCTCTTCTCCATCCTTACTGACCCCCTGCAAGATCACTGCCCACACCAGCTGTTTCAGATTTCTAATTTCCTTTTCAAATTCCCTGGCTCCACATCAACCCCTTGTCCTGCCCCCAATGACCTAGCCACCTATTCCATCATAGAGATAGGAACAATCAGGAGTGATCTCCTTAAAATCTCTCCTGCATCTCTTCAGTCTCACCCTCCTCCTTCTTTGACTTCCCAGTAATATCTCAAGAAGAGACTGGCTTTAAATCACTCAATCATCTCTTCCCCTCCTATCTTTACCTTGTTGATCTCCTTAGTACAACCCAATGCTGACACTTTGCTCCTCTCACACCAATCTTTTTTCTGTACCTTGATCTCATCTTTTTACCACCACTCCTTTTCCTGCCTTCTTCCTTGGGTTTGGAACTCCCTCCACCTTCATATCTGGCAGGTCACCACTCTCCTTAAGTTCAAAACCTTCCTAAAATCACACCTCCTCCAAGAGGCTTTCCTTGACTAAGCCCTTATTTCCTCTAGTCTCTCTCCCTCCTGCGTCACCTATGTGCTTGGGTCTGTTCCCATTAAGGACTTAGATATTCATCTCTCTGCCATCCCCACAACACAAGCGCTTCTTTGGCTGAAATGTATTTTAATGTCAGTCCATCCCTCTAGTCTTTAATCTTCTTGGGGTCAGGGTTTGTTCATACCTACTCTTTTATACTCTGCCTCTAAGCACTTAGTACAGTCCTCCGCACACAGTTGGTGCTCAATAAATACCAAGATGGTCAGTGATTAGGGACTGCAAAAATAGCAGGACAGAAGTAACTGTGGGGGTGGGGCAGTACGTAGAGCAGTTGAAAGTCTGAAACATACCTCAATTTCAGTTCAATTATTTCTAAATTAAGTTTCTCATATATATTCCACAACTACCCAGGAAAGCCTGAACTTTCAGTCAGTAAAATAATGGCTACTTTATTTTTCCCCTTGATGACTTGTAAAATGAAAGAGGAAAAATAATTGAAGTGTTGTGAATGTTTGTGAACTGAGGATTGCTGCCTATGAGAGAGAAATATGGCATCTATCGATTTTCAACCAGATGTTTGTGGGATTCAGGAAGGGGATTTTTAAAAATGAATGAAGGGTTTATGAGAGGTTTTGGAGACAGGAAATCTGAGAATACTCCCGAAGCAACTGTACTTGGAAAAAGATTTAACCCAAATTTTTCAGGTTTCCTCAAGTCTCCTTCCTAGTTGCCACTTCTCATTTCTCTTCCATCTTTTCCCTCTAAGAGATATTGCTTAGAGCAAAGCAGCAAGTCGCATGAGTATGGTTTTCTTCTGAGCTCTGCTGCTCATTCACTTTGATTCTTGTCTGAAGTATTCAACCTGAAACTTTTCTTGAGCTATATAACTTCTGCATAATGTGAGGAACAACTGAACACACACATACCCAATACAATTTAATAATTCATCTTTCATTTTACTAGTTATCACGGGGAAAACACAATAGTCATTTTACTGCCTATAAGTACAGCCTTTCCTGAGTAGTTGTGGAATATATATGAGAAACTTGATTTAGAAATAATTATACCAAAATCAGGGTCTGTTTCAGACATTCAATTGCCCTCTGCCTTGCCCCACCCCCACAGTTACTTCTGCCCTGCTATCATTGCAGTCCCGAAGCAGTAGCCATCTTGGGACAGCTGGAAGCCACAGCCATCTTGGGAAGTCTCTAGACTGTGACCATTATTTTTTTATGGTATTCATTAAGTACTTACTATGTGACAGACATTGTATTAAATGCTGGGGTACATACTAGTTAATCAGGTTGGACACAGTCTGTGTCCACATGGTGCTAACCATCTTAATCCTCATTTTACAGATGAAGTAACAGAGAAGTTAAGTGGCTTGCCCAAGGTCACATAGACAAGTGGTGGAGCTGAGATTAGAACCCATGACCTTCTGACTTCCTGGTACATGATCTATTCACTAGGCTGTCAGTGACCTACTGTGTGACCTTAAATCCTTTTACTTCTCTTGCCTGCATTTTTCTCATCTGTAAAAGGAGAGATTGTCTAGCTATGTGTGGAACAGAGGTTGGGTCTAACCTCATAGCTTAGCATCCAGAAAGTGCTTAATAAATGTCATCACTCTCATTATTGTGATTACTAATGAGACCAACGGTCTTGTTCATTTCTCTCCCTCTAGCTTTATCGACAAATGGAGGGTACTGACACTAGGGTTTAGTCTCACAAACAGGGAGGGCAGGAGTGAAATGTTTTCATTTACAGTGATTTTCAGGCAATGTCATCCCAATTCCATGATAGTAAGCTCTTAGGCGGAAAGGGGAAATGCAGCACGACCTACTTATAAGGGCACACAATTTGACATTTCTTATTAAAATACTCCTAAAATCATTTCAGTTTTCAAACTCGCAGTCACAGGTCCAAAAAGTTTTTTCCTCACATATTAACATTTTCAGGGGACATTAACTTTTCAAAGAATCATCAGATTAACTTGAGCTTGTACTGGATGGAGCAGGGGCCTGGAAGCCTGAAGGTCATGGGTTCTAATCCTGACTCCACCACTTGTCTGCTGTGTGACCTTGGGCAAAGTCACTTCACTTCTCTGTGCCTCAGTTAACTTATCTGTAAAAAATGGGGATTAAGAGTGCGAGTCCATTGTGAGACGGGGACTGTGTCCAACCTGATTATCTTGTATCTACCCCAGAACTTAGAAGAATACTTGGCACATAGTAAGTGCTTAACAAGAACCATAATTATTATTCATTATTATTAGAATGAAATGTAAATAGCTAATTTATATATCAAGTAACCATTCCAGCTCAGCTTCCTGATAAATAGCTAAAAGCATTAGATGGAGGTGTTAAATGAGACTTTTCTCTTCCAATCAGTTGATCAGTGGCATTTGAGTGTTTATTGTGTGCAGAAAAGTGCATTAAGCACTTGGTAGACAATATAATAGATTTGGTAGACACAATCCCCACCCTGAAGGAGCTTATGCTCTAGTGGAGAAAGTTACTCTGTCCTTTCTCCAAATGAAGGATTCAACCAAAATGAACTATTATTCTCAATACAAGAAAAAGCCCTTCCTGGCCAGAATGAAGATTGATTCAGAAGTAAATTTCAGTTAGGGTGGGCTACAGGAAATAAGTGAGGTAAGCTGTTATCTCTAGATCATCACATGGTGGGGAAACCCCAAGCCTCTTTAAAGAGATATAGGTAGCACTACCCTTCTTAAAAATAACCACCACCTAGGGACCTCCCAAGATGGCCATATCCACCATATTATTATTATTATTATCATTATTATTATTATGATTGAAGAACCAGTTCCACTAGATCTCATTTTGGGCTAGTCACCCAGCAAAAAGTCCAAGGGACACTTTTTTTTTTGCCAGTGGCTACTTGTTTATAAGCTCAGAAAGGAAATTTTTTTAATGGTATTCATTAGGTGCTTACTACTTTACCAGGCACTGTACTAAATACTGGAGTAGACCTATGCTAATCTGGTTGGACACAATCCATGTCCAGCGTGAGGCTCACAGTATTAATCCCCACTTTACAGATAAGGTAGCTGAGGGGCAGAGCACATAAGTAATTTGCCCAAGGTCACACAGTAGGTAGGTGACGGACCCGGGATTAGAACCTAGGTCCTTCTGACTCTCAGGCTCATGCTATATCCATTAGGCCATGCTGATTCTCAATTTAAAAATTAAAGTTCAAAAATTTAAACTTATAAAAACACATTTTACAAGCCCTATATAGTCCTGGTGCAAATTTCCCTGGAGGGATGGAGGAAATGAGGGCAAGATTTCGTTAAGGGGGATGGGAAGGGCACATTAAAGCCACATTCCTATTTTTAGGTTCCGTTTATGGGTCTCTGATTTTCCTTTTTCTTCCTAAGAAGGTTTTGCTCTTAAGAAGATTTTGATGTCTCTTCTCTGAACATCTAAAGAGGATTTTTAACATAAATCTTATCTAGAACATATTGATGGACAGAATTTTACCAGTATTGACTTACATAACTATTTATTAGAGGTACAACTCTTAAATAGCTATATTTGGAATTTCTTGTATATCTTTTATTCATACAATTAGTAATTTGTTAACCATATAAATAAGGAACATATATAGAGCATTATAATGTATTCACAGAACATATGCCTTATATACATATAAGGTCTCTGAATCATGGCCCTCTGACTAAATCATGATTTTCATTGTGAATATTGGAACTAACATTAATGGGGAGTTGGTCAAAATTGCATCCCAGCTCCATTACTTGTTTGCTGTGTGACTCTGGTCAAGTCTCTTAACTTCTCTGTGCTTTTATATCCTCATTTCAAATTGGGATAAAATACCTATTCTCTCTCCTCCTTAAACTGTGAACCTTGTGGAATAGGGCTTAGGGCCAATCTGATATTCCTTTACATATAATACTTGTACCTAATTGTAGTTTACACATAATACCTGCTTAAATAAAATAATTAAGGTAGATTGCCATACTGTGTCAAACCAATATTCACTTCTCACCATCATCACATCTTCATCCTTGAAATGAGCACAACTCTTCTTTGTCCTATTTCCAGCAGTTCTCAGTATTTTTCAGCTGTACCAGGCATTGATCAATTTACAAAATATAAATTTGAGTTATTTTGAACTATATTTTTAAATTTTGGTAGTTTACAAAATCTCTCTCCTTCCTTTCTCTCTCTTTGCAATACCCTGCCCCTTTCTTTTGCTAATTTATTCCTTCATGAAAATTCTTCCTACACAGTGTTTCACAAACCTTGTGAAACCCTTATTTGTGAGCAGCAGGACCAGTTTGAGATCTTTATGTTTCTAGGGCCGGTGTAAAATAGGCCTTCTGTTTACCAGAGATGACATTAAGTGCTTAACAAATACCATAAAATAAAATGACAACACTTCTCTCTCCCCAGACTATGTGCCAGGCACTGTTCTAAGATCTGAGGTAGACACAAGGTAATCAGGTTGGACACAGTCCCACATGGGACTCACAGTTTTAATCCCCATTTTACAGATGAGGTAACTGAAGCACAAAGAAGTGAAGTGACTTGTCACGTGGCAGACAAGTGGCAGATCCAGGATTTAGAATGCAGCTTCTTCTGACTCCCAGATCTGTGCTTTATCCACTAAGCAATGCTGCTTTAGCGTGGGTGATAGAAATTTCTGGAATCAGAGCCCCTCTTGGAGCACAATTCCAATCCTATGGGCTCGAAGCCATGTTAAAAATTAAAGTAATTGGGATAAAGATGTGCCATTTTTACAATATTTGAAATATATCACATTAACTTCATTCAGTTGTATTTATTGAGTGCTTACTGTGTGCACACAAAACTTCTCTCTCTCTCTCTCTCTCTCACACACACACACACACACACACACACACAATTCCAGTCCAGAAATATCAAAGAGCTTTGCAATTACATGAAAATTATAGTGGCAGCCATTCAGTTTTATTGGTCATCATTCCACACTGGATGGAATCTTAATACTGACATTGTTGTTACAGTTCTCATTTGCAGAGAATTCAGGTTAAAACATTCTTCTTCACTCTCCCTCCTTTTCTTCTAGAATTTTCTCTCTCTCTCCTCTCTCTCCTTCTCTCTCTCTCTCCTTCTCTCTCTCTCTCTCCTTCTCTCTCTCTCCTTCTCTCTCTCTCTCTCCTTCTCTCTTTCTCTCCTTCACTCTCCTTTTCTCTTTTTTCCTTTTTGGTGGGTTTATGACTAAGAGCACTTCTGAGATGCTGTGGGATTCTCCAAATTTGTCTCATCCCATTTCTGTGTCCTTTAGTGAGCCTATTGGCCACGCCACAGAATCTGTTCCCGAGTATCTGTGTGTTACATGCCATCGTTAAATAGGCAGAACGCCAAGGCAGCATCAGAATGCACACGTCTTATGTTTAGACCACCCACTGCATGGTGTGTGAGGCCCCAACTCTCTTAGAACTTTTCTCCCCCTCGCCCACAGTAGCAGATCTTAAAGGTTATGAGGAAGGGAGAATGGTGCGGGGAGGTGTTACTAAGTGTCTAAAGAGTCTCACCCTGTTCACAATGTACAGCTTGTTGCATCACCTAAAAACCTGTAAAGAGCTTCTCAAATGAGATCCTCTAGACTCAGTCCTCTAGACTGTAAACTCTTCCTCTAGGCTTTTAGCTCACTATGGGCAGGGAATGTGTTTGTTTATTGTTATATTGTACTCTCCCAAGCGCTTAATACAGTGCTCTACACAGATTAAGCACTCAAAAAAAATGATTGAATGAATGAATGAATGAAGATCCTTCCAATCCTAATCCCGATTTTGGAAAATGCTGGTTTAAGGATTTTGGAGTTGTAACAACAGTAACTTGAGAGAGTTCTAGGGATCCAACCTTCTGGGCTGCAGTATCCGAGAGAGATCATATCAGGATACCCACCCCCATACTTAATAATAATAATTGTGGAATTTGTTAAGTACTTAATATGTCCCAGGAACTGTTGTAAGCACTGGGGTAGATACTAGATAGGTTGGACACAGTCCCTGTCCCACATATGGTTCAGTCTTAATCCCATTTTACAGATGAAGTAACTGAGGCATAGAGAAGTTAAGTGACTTGCCCAGGATCACACAACAGAGAAGTGGCAAAGTTGGAATTGGAACCCATATCCTTTTAACTCCCAGGCTTGTGCTCTTTCCACTAGGCCATGCTGGTCCAGGCTCAGAATTTTGTCTAGGCCAAGTTTCATCATATTCACCCCACAATTTTTTTCTCCTCATCTCATTCACACTTTTTTTTTTTCTGAGAAGCAGTTGTCATTGGTGTGGTACATCACTGCAAACCACAGTTAAGTGTTTTCTTCCTTTAGTAAGAACATCATTGCTTGAACATCATCTTTTTCCATTTTAATAGAGATGCAGAGTTGCCATTCAATATCTAAGATAGGTGAACCCTAATATTCTGTCCTCTCTCTCTCTCTCTCTCTGTCTCTGTCTCTCTCCTCACAGACACACACACACACACACCCCTCACTATAGAATATACATTTGCCGACATATCAAGAGTCTTTTGCTTCTAGGAAGCACAGAGCATGCAAGATATTCACCAAGGTATTTAGGAAATTTTTTTCAAATTGTGGTTGCATATCACAAGAATTTTCTTTAGTAATTTAATAATGATGATGGTATTTGTTAAGGCTTACTATGTGCCAAGCACTGTACTAAGCACTGGGGTGGATACAAACAAATCGATTGGACACAATCCCTGTCCCACTTGGGGCTCAAAGTCTCAATCCACATTTTACAGATGAAGTCACTGAGGCTCAGAGAAATGAAGTGACTTGTCCAAGGTCACACAGCAGACAAGTAGCAGAGTCAGGATTAGAACCCGTGGCCTTCTGACTCCCAGGCCCATGATCTATCCACTACATCATCCTTCTTGAAAGTCATCAAAGGTAGATGTGAATTTCAGAAATGGGTCACTGGAGTAGGGGACCCACTGCCTCCTACTAGCCAGTGTCTAGCGTGGCTTGGGTCTGGTCTCGGGAATCATGAACTCTCACAAAGGGATATACGTACAGGTGTCCAGTCACTTTTTGAACATTTCTGTGAAACGTTATTCAAACACAAAATCTTGGAAGTTCTGTAACCAGTGGCTGTTTCTAGTACTTTTTTAAAAAAATTTTTGGAATCCAAGCATTTGTCTGAAAGGGAACAGCTACTGCATGGTAGTTCTAACCCTCTGGACTCAACATGTTTTTGGACCTTATCTGCCATGTACCCTTCGCGCATATTGCTCTCACAGATTGCTTTTTAGAAAATATCTGTAGTTAGCAGGGATATAATTAGGCTTTGAATTATTCAGCATTTGCTTTGCAGGAAATGTGATTTGAATGAAAGTGAGTTCAACCACAGGTCTATTTTCCAAAGTCCCCCATCCAGGGCCAGATTGATTGAGGGGGCTTTAGGAGCAGTAGATCTTGGCCTTAGGTTAAGATGGTGTTCCCCGAACACCCCATAATAGTAATAATGATGGTGATAATAATAATAGTAATAATAATACTTATAGTATTTGTTAAGCACTTACTATGTGCCAAGCACTGTCCTAAGCCCTGGGGCAGTGCACATGGGACTCACAGCCCAAGTAGGAGGGAGAACAGGGGATGTGCCTACTAACTGTTATATTGTACTCTCCCAAACACATAGTACAGTGTTCTGCACACAGTAAGCGCTAAATAAATTTGACTGATTGATCAACTGAGAACAGGTATTGAATCCCTAATTTTCCCAAGAGGAAGCTGAGGCACAGCGAAGTTAACTGACCGTGCCAAGATCACACAGTGGTTACGCGCTGGAGCCGGGATTAGAACCCGGAGAAAAGGAGAAAAGCAATGAATCTAATCTTCATTCTTTGAAATAGACTTTTACTGCCCCTCAACTATGCGATAACCAGAAGAAATATGGGCATTTCACTAGGAACAAATTTCACCCACCGCTCCCCTGTCCTCTCTAAGTAATGAAAGGAATCGGGCTCCCCTTAGATCTTTAGCTGAGTGTGAGACCTGTGTTTGCTTTGTTTTTATTTGTTGTTGTTATTTAATCAATCAATCACATTTATTGATTTTAATGGTATTCAGTATTCATTCATTCAATAGTATTTATTGAGCGCTTACTATGTGCAGAGCACTGTACTAAGCGCTTGGAATGAACAAATCGGCAACAGATAGAGACAGTCCCTGCCGTTTGACGGGCTTACAGTCTAATCGGGGGAGACGGACAGACGAGAACAATGGCAATAAATAGAGTCGAGGGGAAGAACATCTTGTAAAAACAATGGCAACTAAATAGAATCAAGCATTTACTATGTGCCAGTCACTGAACTAAGCCCTGGGGTACATCCAGGCTAATCAGGTTGGTTAATCACGGTGTTAATCCCCATTTTACAGATGACTGTTTTTTTATGGCATTTGTTAAGCACTACTATGTACCAGGCATTGTACTAAGTGCTGGGATAGATACAAGATGATCCAGGTTGGGGGACACAGTCTACCTGATTAGCTTACATCTACCCCAGTGCTTAGTTCAGTGCCTGGCATATAGTAAGCACTTAATAAATACCATTAAAAATACCATAACCAATCAATCAATGGTGTTTATTGAGTGCCTACTGTGTACAGAGTGCTGTAATAAGTGCTTGGGACAGTACAACACAACAGAGTTGGTAATCATCTTCCCTGCCCACGACAAGCTTCAGTCAGATGGACATGAATATGAATCAGTAATTTATGGATCCGTACATAAGTACTGTAGGGCTAAGGGTGAGGTGGAGATGACCTGATTTTACGGATAGTGATGCTTATGTTGGGCAAACTCCCAAGCATTTGATTGTTTTTCCAAGCGATTATTCCCTTTCTCAACTCCATTAAGAATTGATTTCAGTCCTCCTAATGAAGAAGTCCTCCAGAGACACCCATTTACAGATAGCTCACTCTCTCAGCCCCGCACCCAATAAAGAAGAAGCCTGCAGCCGGGCCAGTAACAGTCAGATGTCACACCCTTTCTGGAAGGGATACATATGCTCTTAATTGCTTCTCTATGAGAAGCAGCATGGTCTAGTGGATAGAGCCAGGGCCTGGGAGTTGGAAGGTCATGGGTTCTAATCCTGGATCTGCCACTTGTCTGCTGGGTGACCTTGGGCAAGTCATTTCACTAATCTATGCCTCAGTTACCTTATCTGTAAAATGGGGATTGAGTCTATAAACCCCACTTGGGACAGGGACTGTGTTCAAACTGATTTGCTTGTATCCACCCCTGCGTTTAGTATAATGCCTGGCACATAGCAAGTGCTTAACAAATACCATTATTATTATTATGAATAATTACTATTAATGTGGATGTATCAGACTCTGGATGACCATTGGCACAGGCTCCAGCTAGGCCAAAATCAGGAGGACAAGTGAAAATTTTATGACTCTCTTTTGAGGGGAAAGATAATAATAATAATAATAATAATAATGCACTGTTCTATGCACTGGGGTAGATACAATTTAATCAGGTTGGACACATCCCTATCCCACATGGGGCTGGGACTCACACTCTTATCGCCATTTTACAGATGCGGTAACTGAGGCACAGAGAAGTGAGATAACTTGCCCAAGATCACAAAACAGACTTGTGGCAGAGCAGGGATTAGAACCCAGGTCCTTCTAACTCCCAGGCCCATGTTCTATCCACTAAGCTACGCTGCTCCTCCTTTGATGCCCAAAGAGAATGGAGCATCAACAGTGGAGGAGAAGCAGGAGAACTGTGGACCTTATCATTTGGAAAAAAAGAATGATAAAGCAGTTTTGGAACCCGCTGTTGTAATATGAGTGTTAACGGTGCCAAAGACTCTTTCAGCGTGGCTGTTTAAAGCCTTCTTTTATGCCCTGTGGAGTCTTGAGATTGGCATCATAAAAAGAGAAATGATTTCCTTGGATGGGAAGGGTGGAGGGTAGGAATGATCAAATTGAACATTTTTAAAGGTTTAATTCACATGCATTTGAACATTCGGGAGGCAGCTGTGGAAGCTGGGATGGTCTTTCGGGAAAAAGTGGTGGGAAGTTTCTTCTCTGATTACTGAAAAGGAACCTGGGGGCGGAAGGGAGCCCAAGCAGCTGCTGGAGGGAAATGCCAGAAGAATAATGAAAAGGGAAATGGGGAGGATGGATCTAAAAGAGAAAAGGTTTTTATATAAAGAATTTTTAAAGCAGCAGCCAGGTTGAGCCCAGGAGGAAAGTGTGTGATGAAGAAGAAACCTAAGAAACTTTTACTTCACATAAGTTGAATCTGGAAGGGAAAAAATTTGGATAGTTCATGGATTGTGAAGCATAGGAAACAGAGAAAATATGTTTGTCAGAATCAATAAAGAGAAAAATGTGCAAGAGAAGGTAGTAAGGAGAAGAAAACCCAGAGTTTTGGATAATGTGGAAGAAGATGATTTTTCATTCACTAGGAGTGTTTATTAGTGATGAGGTGACAGCTTTAAAAGTGTGTCAAACAGGTCTGTCTAATAGGCTGCCAAGGAAAAGACCAGAACTGCAAAACCTAGGTTGCTTTACTGAGCACTTAATCTCTTCGGCTCTCGACTAAGCACTTGGGAGAATACAATATAGTAGACGTGATCCTTGCCCCCAAGGAATTTATATTCTAAAAATGTTTTTAGAATCGAGAAGCAGCATGACCTAGTAGATAGAACACCGGCCTGAAAGTCAGAAGGATCTGGGTTCTCATACCGCTCTGCCACTTGTCTGCTGCGTGACCTTGGGCAAATCACCTCACTTCTCTGTGACTCAGTTGCCTCATCTGTAACATGGGGATTAAGACTGTGAGCCCCATGCTGATTGATTGATGTGGGACAGAGACTGTGTTCAATCTGATTAGTTTGTATCTATTTCAGTATTTAATAGTGCCTGGAACATAGTAACTGCTTAATGAATAGAATTAAAAAAAAAAAAAAGCAAAAAACCCCCACAACCCTTACCTCCCAGAATCTTGTGGGAGTTTGACTCCCCTGACAATAGTGGGAAAGGTGCACTCTCCAGAGGGAGTGACTGACTTCTCTTCAGAGTGAACTCTGGGAAAAAAGCCTCTGTTTGTGGTATAATACTTTAGCTCCTGGTTTTCTGTTTCTACCATCTGGAAAGTGACTGAAGAAATCATCCATGTAGTGAGGTATTTCTCTCTTTTTAAAGTATACTTGTGGTAAAAAAAAAAAAAAAGCAGTATGACCTAAGGAAAGAGCATGGGTCTAGGAGTCAGAAGACCTTGGTTTTAATCTCAGTTCTGCTACCTGTCTGCTATGTAACCTTGGACAAGTCACTTCTCTGTGTCTAGGTTATCTCTTCCTTAAATGGGGATTAAATCCTTCTCCCTCTAATTTAGACTGTGAGCCCTCTGTGGGACAGAAACTGTGCCCAACCTGATTATCTTGTATCTATACCAGTGCTTAGAATAGTGCTCAACATATAGTAAGTGTTTAACAAATACCAATTTAAAAAGGCAGGTTAATTTGGGATTATTTTCATCCCCTTTGTCAAGGGAAAGACCTAGGTTACCCATTTGATCCAAGTGTATGTAATGAAGCAATGAAACTTTTCATTTCCATCTTTAAACTTCAGTAGCTGCAAATATATCCTCTCTCAGGATATATAACTTGAAGAGTTTCCAGTACTCTACCAGTCTCAGTTGTGGGAGGGAGAGTCAAGCAGAGGCATACCAATTCCATTCCTAGCTTGGGCAGTGGTTAAGGAGTGGAAAACAATTTGCTACAAGTCAAAACTCACCTGTGCTGGGCAGTAGTAGGGAGCGAGTCTAGGGTGGAGACTCAAGTTGACTGTGCGGAAGGAGGCAATGGTAAACCATTTCCATATTTTTACCAAGAAAACTCTGGATACATTAAAAGAATGATTGCGATGGAAGTGGGGCATTCTGGGAGAGATGTGTCCATGGAGTTGTTACACACTGGAGACGATTCAACAGCATAAGACAAGACAAGTTGTAAATATAATTTTGTAAACTTCAGTCTCTGTGCACCCACTGCCCCAACTCAGCAATGATATTCTTTCCTATTTCCAATATTGATTCTATCTTGACTCAGGCCATCCTTCTGTCTGGGAATCTACTTGAGCCATAATTACTTTGCAGTTAGCAGATGGATCTTGGCCAATAATTCTTAGTGGCACTGAATATTTAGCAGTTCCTATGTTTGTTATTTTTGTTATTTTGAGTCCGAGCTCAGTATTATAAAGCTAAATAGCACAGTCTCCATCTCCTGTAGGAAAATTTTCCTAGTTCAGTGATTTTGAAAACTTGTAGCTGTCAATCATTGTCATATTTATGAAAGGGAAGGGACACTAGTTGTTGATGTGTATTTTATGAGAAAGTGGGATTATAGAGTTGTTCAGAGGAAAGCGAAAGATGAGGCTGGGACGATCAACACAAGGGATAAAGAAGTAATGGTGGCAAAACCAGGCAGAGTAAGGGGAAAGGGAATACAGTATTTGGAGAAGCAGCATGGCCTAGTGGAAGCAGTGCAGGCCTGGGAGTCAGGAAACCTGGGTTTTAATCCTAGCTTCTCCCCTTACCTCCTGTATGACCTGGGACGTGTCACTTAAATGCTTTGTGTCTGTTTCCTCATCTGTATAATGGAGACTAAATATCTGTTCTCTGCCTCTTAGATTATTAGTCCCATTTTGGGAAGGTACTGTGCCCTATCTGATTATACTGTTTTTACCTCCGTGCTTAGCACAGTGTTTAGCACATAGTGAGCTCTTAACAAACAACACTGATATTATTATTATTACTACTATTACTGAGAATACATGCAACTGTAACATTGATTTCAAGGATGATTTCAAGCTTTATTAGGGTCCTAAAAGGACTCATTTTTAGCACTCAAGACAGATGATTTTTTGCACTCAAGCCCAGAGGTTCTGACTTTATTTAGAGTGTCCCCACAGGAGCTCATTGGACAGTAGTAAGATGGGAATCCTGCCATGATCCTACCCACTAAAAGTGTGCTGCAACCAACATTGCTTTGATGCTTATGCATTAAAACAAAAACCATAAGAAATATCATACTTGACTATAGTGACAGGATTGTAATAATAAGAATGATAATTGTGGTAATTATTAAATGCTTACTAAATACCAAACACTGTGCTAAATTCTGGCCAGGTACAAAATCATCAGGCTGGATGTAGTCCCTAGCCCAACTAGGGCTCACATTCTAAGGGGAAGGGAGAACAGGTGTTTCACCCCCATTTTACAGATGAGGAAACTGAAACACAGAGAAGTGAAATGATTTGCCCAAGATCACACAGCAGGTGAGTGTAGCAGAGGTGGGATTGGAACCCAGATTCCCTGACTTCCCGATCTGTGCTCTTTGCACTAGACTATGCTGCTTCCCCATCTTTGTAACCTGACATTTTGTCTCCAAAGGTGATACCAAAGGATACATCCTGGGCCTCTCTCTCACCTATGAATTTATCTGTTTTGAATCTATTGATATGTTCTCCTTTTGATAATTAATTTTATGTTTTACTACCTGCTCCTTAAATATTGAGCATATCACCTTCATCCTTCAATGGAAGCCCTTTTGTCTTGTGGTGTGGACAATGGACAATGGTCCACACTGACTGCCCCTTTCATGAATTTATCAACTTCATTCAAGGTCTCTCATGTCCTTTCTCTGCATTTATCATTCCAGACTGAAGAATCCTTATCTTTTCAGTCATTCCTCAAATGCAATCTGCCTCCATAAATCTATTAAATATATAACTTCAGGAAAAGGGCACTACTCAAAATATTTTTTTTTTGTCAGTCAGTAGTATTTATTGAGTGATTACTGTGTGCAAACCACTCTACTAAGCACTTGGGAGAGTGCAGTACAGCAAAGTTGGTAGACATTCCCTGCCCTATACACCCAGGTTAGAGAGTAATGTTTCCCACAGGCATTACAGGATAGCTTAGAACCAAAAAGTTTAAACTGGTGTTAACAATAATGGTGACAATAACTGTGGCATTTGTTAAGCACTTACTATGTAAAAAAGACTATGATAGGTAGTGGGGTAAAGTCAAGATAATCAGGTCCTGTCCCAGGCCTGACACAGGGCTCTCAGTCTAAAGAGGAGGGAGAACAGATATTGAATCCATTTTGCAGGTGAGAAAACTATGGTCCAGAGAAGTAAAGTGACTTACCCAAGGTCACACCACAGGAGAATGGCAGAGCTGGAATTAGAACCCAGGGCCTCAAACTCCCAGGCCCGTGCTCTTTCCACTAGGCCACATGGCTTCAGGACTGCCTGGAAGCTGAGAAACAAACTTGATGACCTCATGGGGTCAATTCCGGACTTTGTACTACAGTTATTCTGAAGGGTAAGGATAAAAGGCCATCTTTCAGCATGATATCTTCCAGGGATCCAGCAATCAATAGTATATACTGAGCACCCACTGTGTGCAGAGCACAACACTAAGAAGCACTTGGGAAAGTACAATAGGATTAATGGACATGAACCCTGTCCTTGAGGAACTTACAGTCTAATGGGGGACAGCTCTGCTTGGAATAATTTGCCTAAATGACCAGAAATTTCTAAGTTGGCTAATAACCCCTAGCACTCTGGGATGAGGCATTTCCGGGAAGAGGGGGACCGATTGCAGAAAGATTTGCAAAAAGCTGAGTCCTGGGGGCAGAAGCCCAGCAGATGATCATTAGTGGGAGCAAATGCAGGGAAAAATAATGCCTACAATGGAGGCTTGACGGGACATAGGCTCAGAGTTGGGGAGAACTGTTGGTTGGAACCACCTGTTTGATGTGTGGCCATTGCCCAGGAAGCCAGCTGAACTCTCTCCAACACTGGGAAAGGGGATGGAATACAAAAGGGAAACCTTGGTGCGGCCCTGCCTGGAACACTCTGTGTGGTTCCCAGTGCTTTTGCTTAGAAAAGGCTGAGCAGACCTGGAGCAGACCCTGATCAGGGCAACTACGGTGATCAGTGGGGAAGCAGTGTGGTCTCGTGGAAAGAGCACAGCCTTGGGAATCAGAGGAGCTGGGTTTTAATCTCAGCTCTGTCATGTACCTGCTGTGTGACCTTGGACCAGTCATTTCATTTCCTCTGTGCCTCACTTCCCTCATCTGCAAAATAGGGATTCAATATCTCATCTCCTTCCTATTTAGAGATCCAGGGGACCTGAATATTTTGTGTCTACCCCAGAGCTTAGTACACTGCTTGCCACATATTAAGTGCTTAACAAATGTTATTATTATTATCAGAGACTGTAGACTGGAAGCTTACTGTGGGCAGGGAATGAGTCTATATACTCTGTTGTATTTTTTTCTGTTGTTTTTATTTACCCTCTTGCTCCTGTAGTTGCAAGATAGTATGCAGCACTGTAGGATACAATTTATGCTATTACAATATGGCTTAATCCAATTTGCTCCTACTCATTTTTAAAAATGACTTTCCCATTTAATCCTTCATTTGTCAGTCTTTCTTTAGCTCTTTTTCATTTGCATCAGTCTGTTGATCATTTCTGTCTAAGTTCATATGCACTCACATTTTCTTAAAGAAAGATTTGGGGGTATGTGCAGATCTTGAGAAATTTTGTCATAGCTACTCAAATATAATTTTTTTAAGAGGAACTATAATTTAGACTGAAAGGCAACAGTACCTAAAAACACCAGAATTCTCTTCTGACTAGGGGTTAATGTGATCTATGGAGACTGTACTCTTACGTTTTCCCAAAGAGATACCCCTGTCCTCCCTCCTGACTTTATAAGAAGAAGAATAAAATTGATAGCATAATAATAATTATGATAATTTTGGTACTTATAAAGTGCTTACTCTGTCAAGCACTGTATTAAGCATTAGGGTAGATATATGATAATTAGGTCCTGTACGGGGCTCACTGTCCACATAGGAGGGAGAACAGATATTGAATCCACATTTTGCAGATGATGGAATTGAGGCACAGAGAAATTCATGCTTTTCATTCATTCAAACATATTTATTGAGTGCTTACTGTGTGCAGGGCACTGTACTAAGTGCTTGGAAAGTACAGTTCAACAACAGAGACAATCCATACCCAATAATGGGCTCACAATCTAAGTGAATTGCCCAAAATCACAGAGTAGAGAAGAGGTGCAGCCAACTTTAGATCTTGGGTCTCCTGACTCCCTGGCCTGTTCTCTTTCCACTAGGTCATGCTGCTTCAAAAACAGGAAAACTGCTGTACTTGAGAGTAATAATGTGACTTGTATTTATATAGTTCCTTCCTACAAAGAACTCCAGACACAATCTAATTCATCTTCTCAATTTCCTTATGAGGAAGGACACTGATCCCATTTCATTAATGAGGGAAGAGGTAGAATTATTAGGTGAGGAAATCTAAGGGAATCACACAGTTCCCATGTATTGCTAAATTTGGAAATGATCATGTAGCCTCCCCTCTTTCCTTCTAACCCTGAAGTTTGTAATATTTGGAGAATACTTTTTACTAAACATTGTCATACAAATCTTTAGCCCTTCCCAATATTCCAGATCTTTAACTCCCCCCTGAAACTCCCAGTGCTCCATCACCTCCATCCTGCCCCTCTCTCATCCCTGAATAACTTGACAACTACATTTTTTAAGAAATTCAAAACCATCAGGCAATCAATCACTCGTGTTTAGTAAGCTCTTACTGTGTGCAGAACACTATGCGAAGAGTTTAGGAGGTTACAGTATAATAGACTGGGTTTGAGCTTCCTCAAATCTACCTCTCACCCACCCATGCTCCCTCCTACCCAGCATCTACACTCTCATCCTCCTTGGTCATATTTCAAGAGGGGATTCCTCATTTCTCTCCTAAATCCTCACAAACTTTGACAGTTCCATAATCCTCCCCATTTTTCAAGCCTATAACCTTGACAGTAGCTACGTCTTTGTCTTCTCTTTTAATCCCCAAATTCAGTCAATGGCTAAGTTCTGTTGGTTCTTAATTCACAGAAATTTCCAGAATCTTCCTCTTCATCCAAACTGTCACCTCGATAGTCCAAGCACTTGTAATATCTTGGCTAAACTACTGCATCAGACTCCTCACTGGCCCACAGCCTACATTCTCTCCCCTTCCTATTCCATACTTAATTCTGCTGCTTGGATCATTTGATATAAACATCATTCTGGACAAGACTCCCCACTTCTCAGAAACCTCCAGTGGTGGCCTCTTTTTCTCTGCATCAAATAAAAACTCTTTGACTTCAAGGGACTTTGACTTCCATTTATCACCTCTTTTCTCACATCTTGCACGCTTCGTTTATTTCACACCAATGTACTTGCTCACTCTCTCATCTCACTCATCTCATCTCACTCTCATCATTTCCACTGCTAACTCTGGCTCACATTCTCCCTACTGCTTGAAATACTCCTCCTTTATATACAACAGACTACAGATCTCCCCATCTTCAAATTCCTTCTGAAATCACATCTCCTCCAGGAGACCTTTCCTTAATTAATCTCTCACCTCTCCACCCTATATTCCCCACATCTGACACTTCCAAACCATCTAAGCACTTGGGTACTCACATTCCCCCATAGCACTTAGGTACATTCTTTGTACTCTGTTAGTTCCTCCTCCCTGTAAATTATATTTAGTTTCTGCTCACTCTTCCTAGATTGTAAACTCCTCGAGGGGAGGGATTTGATCTACTAAGTCTCTTGTACTTTTTCAAGCACTTAGCTCTGACACTTGTCAGCTGTGTGACTGTGGGCAAGTCACTTAACTTCTCTGTGCCTCAGTTACCTCATCTGTAAAATGGGGATTAACTGTGAGCCTCACTTGGGACAACCTGATTACCCTGTATCTACCCCAGTGCTTAGAACAGTGCTCTGCACATAGTAAGCGCTTAATAAATACCAACATTATTTCACATGATAGACCCCAGTAATTACTATTAATTGACTGATTGACAGTAATTGCACCTTGATCTTGGGAAAAGATCCAGTGAAAATTCAAGGAAAGAGGAACTTAAATAAACCCAGATATTCAGAACTGAACCTTCACTTGGACAAAGGGCTCATTTCCAGAGTTAGTGACCTGATTCTTTGGTACATTCCAGAATTACCTTTAAAAATCTAATACAATATTTTTAGAATTAATTGATGGAGGGGCCTGCTTTTTTCAATTAATCCAATTCCTTGAGGATAAGCTATGAGGCTGAGCATTTTAATGGGAGAAAGAGACCAGGTTTTGACTGACAAACCTTTGATTCCTCAGATTACTTTGGTTCCCCAAGAAATGCTTGACATTTTCTCTTTCAGGGATTAGAAAAATAGGGGGAAAATGAAAACTCGTTTCTTGCTTCCCCTGTTCATTGTGGACAAGGAATGTGTCTATGAAGTTTGTTATACTGCACACTCTCAAGAGTTTAGTCAAGTGCTATACCCACAGTAAGCACTGAATAAATATGACTGGTTGAGCCGAGTACAATATTGTGAGGCTTAGAGATTATATACTTAAAATAGATCATCTTTGATTAGCAGACTCTGTGTTCTTATTTCTAGATAGGAGTGAGAGTAATTGACAATAACAGACTAATATGAGGAAGAAAAGCCAGGGATGAGAGGGGTGAAAGGAAAATACAAAAACAACAGATTGAAATAGCTTCCGCGGAGTTAAATTGCCTAAAGAAGGGGTTAAATGTCTGAAATTTAAAGAGAAGATACACAAATATTAACATCGGTTGAGGCTCCCATTCATGAATGATTCATTCACCCCGAATTATAATAGAATTCATGTAAATAACATTCCAAAGATAATTGTGAATAACAATCACTATTCAATGGGATTAGGGCTAGAGCAGCACAGGTGCAAAAAAAATTTGATTTTAGTTCAAGGTACTATGGTGTAAAGAAAAACTGTTTCTTGCCCTAAGGTAATGTATGCTGGCCTCCAATTGTTTCAAAAGCTTTAAATATTCACTGCAAAGTCTTTGTTCTTTCTTTTCAAATTGCCCAGCCGAATATTGCCTCTTGCATCACACTCGAAACTTTGTAGGGGAATTTTGTTTTCATAAAAACCAAGGATTTAATTTTAAAAGCCATACATGTGGAAATAAGCATATGGAATATTGTGAGCCCTATGTGGGACAGGGAATGTGTCCAAATTAATTAACTTGTATCTACCCCAGTGCTTAGAGCAGTGCCTGGCACATAGTAAGCATTTAAGAAATACCACAGTTCTGTGTTTCCTTTTCACTTCTCAATTCTACCAGTGCATCTTACCACTTCAATTTCTGTACAAGCCAGACTGTCTTTCTGAATCATTCTTTTTGCACCCAGAAAAAATTGGTCTGGGTGGGCTTTTCATATCAGGCTTCCCTCTATTCTTGCACTGTAATTTAATCTGGTTTAACCAGATAGTGACTAGATCCATCCCGTCTCCATCTGTCTGTGGAGTTGTAACAAACTCTTCCCTATTTGGTAAGGACAAAATGAATCCACTTAAGTTGTCAGGAAAAAGCACTAGTCTGCTTCAAACAAAATGCCAGTTCTGTAAATTTTGGAAAAGCAGAAGTGTGCAATCTTCTGCCAAAAGTTAACTCAGTAGCATTTTTCAGTAAATAAATAAGTGAAGCTTGATTCTGTAGAGCATTCAGATCTTCTGCATGGAAATGGCTTTTCTAGTGGCCAGGAAGTAAGTGAAGTCAGTGAAAATGAAAAGAAAGTAAATGGAGAGAATCCGTGGGCCAGGCTATACTGGAAGGTCCCTGAGGGTGGACACAGAGATAACATTCAATCAATCAATCATATTTGTTGAGCACTTAAAATAGAGTTGGTAGACGAGTTCTCTGCCCACAACGAGCTTACAGTCTAGAAGTAGTAACTGTATTGTTTTCTTTCAAGTGTTTGGTACAGTGCCCTGCCTACAGTAAGGGCCAATAAATAGCATTGGTTAACAGATGATAAATGAAGTTATAGACTTTTTCATGGATTTTTTTTCATATAAGTGGACTATTTTTATGACACATTTTGAAAATTTTGCTTTTTGTTTTGAACTCATGGTCTAGTTTCAATATCTGTCCTTTTAAGCTCACTTGTAGTTATGATTTTATATTTAGAAGCTGTAAAATGTACTTTTTATAGGCAGAGAAAGCTGATGGATTCATCAACCTACCTGAATTCATTGTGGACAGAGCAACGGAGTCCAAAAAAAAGCAGTGAGTTGTTATTCTATCTAGAATCTGAATGATCTAAAGTGGTGTTTCTCGAACTGGGGGTCATGGGAGAGAGTTCATTTGGGGTGAGGAACCTGAAGCTGCAGAACTCTGCAGATTATCAGTGGTGGAAGGATGGAAGCTGTGGGCTCCGTACCAACAAGACAAGCTTCAGTAACCCATGGTCCCCTTCCTAGATTCACTTGCTTCTGGTCTTGGAAATCTATTTTAGGGCCAAGAGAGAATCAATGTACTGAGAACTTCTAAATAATTGTTAGGGGTTGGACCTCCAAATGAATTGCAAGCTTGAACTTTGTGTATGGCATGTTCGTGTGTGTATATATATGTGGAGTGGCAAGGTGAGTGAGGAATTTTATGAGAAGAATACTATAAGAATTAGTGAACTAATTCTGTTCCTGAACCTGTATTAGGAAAAAGATAATTGAAATAAGTGATGTATGGAAATATTATGAATGTGAACCATGTTAAACTGTATGAATGTTACACATATATGAATATCAGGATTGATAGGATCAGTAAACTGTTGGAACTCGCATTTTGTAAAACAGAATAAAGAATTCATTTAAAAATTCCTCCACAAAGCACAGTATATCTATTTTCTGTGATTCCATGGATCTGCAAATTAGCCAACCCTTCTTGTCAGAGAAGACCCAGAGTTCATATGATAAAGTCTTGACCTATATATAAGCAACTAAATAAAAATCAGAAAGTCTTGGCAAATAAGGTCTTTTGCTTTTCACGTCATCCTGCCATAGAGCTACTGTTTCATTGCTCATGTCTTAGCAAGGAGGTCACTGAGGCCGTTTAGCTATCTGGGTCAAACATGTTTTTGATCACAGATTTGATAGGATTAATTTCCAGTAGAAATTTTCAAAGGCTGGGTTGAATTGTCTTCTGCTGAAATTTAAGCCCATTTCTCCTACCACTGACAAGTGGGTACACCTTGGGCCTAGGAGTCAAAAGGACCTGGGTTCTAATCCCAGCTGCACTACTTTTGTGCTTTGTGACCTTGGGAAAAATCATTTAACTTCTCTGTGCCTCAGTTACGTCATATGTAAAATAGGGATTAAGACTGTGAGCCCCATGTTGGACATGGACTGTGTCCAGTCCAATTTGCTTGTGCTCACCCCAGGGCTTAGTACAGTGCCTGGTACATAATAAGCACTTAAATTCCACAATCATTATTATTCCACTTTGTCCATTTTGGGGTTGGTCATGGAGGATGACAAGTCAACAACTACCCCTTAAAAAAAGCACAGGCTTTAAGCTTGAAGACAACAAATGATGCCACCTTATGCTTGTGCCTTGCTCTTGTGCAAGAAGCACAACTCCGATTCCTTTATGCTTTCTCTGTACGACCTATTGTCCATTATTTTCGTCACTTTTGTTGTTCTCTTCTAGGCTGTCTCCATTTTTTTCACAATCATTTTAAAATTAGATGGTCAGAACTGCATTTAACATTTGAATATGTCTCTGATCAGTGGATAGTGCTTTTTCCTGCTGCAGATAATATAATCCAGACCTAACTTCCAAATGCCTGTGAGAATCAGGACATTGAACTATACATTTCTAATTTCATTGAGTTAATAAAAAATGTAGAGTAAGATTAAGGAATGGGACTTCATTAGATATAGAAAGTCATAAATTGACTAACTTCTAGTTGATGTAACCTTCTCCATATGTGTGTTTTATTTTTCCATTAAGCGCCTTTAAGATCAGCCATCCACAGATCAAGACTTTCTATTTTGCAGCGGAAAATGTTCAGGAAATGAATGTGTAAGTATGAATTTAAATTATAAAGGGTATAAGTTAATATTGGACCCAAAACACCTAAAATTTTTGCCTTTGAGTGTTTTCTTTCTGATGCTTCTGATGATTCATTCCCCAGTGTTGACTTCACTTTGAAAAAGGTATTGGATCAGGGAAAAAAAGCACATGAGAGATTCTTCCAGAGAGGCATTCAATTCGATGGGTGAAAACCAAGGTCATTTTAATGGTTCAGCACTTTAAGGGCTGTTACTTTTCAGTAGAAACCAAACACGGGGGAGGTCACCTAATCCACCTTTCTGTTTCAAAGCAAGCTGCAGAAACCACTTCAGAGGGTACCCAGGTGGACACTTCACAAAGAGGAAGAGGGTATAGATTAACTAATTATCTGCCATGAAGGTAAAGATTAGCAACATAGAAATGGAATTTTCACCTTTAATTTTTACCATTGGAAAGTTCTTCCTTACATCTAACTTTAACTCAACTTGCTGCATTTAAACGCAGTTCTCTTAGCTATGTTTTTCTAAATGTGCATGATATCCCAGAGTGGCTTTGCTCTTTCTTTCCTGCAGATAATATATTTATATTAAAATATTCAACTGTGACTATTATTTAAATTCTTTTTTCCAGAGGGTTTTCAGGAGTCATTAGATAGCAGCAACAATAACATTATCAATAATAATAACTGTGGTACTTACTAAGCACTTACTATGTGCCAAGCACTGAAGTAGATGGTGTAGTGGAAAGAGCATGGGCTTGGAAGTCAGAAGATTATGGGTTCTTATCCTGGCTCCGCCACTTGTCTGCTGTGTGACCTTGGGCAAGTCACGTAACTTCTCTGTGTTTGTCTCATCTGTAAAATGGGGATCGAGTCTGTGAGCCCCATATGGGAGAGGGACCATGTCCAATCCATTTTGGTTGTATCCACCCCAGGGCTTAGTACAATGCCTGGCTCATAATAAGTGCTTAAGAAATGCCATAATTATTATTACTGTACTGTGTGCTGGTATAAATACTAAGGTTAGACACAATCTGTGTCCCACATGGAGCTCATACTCCAAGTGGGAGGGAGACACAAAGAAAGAATAAATATTAAACTAGACTCAAGGGAATGTAATTTTTATGGTATTTCTTAAGTATTTTGTATGTGCCAGGCACTATTCTAAGCACTGGGGTAGAAACAGGCTAATCAAGTTGGACACTGTCCATATTCCACATGAGGCTCACAGTCTTAATCCCAATTTTATAGATGAGGTAACTGAGGTCCAGAGAAATTAAGTGACTTGCCCGAAGTCACACAGCAGACAAGTGACAGAGCCAGGATTAGAACACTGGTCTTTCTGACTCTCAGGTCCATGCTCTATCCGCTAGGCTGTGCTACTTCTCCGTATTGACATGCAGTGTCATCCTAGTTAAGAATAGTTCATTTTCATTAATTCCCAGCTTTGTTCTTATTTTTTTCCTGCCTCCTGGGGTATATCTAGTGAGGATAGCTTTGAAGGCGGTGATGGGGGAGTGAGGGTACTGTCAGTCCTTCTTTGATCTATGGTCTTTCAATGGTAAACACAACACTGGTTTGATTCTTTGACCCTTTAGGAGGACTCTGGAAATCTATCAATCAGTGATGTTTATTGAGTGCTTAGTGTATGCAGAGTACTGTACTAAATGCTTGGGAAAGTATGATATAATCGAGTTGGTAGATGCAACCCCTGCCCACAGGGAACTTCTCCCTGTGACTCCCTGTGAAGCTTCTCTAAGGACCTTATGCTGTTTTGAGAAGCAACATGGCCCAGTGGATAGTGCATGGGCCTGGGAGTAAGAAGGCCCTGGGTTCTATCTTCTCTGTCCATGTTTCCCCACTCTTCAAGAACCTCCTGTATTTGCCCATCCACCTCCGCATTAAACGGAAACTCCTTATCATCGGCTTTACAGCACTAAATCACCTTGCTCCCTCCTACCTCACCTTGCTACTCTCCTATTACCCAGTCCGCACACTCGGCTCCTTTAATGCCGATCTTCTCACTTTATCTTCATCTTGAATATCTCACCGCCAACCTCTCACCCACATCCTGCCTCTGGGCTGGAATGCCCTCCCTCTTCATATCCAACAGATGATCACTCTCCCCGCCTTCAAAGTTGTATTGAAGGCACATCTCCTCCAAGAGGAATTCCCTGACCAAGCCATAATGTCTTTTTCTCCTACTCCCTTCTGCATCACCCTGACTTTCTCCCTTTATTCATCCCCCGATCAGCCCCACAGCCCTTATGTATGTATCTGTAATTTATTTATTTATTCTAATGTCTATCTTCCACTCTAGACAGCTCTCTGTGAAAACGGAATGTGTCTGTTATATTGTTTTGTTGTACTCTTCCAAGTGCTTAATACAGTGCTCTGCACACAGTAAGCGCTCAGTAAATACTACTGAGAAGCAGCCTGGCTTAGTGGAAAGATCATGGGCTTGAGAGACAGAGGTCATGGGTCCTAATCCTGGTTCTGCCACTTGGCAGCTGTGTAACTTGGGGCAAGTCACTTAACTTTTCTGTGCCTGTTACCTCTTCTATAAAATGGGGATGAAGACTGTGAGCCCCTCATGGGTCAACTTGATTACCATGTATCTACCCCAGTGATTAGAACAGTGCTTGGCACATACTAAGTGTTTAAGAAATATAATCATTATTATTATAATTATTCTAATCCTGGCTCTGCCACTTGTCTGCTGTATGACCTTAGGCAAGTCACTTAACTTTTCTGTGCCTCGTTACCTCTTCTGTAAAATGGGGATTAAGACTGAGAGCCCCATTTGGGACATGGACTGTTTCCAACATGATTATCTAGTGCATACCCCAGGGCTTAGCACAGTGTCTGGTACATAATAAGTCCTTAGCAAATAACTTAAAAAAAAGACAAACTTTAAATAGATTACAGATAGTGGAAATAAAGTGTATAAGAAAATTCACATAAGCGCTGCAGGACTGGAATGAGTATGTGAATGCGTAATGGTACCCAGCCAAGTGCATACTTGATACAGATGTATAGACATAATGGCTTATCAATCAGTAGTATTTGTTGAGCACTTACTGGACAGGGAATGCTGCATTGTATTCTCTCAAGTGCTAAGTACAGTGTTCTGCACATAGTAAGCACTCAATAAATATGATTGGTTGATTTCAGAGCAATGTACCAATATACACTTGGGAGAGTATAAGACAACAGAGTCGGTAGACAAGTTCCCTGCCCACAGTGAGTTTACCAGTCTTGAGGGGGTGACAGGCATGAATACAAATAATAATGTATAATAAATAATAAATAATTTAAATAAATAATAAATGTTATAGTACATAAGTGCTATGGGGCTGAGGCTTGTGCCAATACCAAATGTCCAAGTGTCATAAATACAGTCAGAGAAGACCTTATGGGAAATGACTCTGCTGGTACCCTTTCAGGGGTCTATCTAGCAAGTCTGAGAATCCCTAGTTTGATCACTCTGGAAGGGTTCCTAAAGACTGCTCCTTTGCAGCTGCACTTCTTGACTCTGTAGGGTAGATGTCTCTTGCATCTGTTTCCATATTACCGCCTGTATAGTTGACCATAGGTAAATGTTGCAGTTATGAAAGTGATTGAGGCTGAAAGACAACCAGCTCGCTTTGCTTCAGCTCTCAGTTTTGACCTGTAGCTAATATACTCCAATATCAATCTACAATCAGTGGTATTTATTGAGTGCTTTCTGTGTGCAAAGCAATCAATCGATTGTATTTATTGAGCTCTTACTATGAGCAGAGCACTGTGTCAGTGTTTGAGCGAGTACAATATAAAAGAGTTGGAAGACATGTTCTCTGCCCACTGTGAGCTTACCGTCTACAGGGGAAGACAGACATTAATATAAACAAATAAATTTTGGATATGTACATAAGGGCTGTAGGGCTGAGGGAAGGTTGAATAAAGCGGGCAAACCCATGTCTTAGGGCTTTTACTCTTAATACAGAGCACTGCACTCCCCTCTGGATTTATTCGTTCAATCAATCATATTTATTGAGTGCTTACTGTGTGCAGAGCACTGTACTAAGTGCTTGGGTAAGTACAGTACAGTAATAAGCAGTGATATTCCCTACCTACAATGAGCGCACAGTCTAGAGGATCGCACCTTGTGAGTTTCTAGTTCTCCCCCAGTCTCGGCTGTGGGAGGGAGAGTCAAGCAGAGACCTACACCTTCCATTCCTAGCTTGGGCAGTGGCTAGCCAGTGGAAGGCAATCTGCTATAAGTCAAAACTCACCTGTGCTGGGCAGCAGCGGCATGGGAGAGAGTCGAAGGCAGAGACTCAAGTTTGCTGTGTAGAAGAAGGCAATGGTAAACCACTTCTACATTTTTACCAAGAAAATTTTATGGATACACTATCAGAATGATTGCAGATGGAGGTGGGGCATTCTGGGAGAAATGTGTCCATAGAGTCGCTATGGATCGAAGATGACTCATCAGCATAAAGACAAGACAGAGCAGCGTACTAAGCGTTTGGAAACATACAATGTGACTCAGAGACTCAGAAAAGATACACTGAGAGGAAGTGGGGATTTTAATTTTATTTCCCATTTTAGAATTTTCCTTGGGGTAATTGCTTTAGTCGTTACATTTCTACCCTATAGACTGGAGAGGAAAAGTAATTAAGTTTAATAGAAACCCCTTGTGTTTTGCAGCTACCCTCAATTTAAAGCTACAGGGGAAGTAATTAGATGTAATAGAAGAGTCAGTTTCTAAACAAAGATTCTTGGTTGCTACTGTTCTACCACAATGTTTTAAAAAAGAATGTTCTTGTTTTGTACATTGATGTCTCAATCCTCGCATTCCTCTGGCACACACATTCATGGCAAGTTTAATGAGCAACAAACACCCAGGAAACATCTGTCATCTGCCTTCAAGTAACTGTGTGTCGTTTTGTGCCTTTATCCACTTCACCACAAACAGGTGCTTTTCTGTAGCTATAATTTTCTGTATTTTCCAGAACAAGAAATATTCCAAGTTGATGGTGGGCAGAAACTAAATAGCTTTATAGAGAACTCCAAGGTTCCCAGGGCCTCAGTTCTAATTTTGGTAGAATCCTGCATGGGAGAGAAGAAGATCAGTGTGATATTTTTATATTTTTCCTATTGGAACAATATGAAGCAGCTGTGGCCTAGTAGAAAGAACACTGGCCTGGGAGTCAGGAGTCCTGAGTTCAAATTATGATGCCACTGCTTGCCTTGTGCCTCAGTTTCCTCATATGTAAAATACAGATGAAATACCTGCTCTTCCTCCCTTTTAGACTAAGGCTTCATGTGGGTCAGGGGTGGTGTCTGATCTGATTATCCTTTAACTATTCTAATGCTTAACACAGTGCATGGCATGTAGTAAGTGCTTATTTTATCATTCATTCAGTAGTGTTTATTGAGCACAAACTATGAACAGGGCATTGTACTAAGTACTTGGGAGAGGACAATACAGAAGAATTAGCAGGCACGCTCCCTGATCACAGTGAGATTACAGTCTAGAGCAGGAGTTTACAGTCTAGAGGGAGAGATTACAGTCTAGAGGGCTTAATAAATGCCACAATCATTTATTGTTATTAGTAGTAGTAATACTAGTAGTATATGGTGAGCACTAAATTCCCATGGCTAAAAATCCCATTTTAGTGATAATTTTTCTTATTTCTAGGACATCTATGATTCACCACTGGCTTTTCCATTTTTCTGTTTTAATTTTTATTTAATATTCCCATTTGGGTTGAAATTGGATAATTATGAAGTAATATACAGTGTTATATCTAATGGTATATATATCCCAATTCTACCTGGATAGAGAAGGAAGGAGGAGCAGTAT
Organism: Ornithorhynchus anatinus; assembly: GCF_004115215.2. Classification (NCBI taxonomy): domain Eukaryota; kingdom Metazoa; phylum Chordata; class Mammalia; order Monotremata; family Ornithorhynchidae; genus Ornithorhynchus; species Ornithorhynchus anatinus. The sequence continues at coordinate 70,094,292 of NC_041729.1, read as the reverse complement.
GGCCAGGGGATAGACCATGGATTTGGGAGTCAGAAGGACCTGGCTTCTAATCCCAGCTTCTCCTCTTGTCCGCTGTGTGACCTTGGGCAAATTACTAAACATCTCTGTTCCTCAGGGACCTCATCTGTAAAGTGGGAATTAAGACTGTGAGTCCCATGTGGGACAAGGACTGTGTCTAATTTGATTACCTTGTGTCTACAACAGAGCTTAACAAATACCATTTAAAAAAAGACTATGTCAGTTGACCTAATAGCTTAGCTCTAGCTTCCAAAGCCTTTTTCCTTTTCTGAGCTAAACCAGCAGAGGGTGAAGGGGTACATAGCCATTATGAGCAGACAGCAACAAAGTGAGTCTTATCTTATGGAGCTTCTTAAAATATCCTAGAGAGGTTTGCCTTCAGACCACCATTTGGATATTCAACCCCAGCAAAATACATGGATTGTGTACTCTGTGCAGAGCATTAAACACGGGACATGGGGACCTATAACAGAGGAAAGACCACAGAATTCTTGGCCTTGAAAAGCTTAGGTTCTAATGGTCCAGACAAGATGCCAAAATTGCTAGGCACTGATGCTCAACTTGGGATAACTCAGCAGGCAAAGAGTGAGAGGAAACCTATTTCAAAGCAAGAGTAGGGCAGGCCTAAATCTGAGCGAGATTCCAGTCTCCATGGGCCACCCTAAATCTCTGTGGCCCAAGTATGCTTCTGGATAACTTTCTTACCAGGTCCCAGAAACAATATACTTAAAGGTTGCCTTCCCCAACTGTAGGCATGAAAATCATAGGAACTGAAGTTCGGGGCTGGCATAAGCCCCTTTGCCCAAATCTTGGATCAGTAGGGGAAGGAACTTGGAAAAGGTGTTGAAAGTTGTGGGAAACTGGGTCAGAGAGTATGGATGGACATTGACATTGACTTCTTAATCATGTGCCACATGTGACTGTAAGCCTGTCACTGGGCAGGGATTGTCTTTATCTGTTGCCGAACTGTACATTCCAAGACCTTAGTACAGTGCTCTGCACATAGTAAGCGCTCAATAAATACTATTGAATGAATGAATAAATATACTTTTTTTTTCATTTAGGTGGCTAAATAAACTAGGATTAGCTGTTTCTCACCATGAATCCACAGAAAAGACTGAAGGTATGGTATTTATTTTGAAACACAAACTGGGGATTTGTCAGGGTTGGAGATGCAAAAATGAGATGAAAAATAACCTTTTTTTTGGGCTACATTCCACTTTCAATTTATGGGATTTTTTTTGAGCTTGCACTCAGACAACCATCAAGCATTCCAAGTTGTCTGTAAATAAGTTACTCACACTTCCATGGTTGCACGGTTTCACTGATACTTAAGCCAATTGCCACTGTGACTTTAATTTTCACAACTAAGAGGTTCTGACAACTTTGACTCAGGTATTGCCCCAATGAATTCTGCTGTTTCACGAGTCTATGTGATTCAGTCAGGCAAAATTTTGGCCTTCTTTGCCACCTTGTTGAATCCACAGATGGTCTTCCTCCTTAATTCACTTCTTCAAAAAGCACAATCTTTTAGTAATGGCTAAAAGAATTCATGGCAGTGAGTCATCTCTCACAGATCTCTCACTTCATTTTGTGGCCCAGCAAGTGATATTCTGTGATATTTCATATTTCAGTGGTCACCAAAAAAAAATGATCATTCATACATTGTATTGGCTGAAACACATCTTTAAGACCTTAATGGTATGGTTTAGAATCACATCCAATTAGAACTTACTTTTTATTATTATTAGTAGTAGTAATAATAATGGTATTTAGTAAGTGCTTACTATATGCAGAGCACTGTACTTAGAGCTGGAAAGGAATATGCAGGTGTGAATTAGTCGTGATTCCCCAAACCCCAAGGGCTCAAGATTTAATTTGAAAGTGAAATTTATTTCTTTTCTTCTGCTACTCTCCTTCAGTCTGCTACCCTTTCTGAGAGAATTATAAATAATGGGAGCAGAAGGTAGACAGAAGTTATAACAGGAAAAATAAGGATATAAGCATATGTTAGGAAGAAATAGCTGATTAAATGAATGAATGTACATCTGTGCATACATGCTGAGGTGGAGCACAAAGTGCTTGTAGTTGCTGCTGGAGTGAAATAATAAACCCACAGCAATGAAATCTCCACCATACTCTGGTCCCTTCCTGTTCTCCTTTTTCCGAAGCAGAGATCAACAACCGTGATGAATTTTTGTGTAGGAAAATCGTGGCATACATTTTTTACAAGAAAAGTATTCAGAAGGAAAAAAATCCCAGCTGATACTTTCTGGACTAAGTGGTGACAAAATTAACAATTTCACATTTCCATTTCTGCTGCAGAATGCTACAGTGAGAGTGAGCATGAAGAAACTGAAATAGCAGTGCAGACAACACCCCCCCTGCATTCAGCTGAACGTCCACCTAACTTGGTGCGTGTAATAGTAATTAGCCCGTTTTATAATTTCTAAAATGGTACTGACATCACCCCATTCTCTCCAGAAGATACATCTATGACTAATAACTTTTAAAGAGTTATTTCACTTCAATTTCCACCCACTGGGTGGGTGTTTACTTGATTCTTGACAACCTTCTGGTGATCCTGGTTGCTGATTTTCAGGCTTCTCCATGGCAACCAGTTATGACACACATTCTGCATCCATGCATCCAAATGAGGACCTAGGAACTGTCATCACTTAGAGAAGAGCAAACCAGTAATGGGACCATCCCCTCCTCCTCCGTACCTTATCTCACCTTGGCTTCACGGACTCTGTCCTCTCCTGGTTCTCCTCTTACCTCTCTGGCCGATCATTCTCGGTCTCCTACGCTGGAGCCTCCTCCCCCTCCCATCCTTTAACTGTTGGAGTTCCTCAAGGGTCAGTTCTTGGCCCTCTTCTGTTCTCCATTTACACTCACTCCCTCGGTGAACTCATTCGCTCTCACGGCTTTGACTACCATCTCTACGCAGATGACACGCAGATCTACATCTCCGCCCCTGTGCTCTCCCCCTCCCTTCAGGCTCGCATCTCCTCCTGCCTCCGGGACGTCTCTACCTGGATGTCTGCCCGCCACCTAAAACTCAACATGAGCAAGACTGAGCTCCTCATCTTCCCTCCCAAGCCCGGTCCGCTCCCAGACTTCTCCATCACCGTGGATGGCACGACCATCCTTCCCGTCCCGCAGGCCCGCAATCTCGGTGTCATCCTTGACTCGTCCCTCTCGTTCACCCCACACATCCTATCCGTTACCAAGACCTGCCGGTTTCACCTCTACAATATCGCCAAGATCCGCCCTTTCCTCTCCACCCAAACGGCTACCTTACTATTACGGGCTCTCGTTATATCCCGGCTAGACTACTGTGTCAGCCTTCTCTCTGACCTCCCTTCCTCCTCTCTCGCCCCGCTCCGGTCTATTCTTCACTCCGCTGCCTGGCTCATCTTCCTGCAGAAACGATCTGGGCATGTCACTCCCCTTCTTAAACAACTCCAGTGGTTGCCTATCGACCTCCGCTCCAAACAAAAACTCCTCACTCTAGGCTTCAAGGCTCTCCATCACCTTGCCCCTTCCTACCTCTCCTCCCTTCTCTCTTTCTACCGCCCTCCCCGCACGCTCCGCTCCTCTGCCGCCCACCTCCTCGCCGTCCCTCGGTCTCGCCTATCCCGCCGTCGACCCCTGGGTCACGTCCTCCCGCGGTCCTGGAACGCCCTCCCTCCTCACCTCCGCCAAACTGATTCTCTTTCCCTCTTCAAAACCTTACTTAAAAATCACCTCCTCCAAGAGGCCTTCCCAGACTGAGCTCCTCTTCCCCCTCTACTCCCTCTGCCATCCCCCCTTTACCTCTCCGCAGCTAAAGCCTCATTTTCCCCTTTTCCCTCTGCTCCTCCACCTCTCCCTTCCCATCCCCACAGCACTGTACCCGTCCGCTCAACTGTATATATTTTCGTTACCCTATTTATTTTGTTAATGAATTGTACATCGCCTTGATTCTATTTAGTTGCCATTGTTTTTACGAGATGTTCTTCCCCTTGACGCTGTTTAGTGCCATTGTTCTTGTCTGTCCGTCTCCCCCGATTAGACTGTAAGCCCGTCAAACGGCAGGGACTGTCTCTATCTGTTGCCGACTTGTTCATCCCAAGCGCTTAGTACAGTGCTCTGCACATAGTAAGCGCTCAATAAATACTATTGAATGAATGTAATGGTTACCGCTAGGTTAGGGCTTCAAATCTAAATCTGATTAATGAACGACTAGGGGGAAAATCACCCACCCTCTGCTTCACCAGTTGTAAACACTGCCCAGACTCAGAGAGAAGTAGAATGGGTATTGAATCCCTGTCCTTCTTTCTACTTAGACTATAAGCCCCATGAGGGACTTGGTCTGTGTTCAATAAGATTATCTTGTATCTACCTCAGGGTTTAGTACAGTGCTTGACACATAATAAGTGCTTAGCAAATACAATTGTTATAATTATTAAAAGTTAAAATAAAATACAGGCACAAATAATTGAGCTGCCCTAGTCCTTTTCTTCTATAATTCCTTGACCAATATCAGCTAGAGGAAGAGCCTGTCATCATTGATCTCTGTTTCGAACAGAATGAAGATCACAAGCAGGACTTTACTAAAATATCCTGTAATAGTGCGTGTCATAGCTTTGCCCAGAGTAATCATTTAATTTATTAGATTAATGCTATTTGCTGGCCAGATTCTGTTGGTGATAGTATCTCTCTGAGAACCATTTGAGGGTTATGGAAGTAATAGTAGTTAATAATGGTATTTACTGAATGCCTACGGAGTGTAACTAAGTTCCTTTAGGGCAGGGATGATTATTACCAACTCTTGTGTACTCTCCCAAGATCTTAGTATAGTATTTTGAACACAGTATGCACTTAATACATACTTCTGATTGACTGACCATAACAAACTGCACTCAGCTTGGAGAAACAGCATGGAAAGAACAACAGACCAGGAGACAAGAGGCCTAGATTCTAATTCCTTCCCTATCATTTGCCTGTTGAATTGTATCTACCCTAGCGCTTAACACTGCCTGTACATAGCAAGGATCTAACAAAGATCTAACAAATACTGCTATTATTCTTCTACTAATATTATATTAATAATAATAACAAACTAAGGTCTTGTCATGTTCAGCAGATTCAAATCGCATATTCTCTCTCCACCAGAAGCTTGCAATCTAATTAGAAACAGATATTTGCAAGTATTTACAAATAATGGGAGTATTAGGAAGAACAGTGATAAGATAGGTAGTAGAATGAATATGCCAAGATAAAAATCTGAATAAATAGTTGAAGGTATAGTTAGATATGTATATATTTGTAAAGTGCTGAATTGTACTTCCCAAGTGCTTAGCGGATTCTATTACATTCAGTACCCACTCAATTAAATACCATTACTAGTCCTGATATGGATGGCTATAAAGGCAAAAGTATGAGAGGTAGATATTGTATTGCTATGACGTAGAAGGTTGGGAGTTAACTGGGGAAAGCTTCTTAGAACCAGTGCCTATAGCATTGCTTGGCACATAATAAACACTTAACAAATGCCATAATTATTATTATTATTATTAGTAGTAGGAAAGTAGGGATTTGAAGTGGCTGAACTCTTTTTGATCCTTAAGGCCACAACATACAGCCTGTCCTAGTAGATAGAGAATGGCCCTGGGAGGCAGAGGGACCGAGGTTCTAATCCAAGCTCCATGACATATCTATGTGTCCTAGGGCAAGTCACTTCACTTTTCTGTGCCTCAGTTACCTCATCTGTAAAATGGGGATTAAGACTTTGAGCCCCACATGGGACATGGACTGTATCTAACCTGATGAGCTTCATTCATTCATTCATTCATTCATTCAATCGTATTTATTGAATACTTACTGCATGCAGAGCACCATACTAAGTACTTGGGAGAATCCAGTACAACAATAAACAGACTCATTCCCTGCCCACAATGAGCTTACAGTCTAGAGAGCTTGTATCTACCCCAGCGATTAGATGAATACCTGGCACAAAGCAAGCACTTAACAAATTCTATTGAAAAAAGTATCATTTAGCAGGCAACTCCTCTGGGGAAGTAAGGAGAGTGTCACAAAGAATTAAATGTGGCAAACTAGACAACTGTGAAACACACTGCATTCCTGAACTCAGTCTGGTTTGGGCCCTGGGGTTTGGGACAAACCAGACTTTTTTTTTTTTTAATGGCATTTGTTAAACTCAAGTATGTGCCAGGCAGTCTTCCGGGCAGTGGAGTAGATACAAGGTAATTAGGTTGGACACAGTCCCTGTCCCATGTGGGACTCACAGTCTTAATCCCCATTTTACAGATGAGGTTACTAAGGCACAGAGAAGTGAAGTGACTTGCTCAAGATCACACAGCAGACTAGTGGCAGAACCATGATTGGAACCCAGGCCTTGCTGACTTCCAGGCCCGTGCTCTATCCACTAGACCGCACTCCTCCTCTATTCTTTCCCCTGGCTGCTTAGTCAGGCATTGGACAGACATCAGGAAGGGCGCATGTTTGGAGGTTGTAGGAATCTGAATTTGGCCGTAACCTACTTGGGCTCAGCCTCGAGCCAGCTCCACAGGCTTTGGTCTTGTTGCACCTGTGTGGGTTGTTATTCCCAGAACTCCTAACAAATCAGGCCCCTTACTGTATATTAAACATTTGTTTTGTACAGCCCAAGCTTTTTGATAAAAATGGAAAGCACAATAAAAGATGCCAGGGTGTTTGGTGTATCAGACATCCTCCTGGCCTGCAGTCCTGAGATCTCAGGCAGTTCTTGGATCTCCACACATTCTAGAAAGCTTGGGCAAGTCCACTTGACTTCCCTGTGCCTTGGTTACCTCATCTATAAAATGGGGATTAATACTGTGAGTCCCATGTGGGACATGGACTGTGTTTAACCTGATTAGCTTGTATCAACCCCAGATCTTAGAACAGTGCCTGACAAATAGTAAACACTTAACAAATACCTTAAAAAAAATCCCTTAGTTTGGTCCTTGAAGACCCAAAGCAGAAATATCTGTGCTTCAGCCATTTATCCTTCAATCCTATGATTCCCACTTTGGTCTCATGCCTTTTCTTCCCCAAATATATCAGGAGTGCTGTGTAACTGACTCACCCACTGTTTTCTTGGCATGGAAAAAACATTGGTGCCAAATTGTAATAATGTGGCTACTCTGGTTTCATCAGTCAGTCAATCAATGGTATTTATTGAGTTCTTATATAGTGCTCTGCACACAGTAAGAGCTTTGGCGATACAGTATCATAGAGTTGGTAGACACATTCCCTGCCCACAACGAGTTTATATCCTGAGCATCAACCATCTCCCTCCACCCTCTCCCCTCCCAACTTCAGCTAATTCTCTTTATCTTTTCTTATGTTTCCCCAAACCCTTTTCCTCTACATGACTTACATCACACAAAGGATTGAAACTGAACACTTAAAAAGGCTCTTCTTTTTAGTTACTAAAAATATTGAATATAAATGAGATCTTCAAGGACTATGAAAGATTAAACAGTTTTTTATGTTCTGCATGTCAGAGGTTAGTGCAGAAATAAATCTGCTCCAATCAGATTTGGAGAACAGGAGCCTTGGGAGTCAGAAGACCTGGGTTCTAATTCCTACCCTGTCACTGCCTGCTGTATGGTCTTGGGAAAATCATTTAACTTCTCTGTGCCTCCAATTCCTCATCTGTAAAACGGGGATTCAATGTATGTTCTCCCTCTTACTTAGACTGTGAGCCCCTTGGGGGACGAGGGCTGTGTCCAACCTGATTAATAATAATAATAATAATATTGGTATTTGTTAAGCGCTTACTATGTGCCAAGCACTGTTCTAAGCGCTGGGGTAGACACAGGGGAATCAGGTTGTCCCACGTGGGGCTCACAGTCTTCATCCCCATTTGACAGATGAGGTAACTGAGGCACCGAGAAGTTAAGTGACTTGCCCAAAGTCACACAGCTGACAAGTGGCCGAGCCGGGATTCGAACCATGCCCTCTGACTCCAAAGCCCGTGCTCTTTCCACTGAGCCACGCTGATTGTCTTGTGCCTACCTCTGTGCTTTGTATAGTGCTTGGCACACAGAAAGTGCTTTAACAAATGTCATTATTTTTATTATTACTATCACCAGTAGTAGTAGTAATAGTCGTAGTAGTAGTAGTAGTATTGTTGTTGTTACACTGTAATTTAAAAACTTAGAGGGAGGGTGACATGTAAAAATGGATACTACTGTACCAAAGTCCACTTACTGATTAATTTTTAAAAAATCTTATTCATGAAACATCAACTTCACCGCAGACCGTCACATCTTCACCTTTGAATAAAGCATCCCATGCTTCCTCTCCAGAAACCAGAGCCAAACCACTAGCCAGTTCTGGCTCTTCTTCATCTAAAGGACCCTACTCAGAAAGGCAGTCTTGCCTGGACACTTCCAACAGTTCTACTTCTGAAGAGCCTAGACACACTATAACCTTTGCAATTCAGGTTCATGTAGATGGAGCTGCCCGTGCAGAGAGTATGAAGATAGACAACAGCCTTGTTCAATCGGAAAGCGGATTTCTGAACTCTTTGTCTAGTGAGGACACTTCTTCATTGACCAGCAGTACAGATCTTCTCTCTCTCCCAGATGAACCTACTGAAACAAGGACACTAGACAGGGGTAAGTGAATTTTGGCCTCCTTAAATAACCCACCATTCTGTATCTGTTGAGGAACTATAGTGATGTAGACTGAACTGACTCTGGAACCATTTCTGTGCCTCAGTTTCCTCATCTGTAAAATAGACATTTAATCTCTGTTCATCCTCATGCATTCATTCATTCAGTCATATTTATTGAGTGCTTACAGTGTGCAAAGCACTCTACTAAGTGCTTGGAAGAGTACAGTATAACAATAAATGGACAAATTTCCTGCCCACAACAAGTTAGACTATTGAGTTCATATGGGAACAGGGACCTGATTCATTGCACTGAGCTTACCTCAGTGCTTAGTGCAGTATTTTACACATACTACATGCTTAAAAGATATCATTATTATTAATAACAACAATAATCATCATTTTACTTTATTCACAGAAGGATTATTTTCCTAACTTCTATGGGTTGGCTTCTTATTGAAAAAAACCCAGCCATATTGACTCTATAAGAGCAGTACTGACCTTTGATTTGATGGAGATCATCAGGTTAAACTACTTTATCATCAATGGTACTTATTAAATGCTTGCTCTTTGCAGAGCATTGTACTTAACATTTGGGAGAGTACAGTACAATAGAATTAGGAGACACATTACATGTCCGCGACAAGCGTACAGTCTGGAGAGAGAGAGACAGACATTAATATAAATAAATCATTTATAATACATAATTTAAAGATATATATGTCAGCATTGTGGGGTTCAGGGAGGGTGAATCTCAAATGCCCAGTGGTCACTGATCCAAGGGCAAAAGCAATGCAGAAGGGAGAATGAGATGTACATCACCCTGATTCTATTTATTTGCTATTGTTTTTATGAGATGTTCTTCCCCTTGACTCTGTTTATTGCCATTGTTCTTGTCTGTCTCCCCCGATTAGACTGTAAGCCCGCCAAAGGGCAGGGACTGTCTCTATCTGTTGCCGATTTGTACATTCCAAGCCATTAGTACAGTGCTCTGCACATAGTAAGCGCTCAATAAATACTATTGAATGAATGAATGAAAAGAGGGTTTAATCAGGGAAGACCTCTTGGAAGAGATGTGACCTTAATAATATTTGAAGGTGGGGAGAGTGGTGGTCTGGCGTATATGGAGGGGGAGAGAGTTACAGGCTACAGAGAGGATGTGGGAAATGGGCCAGGAGCAAGATAGATGAGATCGGAGCATAGTGGGTAAACTGGCACTAGAGGAGCGAAGTATGCTGGATGATCTGTAATAGATCAGCAAGGCAAGGTAGGAGTGAGTGAGCTGATTGAGTTCTTTAAAGCCGATGATAATTTCTGTTTGTGGGGTGGATGAGCAACCACTGAAGATTCTAGAGAAGTCGGGAGATGTGGATAGAATGTTTTGTTGAAGCCCCCTTCGTGATAAAGACGAGAAGGAGAATGTGGTCACTGCATCTTTTGGTGAGAACGGGATTCCCAAGTTTGATGGTTTTAAAGGACAGTTCAGAAGAATTTGTGAAAGATTTGTCCTCTGCGGTTTCATGATGACTCCCTCAGACAATATTATTTAGTTATGGTATTTGTTAAGTGCTTACTCTGTGCCAAGATCTGTTCCAAGTGCCAGGGTAGATACAAGGCTATCAGGTTGGAAAGAGACCCTGTCCCACATGGGACCCACAGTCTAGATAAGAGGGAGTAAGATTTAATCCCTATTGTACAGATGAGGGAACTGAGGCACAGAGAAGTTAAGTGACTTGCCCAAGGTGACACAGCCAATATGTGGCAGAGCTGGGATTAGAACCCAGGTCCTCTGACTCCCAAGCCCGTGTTCTTTCTACTAGTCCATGCTGCTTCTCTTCACCTTAATGGAGTCAATAGCGATTCCACAGTACATCAGCCTCTCATTGGGGACATTATAGCTGCTTCCTTGTAGCAATGGAGGCCTTTTATTCATTCATTCTTTCAATAGTATTTATTGAGCACTTACTATGTGCATAGCACTGTACTAAGTGCTTGGAATATACAATTTGGCAACAGATAGAGACAATCCCTGCCCAATGATGGGCTCACAGTATTACTGGGGGAAAGGATTGAGAAGTGGAGATGCAGGGGATTGGACCCAGGACCTCATACATGCGAAGCATGTGCTCTACCACTGAGCTACATCCCCCACTTTCCTTCATCCTTCAGCATTAATTGCTTGCTGTGTCACTTTGGTCAAATCGTTTAACTTCTCCCTGCTTCAGTTTCCTATCTGTGAAATGGGGATTAAATACCCATTAAATACCATGAACCCCATATAGGACAAGCACTGTGTTTCATATTATTATCCTATGTCTACTGCTTACCCATACTTAGCATAGGATAATAACAATAATAATAATAATGACGGTATTTGTTAAGCACTTACTATGTGCAAAGCACTGTTATAAGTGCTGGGAGGGATACAAGGTGATCATGTTGTCCCACATGGGGCTCACACTCTTAATCCCCATTTTACAGATGAGGAAACTGAGGCACAGAAAACTTAAGTGACTTGCCTAAGTTCATACAGCAGACAAGTGGCAGAGCCAGGATTAGAACCCATGACCTCTGACTCCCAAGCCCATGATCTTTCCACCAAGCCACGCTGCTTTTCAGTAGTATTTATTGAGCACTTACTGTGTGCAGAGCACTTTACTAAGCACTTGGAAGAGTACAACAAAACAATATAACAGACACATTCCCTTTCCACAAAGATCTGTCTTGAGTGGAAGATAGACATTAGAATAAATAAATAAATTACAGATACATAAGTGCTGTGGGGCTGGATCGGGGGATGAATAAAGGGAGAAAGTCAGGGTGATGCAGAAGGGAGTGGGAGAAAAAGAAGTTAAGGCTTGGTCAGGGAATTCCTCTTGGAGGAGATGTGCCTTCAATATGACTTTGAAGGTGGGGAGAGTGATCATCTGTTGGATATGAGGAGGGAGGGTGTTCCAGCCCAGAGGCAGGATGTGGGTGAGAGGTTGGCGGTGAGATAGTCAAGATGGAGATAGAGTGAGTAGATTGGCATTAGAGGAGTGAAGTGTGCGGGCTGGGTTATAGTAGGAGTGTAGCGCGGTGAGGTAGGAGGGGACAAGGTGATTTAGTGCTGTAAAGCTGATGATGAGGAGTTTCCGTTGGATGCGGAGATGGATGGCAACTATTGGAGGTTCTTGAAGAGTGGGGAAATATGGACAGAGAAGATAGAACCCAGGGCCTTCTTACTTCCAGGCCCATGCACTATCCACTGGGCTATGCTGCTTCTCAAAACAGCATAAGGTCCTTAGAGAAGCTTCACAGGGAGTCACAGGGAGAAGTTCCCTATGGGCAGAGGTTGCATCTACCAACTCGATTATATCATACTTTCCCAAGCATTTAGTACAGTACTCTGCATACACTAAGCACTCAATAAATGTCACGGATTGATTGATTTCCAGAGTTCTGTTAAAGGATCAGAGAATCAAACCCATGTTGTGGTCCAAGTTCTTCTAACTGTATTCTAATTGTATAGTTAAAATAACTATAATAATAGTGGTATCTGTTAAGTATCAAATGCCAGCTCTGTACTGAGCATTATGGTAGAAAAATAATCAGCTTGGACGTGGTTTCTGTCCCAGCTGGGACTCCCAATTTAACGGGGAGGTAGAACAAGCTCTTTATTCCCTGTTGGACAGACCCCAGTCTAGGAAGTCAATGGACTGGATTTTGAGCACCTCAAGGGGCAAGGTCTGTGTCTAATTCCCCCACCAGTATAGTCTTTCCCAGTGCTTTTTACATTGCTCTGTACACAGTAACACTTAAATGCTATTACTCCTCCTCCTCCTCCTACTAATCCTGGATCTGGCACTTGCCTCTATGTGACCTTGGACAAGTCACTTAGCTTGTCTCTGCTTCAATTTCCTCACCTATAAAACTGGAATTAAATGCCTGTTCTCCTTCCTCCTAAGACTACAAACCTCGGGTCCTACCCAACCACTTAGTACAGTGCTTGGCACAAAGTAAGTGCTCAACAGTTATTATTATTGTTATTATATAAAGAGGTAACTGAGGCACAGAGAAGTTACGTCACTTGTCCAAAGTCAAGTAGCAGGCAAATGGTGGAGCCAAGGGTCAGAACCCAGATCTCCTGATTCCCAGGCCCATACTCTTCCCACTACGTCAGGCACTGAACAAATGCCACTATTATTGTAACTAGTGGTATTATACACGAAGCTCTCCACATTAATGCAGCATAACATGCTAATTTTCTTTTCCTCTTTCAGACCTAATAGGCTCACACAGGACAGACCTTCACTTTTAATCATAACTGTGAGCTCAGATTCACCATCAGTATATCTGAAGTGTTCTTGCTGGATTGAGAAGGGGGTCCATTCATCACTCTCGTTGGCAGAACCATCCCTGTGTGGATCTGAGAGAGTTGATGCACCAATGAAGGGGACCAAAATCTTTCAAGGTCATGTTCCATACTGTAGAGATCTGCTGAATAGTAAAACCACCTTGCCTTGTTTTCCATGCGATAACCTTTCAATGGATGAAGTAATCATTTAGAATGCTCTTTTGGGAAAACATGACTTGTTGTGTAGCCCAATGTAGAAATTAGAAGAAAACTCAATATATCCCCTTTCCAGGCACGCACCTTTTCCCAAGCTGTATGTGGTCAGGTAGGAGCCTAATGAAGGTAGTTATCATTGGCCCTGAAAAATAAGACACTTACATGAAGATTAAAAACAACAACACACATACAGAAGAATACAAAGAACAGCTGAATGACTCAGGTGCATTTGTTTAAATTGTTTGGTATTATTGTGAAGAGACAGAGAAAACAACATTTTTGTACGCTACTGTTGAGTTGGCACTTGCCATATGTTGGAGAATTTCTGCTGAAGGTCCCCTGCTGTTGATGGACTTTGGTTGAATTCCCAGAAAAGCTGAACTAAATGCAACTATCACTATGGAAACTGAAGCCCAAGCATTCGCTAGTGTGCATCGTGACTTAATGCTGAAGAATTAAATTACTGTATATTTTTGTTGTTACTTAGGGGATGGGAACGTGTACATGTGGTTAGAGTGGGATGGAAAATGTAGTGGTGAAGAAGGGTGGGTAGTAATTCCTTTAGCATTTCAGATGTGACTGTTATGCTGGAAAAAAAAATTGTCATTCTAGTGAAAAAGAAACTTTCACTTTTTAAGATGGTGGTTAAAGTACAGCTGACTAAAGTCAAGTTTTTAGCTAACACTGGAACATTGCAGAAAGACTGAAATACTGATAATAGCCATCAAAATACTGATCTTTTCAGCTAGCTGGAAGAGAGATTGATGTTAGCTGGAGAAGGGTTTGAGAGAGAAGATAATTCTTCTTGAAAAAAGATAGTGCAGAGTAAATGAATATTTTATATCAAAATTATCTTTTCATTTGTGAAACCAATAGATGACTGTAATTGCTACAGAATAAGTAGGGCACAAATCATTCGAAAGATGTGTGCATTTTCAGTGCATTATTATTTTAATTGTTATAATTAATTATGGAATTAAGCATTAGCTTTGTGCTAAGCACTGGGGTAGAAACAACATAGGTTGAGCACAACTCTCTTCTACTAATCTAAAATCCACCTGTGAGAGTAATCTAAAACATTGTGGAATTTATCATTTTGCCTTTATATGTTTCCTATTATGAGGAATGGAATTGAAGTGATTTTTTTTCCTGCTTAATTTCCAACTTTGCCATTATCCTCAAACAACATAGTTTTTTTTGGTACCTCTGAACATCCACTAGGGGGAATAAGCCACATCAAGTCTTTCCAAAGACATCTGACTATACCTCTCCCTGTCTTCAAAACCCTTCTAAAATCCCACCTCTTCCAGAAAACCTTCCTCAGTTAATTCCCATTACTAAGGGTCAACCTATCAGATTTTCTCAGCACATGCATATTTATATCCACCCTCAGCACTTACATACAGATTTAGTTATCTCACACTGACATTCCTACTTTATTTTCTTCCTCTTGCTTCCTTGATATGTATATCATTTGTACCACCCTGTCTACCCCACTAGATTGTAAACCCCTTAAAGGCAGGGAACATGTCTGTTTCTGTTACATTATCCCAACACTGCACATGATGGGCCCATGATTGATTCACACACCTCACCAAATTATTTGGCAACTGAGTACAGGGTGGTGCTTTCTCCTTTTGAAGAGTGTATCTAAATGTATCTAAGAGGGTTCCACAAAGTAACTGCACATTCATGGACCCTGAGGCTATCTTGAGAATACTTAAAAAATGGGTGGCAATAAAACCAGTGTAGCAGCCTAACCCAATGTTTTTCAAGTCCTTTAAGTATCATGTTTTCTAGTGCTAGCAACAAACGGATGTAGTGGTAGTGGAAAGAGCCCAGGGCAGGGAGTCAAAGGACCTGGGCGCTAAACCTGGTTATGAATCTTGTCTGCTGTGTGGCCTTGGACTAGTCACTTCACTTCCCTGTGCCTCAGTTACTGCATCTGTAAAATAGGAGATTGAATCCTCCTCCCTCCTACTTAGACTGTGAGCCCCCTGTGGGACCTGAAGATCTTGTAATAATAATCATAATAATTGTGGTATTTGTTAAGTACTTAGTGTGCCATGAATTATACTAAGTGCTGGGGTGGATACTAGCAAATCAAGTTGAACACAATGGGGCTCACAGTCTCGATCTGCATTTTACAGATGAGATAACTGAGACAGAGAGAAGTGAAGTAACTTGCCCAATGTCACACAGCAGTTAAGTGTGGAATCAGAATTAGAACCCACAGCCTTTTGACTCCCAGACCCATGCTCTATCCATTGTGCCGTGCGGTACAGGGCTTGGTACATAGTAAGCACTTAACAAATACCACAATTATTATTATTATTATTAGTGGTAGAAATAAGCAGGGTTGTACGTTTCTCTTGCCTTCCCCTGTGTTCTGTGACTTCTCCATGCCTCCACTCATCTCCCTCTTCTCCCACTGCTTCTCAACACATCCCCCAACTTCTTACCACATCCCTTCCCATGTCTTCTGTCTCCTGGCCTCTGCTTGTCCTGCCCTGCTATTTCCCACTGAGTCTCCCCAATTACCCCATCTTCCCCCATGTTCTGTCATTCCCCATGTCCCCTCATTACCCCTGTGTTCATCGGGTCCCTATCTGGACCCAGGTCAACTGCATCGTTTCCATCCTGCACATTTTATAGTGAAAAAATTGTCTTGTTTTATTCAGGGATTCTACAAAATTTTAAATAATAAAACATGAAACCCCTGCCAAATGTTATAGACACTTCAGTTGCTGCCACCGCCATTTCCTTTCCCCTGTGCAAATCAAAATATGTCTGGAGAAACCAGTCAGATGAAGCAGCAGCTGAACAGATAGGCAGATAATAATAATAATGATAATTATGCTATTTGTTAAGCATTTCCTATTTTCCAGAGACTGTACTAAGCAGTGGGGTGGCTACAAGCTGATCGGTTTGGACACAGTCCTTTGTCCTATGTGGGGCTCACGGTCTCACTCCTTGTAACTGAGGTAACTGAGGCACAGAGAAGTTGTGACTTGCCTAAGGTCACAAAACAGACAAGTGGCAGAGTTGGGATTAGAACCCATGATCT
Organism: Ornithorhynchus anatinus; assembly: GCF_004115215.2. NCBI lineage: Eukaryota > Metazoa > Chordata > Mammalia > Monotremata > Ornithorhynchidae > Ornithorhynchus > Ornithorhynchus anatinus. Next base: position 70,078,005 of record NC_041729.1, on the reverse strand, counting down.
CTGACTCACAGGCCTATGCTCTATCCGCTACACCATACTGCATCTGTTGATGTGTCCATCGGTCAGAGGAAGCAGCCCATAAATACAATGCTTTTAACTGGTGGAATGCAATTAAAGAAGGCTGTCCAGAACCATTCCTGTGGTGGGTTGTAGTTTAGTAAGGAGCAAACTTCTGGTATACCCTCCAACAGTACTGGCAGTTTACAGAAGCTGTTCCTACCACAAATGTCAGTACTTGATCAACCACATGGTGTAGCGATAACTGTATGTTGTATTCATTTAGAGAAAAAAAAGAGGCAGTGTGCTCACAGTAAGACACTTTGGCTCTATACCTTATCATGGTCTGAAGACTTTAAGCCCCAAGAAATGTAGTATTCGCCTATCATAGTTCAAGCTCTGTGGCTGTCTGAGACTGTCCCTCTGTTCTTTATCCCTCCTCCTTCTCAAAGATAGAAAGTGAGCCTCCAGCATGAGACTCCAAAGATGTACAGTCAATTCTCCTTTAACTCGGGGGCATGCATTATTGACAAGCAGTGCCTTAAGGAAAACGCACCTTAAAGCAGGCAGCCTTGTCCTCTACTCTGTTATAATGTACTTTTCCTAGCCCATAGTACTGTGCTCTGTAGACCATAAGATCCCCATAAATAGGATTGATTGATTGAGGAGCACAACCCTTACTGGTAGTATTTCATCAGGTTTTACTCAGACAGGTGTGCTGTCAGAAGAATTTCCCATTTGAAAGCACATATCATGGGAGACGTGAGCCTATTTAGTTAGGGTGACCTTCTTTTGCTGTGTCATGGAGTCATGAGCCTTATAGCTCTTCTGAACTCTTCCAGAATCTGCTAGCCAGGTTATTTTATCTAGATAGCAGTGCCTACTCGGTAGCATAGATTCATATGTCTCGTCAGGGATGGGAAAGAAAATTTTAAGTGTAGAATATAATGCAGCACCAATTTAGGAAGCAGTTTGGCTTAGTGGAAAGTTTGCAGGACACTGAGCCAGGTGACTGGAGGTCTAGTCCGAGCTCTGCCACTTGTTTTTAATGGTATTTGTTTGGCGCTTACTGTGTGTCAAGCACTGTACTAAGCCCAGGGAGGTACAATATAAACCAAGTTGGACACAGTCCCTGTCCCACATGGGGCTCACAGTCTTAAGTAGGAGGGAGAGCAGGTATTTACTCTTAACTATACAGTTCAGGAAACTGAGGAACAGAGAGGTTTAGTGACTTTCCCAAGGTCATACAACATTCAACTGGCTGAGCCAGAATTTAACTCATTGGCCTGTGCTCTTTCCACTAGGCCTCTCTGCTTATCATTTTCCTGAGTAACCATTGTCAGGTCACTTGTTTGTGTCTCAGTTCCTTCATCTGTAAAATGGAAACAAAATGTCTTTTCTTCCTCCCTCAGACAGAGAGGCCCGTGTGAGGTAGGAACAGTGTCTGATTAACCTTGTACCCAGACCAATGCTTAGTATGGTTCTTGACGTATAGTATGCCGTTAATAAATGCTATAATAATAATGATAATAATGATATAATAATGATATTATAGAAATATATAGACACGTATCATGTCTCCAGAGTCATGGAAGAGAAGCTGAGCTTAGAGAAAGAGGTTGGTATCTTATACATGCAAAATGAAGGAATGAGGTAGAGTTTCAGGACCTGTTGATTGCTCATTTGGGGCACAGTTAGGTACATCATTCAATCAATCATATTTATTGATCTCTTACTATGGGCAGGGCAGTCTACTAAGTGGTTGGGAAAGTATAATATTATCAGAGTTTCTAGACATATTCCCTGCCCAAAAGGCATTTACAAACTGGAGGAGACAGCCAGTAATATAAATGACTAAATTATGGATATAATTATAATTGTGGTATTTATGGGCCAAGCACTGTTGCAAGCACTGGGGTGCATTCAAGGTAATCAGGTCAGACACAGCCCCTGTCCTACAAGGGGCTCTCAGTCTTAATTCCCATTTTTCAGGTGAGGTAACTGAGGCACAGACAAGTTAAGTGACTTACCCAAGGCTTGGTGGAGCTGGGATTAGACCCCAGATGTTGTAACTCCCAGGTCCATGCTTTTCCCACTAGACCGCTGCTGTACATAAGTGCTGTGGGACTGATGGTGGGGTGAATAAAGAGTATAAATTCAAGTGCAAGGGCAACACAGAAGGGAGTAGGAGAAGAGGAAATGAGGGCTTAGGGAAAACCCCTTGTAGGAGATGGGCTCTTAGTAAGATACTTAGGGTGGGAAAAGTGATGGTCTGTCCAGATATCAAGGGGAAAGGTGTTCCAGACGAGAGGCAGGATGTGAGCAAGGGGTCAGCAGTAAATCCAATGCGATTAAAGTGTAGTGGGTAGGTTAACACCAGAGGAGCGAAGTGTGTGGGATGGATTGTAGTTGGAAATCAAGGAGGTGAGGTAGGAGGGGAAAGGTGATTGAGTACTTTAAAGTCGATGGTAAGAAGTTTCCATTGAGCCCAAAGATTTACCTTGCACTAACCAGAATCTTGACTACCAAATTGGAATATCTCCTAATTTAGACCAATGGATTAAGAAAGGCACAAAGAGATTATAGACATGTTTTGAAAATCAAATACCTTGGTGAATTACATTGTATCTATCCTGGCACAAAGTACTGTGCCTGACACATAATAAGCGCTTAACAAATACCACTAAAAAAAAAGTCAGTAGAAGCCGCATTCAATTCCTGCAGGTGCTTCACCACCATCTTGCTGGATGTTTTATTCCAAGTGGCGAGCTTCTCTCATCTCTGAATCTAAATCCTCACTGGGATTTAGAAGTGAAACAAAGTCCAATGTACATTTTCCTCTATTCATTCTGCCCTTTTCATATCACTGTTAGGATCAAAGACTAATGGGGCATAAAATGATGAGATGAGTTGATGAAATGAGATGATACTTAATCCAGCCACTTGCTGATTGGCAAACTCACTCAATTTCTCCCATAGTGATAGTTCTTGGTTTTAGTCTTTACCACCCTTAGTTATAAAATGTTTTGCCTTTTGTTCTCATCTTAGAGGAAATGGAGACTTTCTGATGATTCTGAGTGGTCTCCTTATTTGTAGGCTTCCATGAGATTTCATTAGGAGAAATCTCAGTTCTTTTTCCCTGTGCTCAAATTTCTTATTTTCCTACCTTTTAGTCATTTCTATAGCCTTGTCAGGGTGGACTCTCTCCCTCTTATCCATATCCCCTGCAAAAATTAGGAGGATTAATTCTTGATTCCTGCATGTTATTTTCCTTTTACTACATATTAAGACCATAACTTTTTTATGTTGACATTAAACTCGGTTTTCCTGCTTCAGTCTATGGTCCAAGAAGACCCACTTTCTAGCATTTTTTGTGGTATTTGTAAATTGCTGATTGTGTGCCAAGCACTATATTAAGCACTGGGCTGGGCACAGTAACTATCCCACATGGAGCTCACAGTCTAAGTAGGAGGGAGGGGGATTTAATCACCATTTTATAGGTGAGATAACAGACACAGGAAGTTAAGTGACCACCCTAAGGTCACACAGCAGTCACGTGGCAGACCCAGAGGTAGAATCCAGGTCCCCTGACTCCCAGTCCCATGCTCTTTTCACTAGGCTAAGTGTATTCTCTAGAATTACCTGGACTGCATGACCAAAGCTGTTTTGGCATGTCATCCTAGCTTCTGGAGGACAGCTGCTACCCTGCTTTCAGACCCAGTTTTGGATTTTTCTGCAGCGATAGTGTGACATATCTCTACATGCAACAGAAGGGAGAAGGAAACTGTGGATAGTTTTTTTTTTAAAAAAAGAACTCTCATTATGCTAACTTAACTATATTAATGTGGCAGAATGTTCAGATCGAAAGTGGGAATTTGCTAAGCTCAAGTGCCAGAGATAAAAATCAAAAATGAAAAGAAGAGCAAATAAATGAAATTAATCTCCTACTGATGTGCAGGCTATGGGGAGACAATAAGACCAAAAGAAGGTTCTTTCTGGTTGATGCCATACCACACTTCCTCAACATTCTGTCTTTCACTTGGATTTGTTCCATTTTTTTCACTTCTCCTCAGTCCCACAGCACTTATGTACCTGGCCATTTCTTTATTTCTTTATTTATACTTGATGTTTGCCTTTCCCCTACAGACTTGAAGCTCCTTGTGGGCAAGGAACATATCTACCAACTCTGTTACATTATACTTTCTCAAGCGCTTAGTATAGTGCTCTGCACATGGTAAATGCTCAATAAATACAGTTGATTGATCAAATATATTTAAAGCCCCTCAAGACTTCTCTATGCCCCAAAGGCCTGGCTAGATCTGGAATTCTGAAGTCTGTGGGGAACAGAAAATGTCTCAGAAATGCTAAGGTAAATTTCAGAGCTGAGACAGCTTGGGGGAGAGTCTTATGGAGAATTACTGGAAGGAAGCAGCATGGCTTAGTGGATAGAGCACAGGCCTGGGAGTCAGGACGTCATAGGTTCTAGTCCCCCTTCTGCCACTTGTCTGCTGTATGACCTTGGGCAAATCACTTCACTTCTCTGTGCCTCAGTTCCTTCATCTGTAAAATGGGGATTGAGACTGAGCCTCATGTGGGACAGTGACTGTGTCCAATCTGATTTGCTTGTATCCTCTGCAGTGCTTACTACAATGCCTGCCACATAGTAAGCACTTACATACCACAATTATTATTAATAATAATTATTATTAAAATTATGGAGTTTAGGTAGCATTATTATCATGAGGATTGATGTCAGAGAGGGTCAGCAGTAGAATTGTTAATGTTTTCAGGATTTCAAGATAACTTTGTTTTTGGTTGCTAAAAAGGGAGGCCTTCCCCTCCCCTTCTTATCTTGGTCAAGAGAAATAGGGTATAAAACAAAAGTAAACAAGACCCCACCTTCCTCAAAGAAATGATGTAAACAGGCTGAAAAGAAATAGCTTTCACCCTATTCTCTACCTCAGCATGTCCATAAGGTTTTCTTTGGAGGAAAGCAGTGTGACTTAGTACAGTTCTTTGTACACAGTAAGTGCTCAATATATATGATTAAATGAATGAATGGCCTAGTGGAAAGAGCATGGTCCTGGGAGTCAAAGAACCTGGGTTCTAAACGTGGATCTGCCACTTGCCTGCTGTATGATCTCGGGCAAGTCACTTAACTTCTCTGTGCCTCAGTTGCCTCATCTGTAAAATGGGGATTCAATACCTGTTGTCCTTCCTGTTTAGACTGTGAGCCCCTGTGGGACCTGATTAGCTTGTATCTACTCCAGCACTTAGTACTTTACTACCCTACTTAAAACTCACCTCCTCCAAGAGGCCTTCCCAGACTGAGCTCCTCTTCTCCCTCTACTCCCTCTGCCACCCCCCCCTTTACCTCTCCGCAGCTAAACCCTCTTTTCCCCCTTTCCCTCTGCTCCTCCACCTCTCCCTTCCCATCCCCACAGCACCGTACTCGTCCGCTCAACTGTGTATATTTCCATTACCCTATTTATTTTGTTAATGAATTGTACATCGCCTTGATTCTGTTTAGTTGCCATTGTTTTTACGAGATGCTCTTCCCCTTGACTCTATTTATTGCCATTGTTCTCGTCTGTCCGTCTCCCCTGATTAGACTGTAAGCCCGTCAAACGGCAGGGACTATCTCTATCTGTTGCCGACTTGTTCATTCCAAGCGCTTAGTACAGTGCTCTGCACATAGTAAGCGCTCAATAAATACTATTGAATTGAATTGAATACCTTGCTTGGTGCTTAGTAAGCACTAACAAATGCCACAGTTATTATTATTTATTATTAATTTGCTTAACTAGTGTAGCCAGATCCAAGCAACATTTCGGTAACCGTTTGGAAACATTTATTCATATTTTGAGGGTATGTTTTCTCCATAGTGAACTCTACCAACAATAACATCCTTAATTCCCAAACATTTCTCAGGGTAATTAGAATATATTGTGCTGATATAGATATAACATCCTTTAGTCCAAAAAGAAACACTGTCTGAAGGCCTGTCTCTCCCAGCAGTAATTCTGCTCTCCCTATTTGCAATTGAGTCTGAGAATGCTCTGCACAGTGTTCTGCAGTGTAATCAATCAGTCAATCATTGGTATTATTGAGGGTTTAACATGTGTAGAGCTCTTAACTAAGAACTTAAAAAAATATATTGGCAAGAGCACTGGATTACAAGAGGATATCTCTGCCCACTAGCTATAGCCTCTGTTGTGTTCAAATGTAGACCTTAAGACAAGTCAATCTTCTATCTGGGTGAGAGTATTTGGTTTTGGAAAAGGGGGAAATAGTAACCTCTCTCTTCCATTAAATTTCTTGCTTTGAGCTAAAGCCAGTCATCCAGTCAATCAATCAATCAATCATATTTAGATTGTGAGCCCATTATTGTGCAGGGATTGTTTTTATCTGTTGCCAAACTGTACAGTCCAAGTGCTTAGTACAGTGCCCTGCACATAGGCACTCAGTAAATACGATTGAATTTATTGAGCCCTTTGTGGCGAGCTTTGTGCTAAGTGCTTGAGAGAGTAGAATACAATAGAATTTGAAGGCATGTTCTCTGCACACAATAAGCTTACAGTCTAGAGAGGGAGACAGACATTAATAATAAATAATTTATGGATTTGAATATAAGTCCTGTTGGGGCTAAGGGTGGAGCAAGTACCTAATGCACTAGGTTCACAGATCCAAATTCATAGTCCTTCATTTCCTCTCCATTTTTTTTTCTTCTTTTCCCTATCCTCCTACATTTCTATTTATTTCCTGTGTCCCACCTAGATGAGGAAGGAATGAACTGGAATGAACAGGGTAGGGTAAGGTTTTTGGTATACCTCACATCCCTTACCTCTTGAAATATCCTTCCCCATCTTTCCTGGAGAGTTTGTCTTCAGGTCACCTTCAGGTCTCCTTCTTTCTCCCCTTAATCTCCTTTCCCAACCTCTAAAGTAGAATTGCTTTTTTTTAAAATTAGCAAAAACCTCTGTTTGGCTCATTTTTCCTGGAATGGGAGCTGGGATAGAAGTTTTCTATATGTACTGTATGCTACTTCCATGTTAGGAACTACTTGCTGTTCCTTGTTTTCATTCTCCTCCTCCTTTTTCCTCCTCCCCCTCCTCTTCCTTCTCCTCCTGCTCCTACTCTAGTAATGCTAAAACTAATAATAATAGTAATAATAATATTTCATTTTAAAAAATAGAGGTTCTTGCTACCTGGATAGCTAAGGAAAGACTATCTGTTAAGTGTTATATACTTCTTAGAATGAGATTCTATATTAGTTAAAAGTGACTGGTTGAGCAATGTGTTAACAAACAACGTTGAAAATGCTGGGCCAGTTTAAAATCGATCTTCTTCCAGACTCAAGCTGTTGATCACAGAAGGGGCCTGAAGGGCCTGCATCATGACTCTCAAAGATTCTTTGGCCATCCCACCACAAACCCCAACAGGAACTGCAGTAGCACAACCAGTGAGGGCCAAGCTGCTTGCAAGCTACAGTTCAGTGAGGCAGGAAGTGGTAGTTGGACTGCAGATGAATTCGTTTTGAAGAACACTTTTTTCACATCTAATCTGCCTTCTCTGTTGGTACTATGTATATAGAATCAATGGTGAAAAGAACATTGTGAGATATCAAATCCACCCCTCTGCCTTCAGGCAAGGCCTTCCCTAAATCTTCCAAAAAAGAGAGATGCAAAGGACTTCAGGAAGGAGGATTCCAGGTCCTCCTTCAATCAATCAGTCATTGGATTTTATTGAGTGCTTATGTATGCAAAACATTGTACTAAGCACTTGGGAGAGTACTGGACAACATTTGGTGGACATGTTCCCTCATGTCATCTATTCCAATGTTTAGAACCTCACACTGTAAGATGTTTTACTTCTTTCTCACATAAATCCCAGGCTAGTGTTTTTAGCCATTTTGTGCTCTTTCATCCTTAATTACGAGGGGAACATAGGTCAGTAAACATTAGGAATACCTACTGGATGCCTAGTAGTGTATCAGTCACCATTTTCTTTTAGATAATCTTTCATATACTTGAAGAGGTAAAAAAGTTCATTCTCTGTTCTCCATTTTGAATAATCCCTTTAACCTTCTTTCCTCTGCTTTCTTTGTTGCAATAGTAGATATAGGCTAATGAGTTCATCTGAATAGCAGATTAAGAGTACTGGATTTAAAACCAAACTACTTTTGTTGATGACTGTTCTGTTTCTCCGCTGTATGTTCCTTGTGTGTAGAGGAAGTGGGAATTTTGAAAATAAACAAGCAAAAGGCACAGCTAAAATGAAAAAGAAAGACAGTATATGAGGTACCCTATATCCATCTTGGAGAAGAAATCTGACAACTCTTTCTAAAATAGTCTTTGCCTTTCATGTCAAGAACCCAATGCCATGACAGCTGCCAGCCTCTCATGTTTTAACAACTCTTTTCAATATGGCTTTTCTTTAAAGAACAGAACAAAGGCTCGGATGATGAAATGGAGAAGATGTACAAATCCATAGAACAAGCTAGTTTGTCTCCCATTGGGGACCGTCGACCTTCCACCAAAAATGAGTTGAGAAAGTCCTTTGTCAAGCGGAGCAAAAACCCATCCATCAATGAGAAACTCCACAAAATCCGAACATTGACTAGCACATTAAAGGTGAGATGGGTGGCTGGATGGATGGAATTAGATACCTCTTTGCTGCAACAAGGAAACAATGGTCTAAGAGTGTTAGCCCCATGTTTAAGAGTGAGAGCCCCATGTTTAAAAGCACGAGCCCCATGTGGGACAGGGACTGTGTCCAACCTGATCCCAGCATTTAGAACAATGCTTGGCACATATTAAACACTTAACAAGTACCATAATCATAATAATTATTATTATTCGGTGGCCCCATGGGGAGATCTCCACCATTTCCTCAGCAGTGGAGCACAACCCAAATCCCCTTCTCCCAAGAGTTCAACAGCAGTGGGGACAGCAATTGGAATCTTGGGCTAAATAGTCATTTTGTAATATAAAAAATATAAACCCTTAGACCAGTGTTTGACACATAGTAAGCTCTAAACAAATACCATCATTATCATTATTATTATAATAATCTACAATTTTTCATCAGCAGTCAGCAGTTCATGCAGGCAAATCTCTGGTGAGTCACATAGTGACAGTAGTTTCTTCATGTTAAAAGAACCCAATACGTTAAGCAAATGGAATAAAATATGCAATGTATACTAGCTCATTAAGAGAACTTACATTAATGCACTACAGTGTGGCTTATGAGAAGCAGTGTTTCCTAATGGAAAGAGCACAGGCCTGGGAGTCAGAGGATCTGGGTTTTAATCACATTTCTGATATTTGCCTTCTGTGTGACCTTAGGAAAGTCACTTAACTTCTCTGTGCCTCAGCTCCCTTGTCTGCAAAATGTGGATTCAATACCTGTTCTGTCTCCTACTTAAACTGTGAGCACCATGTGGGACTCGAATATCTTGTAATTACCCCCATTCTTTAGTATAGTGCTTGACACATGGTAAGCACTTAACTAAGATGATGATGATTGAAATATGATTGAATGAATGAATGATGAGAATGAACCTGGTAGCTGGCCAACTTGACCAGAGTCTTATTTTAAAACCTGCTGGACTCTGGAGAAGGCAGATTGGTCCAACTAGACTTTGCACAAACCGGGTGGAAAATTTTCTGATTTAGTGGGTTTTGATTGAAGTCTCTACCTGCAAGGCGCCTGATGAAAACAGAAAACAAGAATGTATGGTAGGGGACTAGTATTTTCATAAAATGGCTTTGGCAGTATGCACAGGATGTGCTGAAGCTATTTTGAGGACCTCCTGTAACTAAAATGTTTTTCATAACAAAGACATCCTGCTTCCACATTCATGACATTGTGGACGAGAGGCCAGGAGAGTTTAGAAATGGTCCTGTGCGAACAAAAGATTCTGGGAGGTTGTGATATGTCAGGGTGTTTATTTCTGTTGGTCCACCTGCCTTAGATGATGCATCCAGACTCTTCTTTAAGGAAGAATCTCAGGAATTGAAAGCCACAAAACAACAGAGTGTTAGGCTTAGGGAAACTGTCTCCACCTTTAGACCACAGAAGAATTAAGCATCCAGAAATGTTTACATTAGATTTTCTCCACTTCTAGTGAGATAAGAACTCTATTTCTCTCTTCCACTCAGCCACTCCTTTTCCAATTTATGCTTCAGACCCTTTGCCCTTATCATCCCATGCTCTGTATGATTTAATGGAGACTACTAATCAATCAATCAATCAGTGGTATTTACTGAACACTTACTATTTGCAGAGCACGGGTCTAAGCCCTAGGGAGAGTACAATACAAGAGAATTGATAGACATAATAATGATAATGGTGTATTTTAAGCCTTTACTCTGTGTCAGGCACAGTACTAAGTGCTGGGGAGGATACAAGCAAATCGGGTTGGACATAGTCCCTTTCCCATGTGGGGCTCACAGTGTCATTCCCATTTTACAGATGAGGCAACTGAGGCTCAGAAATGAATTGACTTACCCAAGGTCTCACAGCAGACAAATGGTGGAGCTGGGATTAGAACCCATGACCTTCTGACTCCCAGGGCCGGGCTCTATCCACGGCCCAGCCACATGAATGGGACTAAGGCTCAGGGACTTTTTTGAGAGCCAAATTATATTTGGCCAGGGAAAGGAAATTGACATGAATGTCAATTCACCAATACTACTAATAATAATTGTGGTATTTGTTAAGTGCTTAAGATAAGCCAGCAACTGTACTAAGCACTGAAGGAGATATAAGGTAACCAAATTGTACACAGTCCTTGTCCCACATAGGGCACACAATCTTAATCCATGAGAGACAGGGACTGTGTCCCACCCGATTTGCTTGTATCCACCCCAGCACTTCGTACAATGCCTGGCACATAGTAAGCCCTTAACAAATACCCTTATTATTATTATTACTATTATTAATAATCTCCATTTTACAGGTCAGGTAACTGAGGCACAGAGAAGTGAAGTGATTTGCCCAAGGTCACACAGCAGGCAAGTAGCAAAGCAGATATTAGAACCCAGGTCCTTCTGACTCCCAGGGCCATGCTCTATCCATTAAACCATGCTGCTTCTCAATGGGAGCTCTATTATCAATGGACAACAATTTCTAGTATAAGTCCAGTATATCTATTGTAAGGTCTTAGCTGATAGTAAGAGTGGCATCATATCACTGAGAGTGGCATCACATCTGTTCATCAGGCTCCACCCTCCTGAGTTAATAGAATTAGCTGACAAATGAGTAAGGTAAGTGGGTTTAGGTTGATTTTGGCTTTCCTAGAATGGGTAACTATTACTTATTCTTGAATATCCTCGGACTGTGAATTGAAATGCATTCATACATTCATTCATTCTATCATATTTGTTGAGCTCTTACTGTGTGAAGAGCACTGTACTAAGGGCTTGGGATAGTACATTACAACAATAAACAGATACATTCCCTGCCCACAATAAGCTTGGCTGTGTGAGATGTGGCTCTCCATCACCTTGCCCCTTCCTACCTCTCCTCCCTTCTCTCTTTCTACCGCCCTCCCCGCACGCTCCGCTCCTCTGCCGCCCACCTCCTCACCGTCCCTCGGTCTCGCCTATCCCGCCGTCGACCGCTGGGTCACGTCCTCCCGCGGTCCTGGAATGCCCTCCCTCCTCACCTCCGCCAAACTGATTCTCTTTCCCTCTTCAAAACCCTACTTAAAACTCACCTCCTCCAAGAGGCGTTCCCAGACTGAGCTCCTCTTCTCCCTCTACTCCCTCTGCCATCCCCCCTTTACCTCTCCGCAGCTAAACCCTCATTTTCCCCTTTTCCCTCTGCTCCTCCACCTCTCCCTTCCCATCCCCACAGCACTGTACTCGTCCGCTCAACTGTATATATTTTCGTTACCCTATTTATTTTGTTAATGAATTGTACATCGCCTTGATTCTGTTTAGTTGCCATTGTTTTTACGAGATGCTCTTCCCCTTGACTCTGTTTATTGCCATTGTTCTTGTCTGTCCGTCTCCCCCGATTAGACTGTAAGCCCGTCAAATGGCAGGGACTGTCTCTATCTGTTGCCGACTTGTTCATCCCAAGCGCTTAGTACAGAGCTCTGCATATAGTAAGCGCTCAATAAATACTATTGAATGAATAAGCTTGCAATCTAGAGGGGTCGAGAGAGACATCAGTACAAATAAGCTATAGATATGTACCTAAGTGATGTGGGGCTGGGGGGTAAGGGGAAAAGCAAAGGAAGCAAGTCAGAGAGGCACAGAAGGGAGTGGGAGATGCAGAAAGGTCCCTTAGTCAGGGAAGGCCTCTTGGAGGAGATGCTACTTAAATAAAGCTTTGAAGTGGAGGAGAGTAGTTGTCTGTCAGATTTGAGGAGGGAAGGCTTTCCAGGCCAGAGGCAGGTTGCGGGCTAGGGGTTGGTGGCGAGATGGGCGAGATCGAGGCACAGTGAGAAGGTTAACACTAGAGGAGCCAAGTGTGTGGGCTGGGTTATAGAAGAAGAGAAGTAAGGTAAGGTAGGAGAAGGCAAGATGGTGGAGTGCTTTAAAGCTAATGATGAGGAGTTTCTTTTAGATGCAGAGGCGGATGAGTAATCCCTGGAGTTTTTTGAGGACTGGGGTGACGTCCTAGGTTATTATCCAACCTTGGCTTCACTGACACTGTCCTCTCCTGGGTCTCCTTCTATCTCTCTGGCCACTCATTCTCAGTCTCTTGAGAGCTCCTCCTCTTCCTCCCATCCCCTATCGGGGTGGGGGGGCAATCCCTCAAAATTCACTACTGGGTCCCTTTTTTTTCCCATCTACACTCACTCCCTTCAAAAACCCATTCACTCACATGGCTTCAACTGTCACCTCTACGCTGATGACACCCAAATCTACATCTCCAGCGCTTATGTCTCTCCCGCTCTGCAGTCTCACATTTCTTCCTGCCTTCAAGACAGCTCTACTTGGATGTCCTCCCTTTACCTCAAACTTAATACAGCTAAAACTGAACTTATCTTCCCACCCAAACTCTGTCCTCCCATCACAGTAGATGGACTAATAGTAGTAGTAGTATCTATCTAGTAGTAGTAGATAGACCCTCCCGTGATCCTGGAATGCCCTCCCTCCTCACCTCTGCCAAACTAATTCTCTTCCCCTCTTCAAAACCCTACTTACAGCTTACCTCCTCTAAGAGGCCTTCCCAGACTGAGCTCCCCTTCTCCCTCTACTCCCTCTACTGCCCTCCTTCACCTCTCCGCAGCTAAACCCTCTTTTCACCCCATTTCCCTCTGCTCCTCCCCCTCTCCCTTCCCATCCCCTCAGCACTGTACTTGTCTGCTCAACTGTATATATTTTCATTACCCTATTTATTTTGTTAATGAAATGTAAATCACTTTGATTCTCTTTATTTGCTATTGTTTTAATGAGATGTTCATCCTCTTGATTCTATTTTGATTGCTACTGTTCTTCTCTGTCTGTCTCCCCGGATTAGACTGTAAACCCGTCAAAGGGCAGGCACTGTATCTGTTACCAATTTGTACATTCCAAATGCTTAGTACAGTCCTCTGCACATAGTAAGCGCTCAATAAATGCTATTGAATGAATGAATGAATAGATGGCACTTGTCTGTCTACTTGTTTTGTTGTCTTATCTCTACCCTTCTGCACTGCGAGCCCATTGTTGGGTAATGATTGTCTCTCTCTGTTGCCCAATTGTACTTTCCAAGCGCTTAGTACAGTGCTCTGTACACAGTAAGCGCTCAATAAATACGATTGATTGAATGAATGAAGTGAATGAATGGCACCACCATCCTTCCAGTCTCACAAGCCCATAACCTTGGCATTATCCTTGACTCATCTCTCTAGTTCCTCCCACATAGTCAAGCCATCACTAAATCCTGTCAGTTCTACCTTCACATCACCAAAATCTACCCCTTCCTCTCCATCCAAACTGCTACCACATGGCTCAGTGGAAAGAGCCTGGGCTTGGGAGTCAGAAGTCATGGGTTCGAATCCCAGCTCTGTCACTTGCCAGCTGTGTGACTGTGGGCAAGTCACTTAACTTCTCTGAGCCTCAGTTCCCTCATCTGTAAAATGGGGATTAAGACTGTGAGCCTCACGTGGGACAACCTGATTACCCTGTATCTACCCCGGTGCTTAGAAGAGTGCTCTGCACATAGTAAGCGCTTAACAAATACCAACATTTACCACATTAATGCAAGCACTTATCCTATCCCACCTTGACTACTGTATCAGTATCAGTATCAGTCTCCTTCATGAACTCCATGCCTCTTGTCTCTCCCTACTCCAGTCCATACTCTACTCTGCTACCTGAATCATTTCCTTTCAAAAACATTCAGACCAAGTTTCACCACTCCTCAAGAAACTCCAGTGGCTGCCCATCCACCTCCACATCAAACAGAAACTCCTCACCAATGGCTTCAAAGCAGTCCACGACTTTGCCTCCCCCTACCTCACCTTGCTTCTCTCCTATAACCCAGCCCACACACTTGGCTCCTCTAGTGCTAATCTTCTCACTGTGCCTGGCTCTCACCTACCTCTCACCTACCTGGCACTCACCTACCTATCTCACCTATCTCGCCTATCCCGCCGTCGACCCCTGGGTCACGTCCTCCCGCGGTCCTGGAACGCCCTCCCTCCTCACCTCCGCCAAACTGATTCTCTTTCCCTCTTCAAAACCTTACTTAAAAATCACCTCCTCCAAGAGGCCTTCCCAGACTGAGCTCCTCTTCCCCCTCTACTCCCTCTGCCATCCCCCCTTTACCTCTCCGCAGCTAAAGCCTCATTTTCCCCTTTTCCCTCTGCTCCTCCACCTCTCCCTTCCCATCTCCACAGCATTGTACTCGTCCGCTCAACTGTATATATTTTCGTTACCCTATTTATTTTGTTAATGAATTGTACATCGCCTTGATTCTATTTAGTTGCCATTGTTTTTACGAGATGTTCTTCCCCTTGACGCTGTTTAGTGCCATTGTTCTTGTCTGTCCGTCTCCCCCGATTAGACTGTAAGCCCGTCAAACGGCAGGGACTGTCTCTATCTGTTGCCGACCTGTTCATCCCAAGCGCTTAGTACAGTGCTCTGCACATAGTAAGCGCTCAATAAATACTATTGAATGAATGAATGAATGAATACCTTGCCGCTGACCTCTCGCCCACATCTAACCACTGTCCTGGAACATCCTCCCTCCCCATATCAGACAGAAAATTTTTCTCCCCAGCTTCAAAACCTTAGTGAAGGCAGATCTCTCCAAGAACCCTTCCCTGAATAAGCCCTCCTCTCCTCTTTTCCCCTTCCCTTATGTACCACTCTTACTTGCTCCTTCATTCAACCTCCCTTCCATCCCCACAGCACATATGTATATATCTGCATATATTTATTTATTTATTTATTTACATTAATGTCTGTCTCCTCTAGACTGTGAGCTGTAGTAGGCAGGAATGTGTCTGTTTGTTTTTATATTGTACTCTCCCAAGCACTTGCACACAATAAGCACTCAATAAATATGATTGAATGAATAGATGAATGTTCTCCCCAGTTTATTACCATCAGTCAAGCCTTGTAAATCAAGTATAATATATTGTTTTCTCACAGAAACTTGCATTCTGGAAAACTTGTGCTGTTGCACACTAGCAAGTGGTGTTGAACATTTTTTTTTCTGACACCACGATATCCTGTTACCAAAAAGGCTCATTGTGTCAGATGAATGCTCCCCAATCTCACTAGGAGATTTCTAACCAAAGCCTAAAGTGAAAACACACATTCTTGTAGAACTGAATGTGAATAGTAGGAGCTTCATAGGGGCCATAACATTGGAACAGGGATAGTGTACTGCACCAAAAGAAAAAAATGACTTTTCTGAATTTCAAAAACCTGATTTTTTCATAATTTTTTCCTGTTTTAGTAAAACTTTTTTTAAATCTGAGAAATATATCATGATTTTTGTTTTTTAAAAACAAAAATTAAATTTGTGTCAAATGACAGCAAAGAAATTGTTAGAGAATATCTGGAACACTTCAAATATCAAAGTGTGAACTACACAGTGGAATTTATGTGGAAAAAAATAATCTTTTCATTTTTCACATGGGATGCAAAAATTCCTAATAGGGGGAGAAGAGTCATTTTCTTCAGCTCTCTGTGTAGCTTCAGATTCAGTCTCCTTTGAGTTTCTGCTATTTCTTTCAGTCCACTTCACCTTCACCACCCCTCCCATCAGCCTTTATTTTCTTACACTACTCCCAACCTCTTTGGTTTCAATATTCTGCTCCAGAGTTTTTGCTTTTCCTCATATTTTCATAATAATTTCCCAACTTCCCTTAACAAATTCACCCAGGGTCTTCTTCAATCAAATCCCTCTTCAAATCCTTTATTATTTAGAAAAGTTTGGCTTAGTTGGGTGAATCACTTTTGCTGATTTCTACATCAAATTAGAAAAATGAAACTAAAAAATAAAGCAAGGGCTAACATGATTACCAAGACAAAATATGTTGAAATCCTGAAGGGGTAAGTTCAAGCATTAGAAATTCTATGAATTGCTTTGAAAATACACCTCATTTTCTAATTTTTCCTTTGTGTTTTCCCTCTTCCAGTGTAAAGAGCATGACTTAGCTATGATTAACCAGCTTCTGGAGGATCCGGAGCTTACAGCAAGGAAGTATAGAAAGTGGAAGGACACCAACACCATGTTGATTCAAGATCTCTATCAGAAGCAGAGTGCACCCCAGGAAAATTCCAAAGGGAAACCCCTGGAGCCTCTGAAACCCTCAGTTACCCCAGTTCAAAGTTCCATTTAAGAACAAACTGCCTCTCCTCTCCTCCCTTCATCCAATCAACTCTTGATGCTGCTCCACTTACGAGTTTCACTTTTCCCAGGGTTAACATTCTCCCTTAAAAGGAAATTTGAAACCCACTCTTCAAAGGCAATTCATCCTCTCTGAATACTTGTTTAAAGATGATGTGAATTGGAATTTAGATTGGACCTCAGATACTAAATCAAGTTGCATCCAAGAGTGAAGAAGGCATCTAATTTACATCCAAGAGTATTCCCCTTCTCATATAACTGGGCTGATTTCTTTGGTAACGGGGCCTCCAAGAAAATGTGCATGCCATGTCTTGTTAGTAATCATCTTTACCATGTCATTTTTCGGGAGAAATGTTTTAGACAACAGGCACTGTAGTAGGATACTTTTTATTTTTCATAGAACCATTTGATTTCAAGATGACTTCAGAAAAGTAGTTTCATTTCTACTTCTATTCGTTTGGAACACATTTGCATTTTACAGGGAAAAGCTGCTAAGAGAGAGATATGTTGGGAGCCACGTTCTACAGTTTACCTTCTCCTAAGCTTGTTGAAGGACTATTGACATTTTCCACACTATTTGGGAGGCATGTTTTTTTCTTCCTCAGCAAGACCTGAAGAAAAGTCCCTTGTGCATTTACTCTTTTCTGACTTTACTCATCAACGACAGAGCTTAGTGATGCATCCAGAAAGTAACGTTTACTGCATACATTTACTGGCGCCTAGGCAGGGTCTGAAATTTCTTCAAAGGGCCCTTTAATCAATATTGTGAAGATGTTTTAAAATTCTGCATCCTTTCCATTCCTTTAGGCAGAAGAGAAACAACAAAAAAGTTTAACTATAATTGCTTTTATTTTTGTAAGAATAGATATTACTTAATAGACATTGTGAATATATAGCCATATATATGTATATATGTTTGTTATTTAAGTATATTTATAGACGTTCTGACTACCACTGTTTATAAGATCACATGCTATTCTCAAAACCACTCCATCTTCATGCTCTATTTCATTGTTACTGCAAAAAGGGTGGGGGTGGGGGGTGAAGAAAACTGATTGTACTGGAATCCAAAAGAGCATTCAAGTTATCTTGTAATTTTAATGATGCTGCTTAAGGAATTGTCAGGAATTGTGGTACAAGTGAAATTCAAGTGCCTGAAAAGTATGTCTTTGATTTCCTTGGCTACTGTACATTCCTATGTGTGCATTTGCCTTTGTATAGATAAGAGGATAAGGAGATGGCCTACATAACTGAGAAGCATAATGCAGTATAAAATATGTGACCAAAGGTTGAAGACCTCATTTTTTTTTTAACATTACTGCATCTTTAAAACTTACATGTTTTGGCATCTCTGCAAGGAAGACCTTGACCCCTCATATAGAGTTAAATCACAGACTTGTTCAATATCCTAGGTTTCCTTAAATAAGATTATGTTCACTAGAGAAACAAGATGAGAAAGCCACTTTTCCACTTATGAATCATGATAAATATTGCTCACCAGCAGAACAACCACAAGCCACTATGTGTCCTCTTCGGATCTACACAAGGCGGATGGTTGACATAACCCCTTTCATTTCACGACAGAGAAATGTGGCCTGACTTTCAAAATGAAAATGACGCCCCTCAACAGTATCTTTGAAGAACCTGTAGACAAGCCAACGACACCAGTTCAATGATTCATGGCACCTCGAGCAGGGAAATAAGGACTGTGGAAATTAACCAAATAAAATAAATGCTATATGAAAAGCCCTGGGGAAGCAATAGGAGGGTCCCATATTCTGCTAGCCTGTAACTTGCAGTATCTTGTAGATAAATTGTAAGATCTTATCCTCTGTCTTGTCTATTTACAAGTTTTCTCCTTCAACTCCAGTTTTTGAATATGTATTTCAAGGCTGATGATGATATTAAGCTCTGAGTGGGGCACAGACAAAACAATCAGATTGGACACAGTCCCTGTCCCACAGTCTGTGGAAGGGCAGATATCTCAGTCTCATTTTACAGATGAGGAAACAAGCCTCAAGAGGGTTAGTGACTTGCTCAATATTACCCAGCAGGCATGTGGTGGAGCCAGAACTAGAATTGAGGTCTCCTCATTTCCAACCTTATAATCTGTCCACTAAGCCACCTGACTGTCAGCTAGATTCTCTCAGAAGCTACTACTCCTTGAACTAGAGAAGGCCTTTTGAATATTTCTCAAAACTCACCAAATCACAGTTGCTGAGAGGAAGCTCTCACATTATTAACCTGTGGTGGAAATGATCCCACAGACTTCCTAACTGAAATGGAAGTCCA
This sequence comes from Ornithorhynchus anatinus, assembly GCF_004115215.2. Classification (NCBI taxonomy): domain Eukaryota; kingdom Metazoa; phylum Chordata; class Mammalia; order Monotremata; family Ornithorhynchidae; genus Ornithorhynchus; species Ornithorhynchus anatinus. The sequence goes on along the minus strand of NC_041729.1, from coordinate 70,058,910 downwards.
GTATTAAAAGGAAGCAACCAGTTGTTCTCTCTGTGGCCCTCCTAACCCTCTGGAAGTAAATCCAGCTCTGATTCAGTCAAGCTTAAGCATGGGCCCAACCAGCTGACCCAACCCCCTTACCCCAGGCCTGGCTGGTATCCAGACCTGTCAGTTGGATCCACAAGAAACAGCGTGGTTTAGTGGATAGAGTATGGACCTAGGAGTCAGAAGGACCTGGGTTCTAATCCAGGCTCCCTTACTTGTGTGACCTTGGAAAAATCACTTGACTTCTCTGGGCCTCAGTTACCTCATCCGTAAAATGGGGATTAAGAGTGTGTGCCCCTTGAGGGACAGGGAATGTGTCCAGCTCAATTAACTAGTATCTACCTCGTTGCTTAGAATAGTGCTTGGCACTTAGTAAGTGCTTAACCAGTACCATAATTATTATTATTAATTATCCAGGAGCAGCTCTGTGTTTTTTGGGTTTTGGGTATCGAGTGAAGTTTCAAAGGATCCAACTAGAGACAGATTGTTCCTTTCAGTTCTGCTATTGGCTGCAGTGGTCCTCCTGTGTCTGCTTGGTTTAAACTCATTGCTTTAGGACTGACAGGGTCCAGACCTCCGAGCTTAGGGAGGTGAGACACTAGGCCAATCCTTTTCACCTTGCTATGTGCTTTTCCTGGCTGTTGCACAATCTAAATAGTGCCTAGTGGCTGAGCTCTCCCATGACAAAAAAATTAAATAAAATATTTCATATTTAGTGCAGCATTTGGGGTGAGTTTTTTTTTTCTGAGCCCTTCAGTTGCAGATATGGTTTCTTATTTCTCTTAAAGGGACTAAAACAAAGAAAATGATGACTAAAGGAAAATAAAGGAAAAACCCCAAGAATGTATCTGAACCTATTTGGAAGTATCAGGATTGAATCACATTCAGGTCAGAATTTCCACTAAAAATCAAGGGGAGAAACAGAAAGGCCGAAGACTCAGGAGTGCTTTAAATGATGCACTAACATGAATGGAAATCAGTGTGTGGGAGAGGGGCAGGACTTTTTGACCTACTCTTTTGGGTGAAACTGAGGGTTCTCCACCTTTGCCTTGGTCATGGGCATTGTTTCCTTCCTATGTCAGAAGAAGGTAGCAGATTGAGCACAGTGGGATTGACTTTGCTGTTTTGCTTCAATCCCTGGATGATTGTAGGAGTTGGGTGCAAGGTATGAGCTACCTTTGACGTTTCCCCTTCTGCATAGCAAGGCTTTTACACTTTGTAAAGGATTTTAAGATCTGGAAAAGAAAGTGGTAACCTAACACAAACTGGTGGAATGCCATTCTTTTTATCTTCTCTTTCCTCCAGAAGCAGCCTAGGCACACTGGCAGGAACTGTCACTAATTCAATCAAAAAATAGTATTTATTGAGTGCTTACTGTATGCAGAGCACTGTATTAAGTGCTAATGGAGGTAGAAGATATGATTCCTGCCCAATCAGTCAATGGTATTTACTGATTTCTTACTGAGTGCAAAGCTTGGGGGAATACAATGGACTAGGTAGGCACCATCTCTGCCTATGAGGAACTTAATGGAGCTAACCAACTAGCTGTGACAGTGGGCAAAAATGCAATCCTTCTGCAACTCAGTTTCTCAATTGATAACAAGGAACTTAGGAATTCTAGTTGCCACTTTTCTAACAGAGATTATCTGTATATATTATCCATCCTTAGAGAATTCTATAAATACTCATTTGAGATATAATATATGTCTATTTGGAGTGTTTAAGCCTTAAGGGGTTTTTTAAATCAAAGGGGAAAATCCTTTCTGAAATAACTCATTAAGATCTTTTCACATATATGCTCATCAATGTGAATGATTTAATGTCCCAGAGTACATAAATTTAAAATAGCAATGCCTTGAGTAACAGGTCCAAAGTGAATTAACCTTGCTAGAAAACACACTGAAAATGGGACAACGCTTTGCATTCTATTTCTCACAGAAGTTATCTGAGATGGTACGATCCATGGTACCTAGATGAGAAAACCCAGGTCCCGGGGGGTAAGTGACATTTGGTCAGAATTGGTCACCTACCTGTCTACAGTCTAAACTATGTCATTTCTATCTGGCAGTGGCACAGATATAGCTCATATGAGGAAGACCTTTCGGAAAGAGTGGTAAACACCACTTCTCTCTAAGAGGAAGATACTACCAGAGGCCATCTTAAGAGCTGTGGGTTTCCTTCTGCTGTTAAGCAGGAAGTGGTTTTCTCTTCCACAATTGCAGCCCCTGTGCGGATCTTTGGCACTTTCTCACACACAAGCACGCACACACGTGCACACACACACACATCCCTCCCCCCCCCCCCCCCCCCTTAAGCTTTAAATGCGACAGTAGGGTTTTTTTAATGTTGTACACATTATCTAGGGTGAAAAGGAAACTAACCTGATCAGGTTACTTTCTTTTTCACCAGGTTAGTTTCCTTTTCACCCTAGATATAGTCACTTATTAAACAGTTGCTATGGACTAAGCACTGTTCTAAACACTGAGGTAGATATAAGTTAATTAGGTTGGACACAGGCCCTGTCCCATATGGGGCTCACAGTCTAAGTAGGCAGAAGTAGAATTTAATCCGTATTTTACAGTGAGGTTACTGAGGTGCAGAGGAGTTAAGTGATTTGCCCAAAGTCACATGGCAGAGAGGTGGCAATATGGTATTAGAACCCAGGTTCCACACCCTCTGACTCCCAGACCTGAGCTCTTTCCACTAGGCTGTGCTACTTCCCTGTAATGACTGCATTTTTACCCTAAGTCACATATATCTGAAGATGAATATTAGACAATTTATGACAGAGCCCCAAACTAACTGAAAGAGCATAGGTAACACAGTATTTTCCACTTCATATTTCTTAGATAACATTGTCGGTAAACTCATTCTTTAAAAAACAGAAGTGATGTACTCTGTTTCTTTTAAAAAAGCAGAATAGGAAAGTGCCCATGACGTTACCCTAGGCTTACAGCTCAATTTGATGCGCTTTCCTGTTACTTCGCTGTAAATAGATTTCTCCATTGCAGGTCTTTTCTTCTTTTTCTGAGGTTGGGGCGACCCCTTGTGGATGTGATGTACACTGCCCAATTTTCTTAATATGGAAAATCAGAAAAATGTCATTAATGTTGTATTCTATTTGGTGCATGTTAATTACCATGGTTCTGTAAATAAATTTAAGAAGGTACTTGTTGGAAAATGAAGTTTCTAATATCAGCATTAACTTTTCAGATTATAAATATGATTGGTTTTGAAAGACTTTTAAATGGTTTTAGCACATTTAGGTACCCCAAAATTGTATTTGGCCTGGGAAATGTGGTTTAGTCCCAACCACATTTATATATGTGTTTCCTTCTCCCACCCAACCCCTCTTTCAGTGATGTAGAGACGATAAGCAGCTATCTGCTACAAATATGCACATGTTTCCTACAACCCCAAATTCCCATGAAAATCTAACCAAAAATGCAGGTAAGGTATTCATATTCAGTCTGTTTTAGACCAACTATGATTTTTTTAAGCCTATCACTATTTTATATCGGTCCCTGGATTTTAGTTTATTTTATGTTCATGGGTGTAGAATCAAAATCTTAGATTTTTATTCTTTGTACTCCCTATGCAGTATTAACTAGTCCAAATTCCAGATAAATTGTAATTATTCAGATTAGGGAAAACAATAGGACTCCTAGTTATCCATAGACCTCACAGTGGGGTAGTCATTCATTCATTCATATTTATTGAGCACTTACTGTATGCAAAACACTGTACTAAGCGCTTGGGAGAGTACAATGTAACAACAAACAGACACACTCCTGCCCACAGTGAGCTTGCAGTCTAGAGGGGGAGACAGACATTAATATAAATAAGTAAATAGATAAATTACAGATATATATATATATGTGCTGTGGGGATGGGGGAGGATGAATGGAGGAGCAAGTAAGAGCGGGGCAGAAGGGAATGGGAGAAGAGAGGAGGGCTTAAATCAGGGAAGGGTTCTTGGAGGAGATGTGCCTTCAATAAGGTTTTGAAGTGGGGGAGGGCAATTATCTGTCTAATATGAAGAGGGAAGGTGTTCCAAGACAGAGGTAGGATGTGGGCGAGAGGTCGGTGGAGAGAGAGATGAGATCGAGGTACAGTGAGAAGGTTAGCTCTTAATACAGAACTTTTTGATCTGCTGTTGCTAGGTGAAACAGAGGGTTCTTCACATTTACATTTATCATGAGCCTTGTCACCTTCCCTTGGTAAAAGAAGGTAGCGGATTGAACAGAGTGGGATTGACTTGTCTGTCTTGCCTCAATCCCAGGCTGATTGTAGGAGTTGGTTGCAAAGTATGAGCTATCTTTGAGGTTTCCCCTTCTGCAAAACAAGATTTAAAAGATTTTAAGGTCTGGAAAGTCCCTCCACCCTCACCAACCCTCTCCCCTACTTTCCCATCCTTCTCCGCAGTATCCTCAGAGGAGATCTCTTCCCTCCTGGCAAGTGCCACCCCCTCCACCGGCGCCTCGGACCCCATTCCCTCTCACCTTATTAAAACCATCGCCCCTGCCCTCCTCCCTTCCTTAACTTCTATTTTTAACCACTCAATCTCCAATGGCTCCTTCCCCTCTGCCTTCAAACATGCCCACATCTCCCCCATCCTAAAAAAACCCGCTCTTGACCCCACTTTCCCCTCCAGTTATTGCCCTATCTTCCTACTACCCTTCCTTTCCAAAATCCTAGAACGAGTCATCTACAATCGATGCTTAGAATTCCTTAACTCCCATTCTCACCTAGACCCCCTCCAATCTGGCTTCCGTCCCCTCCACTCTTCCGAGACTGCTCTCTCTAGGGTCACCCATGACCTCCTTCTTGCCAAATCCAATGGCTCCTACTCCATTCTAATCCTCCTTGACCTCTCTGCTGCCTTTGACACTGTCGACCATCCCCTCCTCCTCCATACCTTATCTCACCTTGGCTTCACGGACTCTGTCCTCTCCTGGTTCTCCTCTTACCTCTCTGGCCGGTCATTCTCGGTCTCCTTCGCTGGAGCCTCCTCCCCCTCCCATCCTTTAACTGTTGGAGTTCCTCAAGGGTCAGTTCTTGGCCCTTTTCTGTTCTCCATTTACATTCACTCCCTCGTTGAACTCATTCGCTCTCACGGCTTTGACTACCATCTCTACGCAGATGACACGCAGATCTACATCTCCGCCCCTGTGCTCTCCCCCTCCCTTCAGGCTCGCATCTCCTCCTGCCTCCGGGACGTCTCCACCTGGATGTCTGCCCGCCACCTAAAACTCAACATGAGCAAGACTGAGCTCCTCATCTTCCCTCCCAAGCCCGGTCCTCTCCCAGACTTCTCTATCACTGTCGATGGCACGACCATCCTTCCCGTCTCTCAGGCCCGCAATCTCGGTGTCATCCTTGACTCGTCTCTCTCGTTCACCCTACACATCCTATCCGTTACCAAGACCTGCCGGTTTCACCTTTACAATATTGCCAAGATCCGCCCTTTCCTCTCCACCCAAACGGCTACTTTACTGTTATGGGCTCTCGTTATATCCCGGCTAGACTACTGTGTCAGCCTTCTCTCTGATCTCCCTTCCTCCTCTCTTGCCCCGCTCCAGTCTATTCTTCACTCCGCTGCCCGGCTCATCTTCCTGCAGAAACGATCTGGGCATGTCACTCCCTTTCTTAAACAACTCCAGTGATTACCTATCAACCTCCGCTCCAAACAAAAACTCCTCACTCTAGGCTTCAAGGCTCTCCATCACCTTGCCCCTTCCTACTTCTCCTCCCTTCTCTCTTTCTACCACCCACCCCGCACGCTCCGCTCCTCTGCCGCCCACCTCCTCACCCTGCCCTGGTCTCGCCTATCCCGCCGTCGACCCCTGGGCCACGTCCTCCCGCGGTCCTGGAACGCCCTCCCTCCTCACCTCCGCCAAACTGATTCTCTTCCCCTCTTCAAAACCCTACTTAAAACTCACCTCCTCCAAGAGGCCTTCCCAGACTGAGCTCCTCTTCTCCCTCTACTCCCTCTACCACCCCCCTTCACCTCTCCGCAGCTTAACCCTCTTTTCCCCCCATTTCCCTCTGCTCCTCCTCCTCTCACTTCCCATCCCCTCAGCACTGTACTCGTCTGCTCAACTGTATATATTTATTACCCTATTTATTTTGTTAATGAAATGTACATCGCCTCGATTCTATTTAGTTGCCATTGTTTTTACGAGATGTTCTTCCCCTTGACTCTATTTATTGCCATTGTACTTGTCTGTCCGTCTCCCCCAATTAGACTGTAAGCCCGTCAAATGGCAGGGACTGTCTGTATCTGTTGCCGACTTGTTCATTCCAAGCGCTTAGTACAGTGCTCTGCACATAGTAAGCGCTCAATAAATACTATTGAATGAATGAATGAATAGAATTCCATTCTTTCTACCCCCTCTTTCCACAAGAGGGTGCCTGTGATAAATACGATCGATTGATTACAATATAATGGAGTTGGTAGACGCGTTCCCTGCCCACAAGAAGCTTACAGCCTACAGTTTATAGTCTAAAGGATCTTGCTTCACTTCCTTTGTGTTTTCCATCTAAGCCTCTTTGGCCAAACAGCAGACTGAGCAGCAGGAGGCCGAGGAAGGCTAGACACTGAAAGTAAAATTGCTGGACATAAAGGAGCTGAATGCCTATCTGTACTGGGAATGGGATAATTAGTTGAAAGCTGGACTGTCCAGTATAATAATAATAGCATTTGTTAAGCGCTTACTATGTGTCAAGCACTGTTCTAAGTGCTCGGATAGATACAAGGTTATCAGGTTGTACTACGTGGGGTTCACAATCTTAATCCCCATTTTACAGATGAGGTAAATGAGGCACAGAGAAATTAAGTGACTTGCCCAAAGTCACACAGCAGACAAGTGGTGGATTAGAACCCACGACCTCTGACTTCCAAGCCCGTGCTTTTTCCACTAAGTCATGCTGGTCACTATTCCATCTTCCCAATTAATATATTTCTGGAGGGCTGATGGAACAGTTCTGGAGACTTGGATATTTATTTCAGGCTCAGTTTCCATTTCCTGACAATAATGAGAAAGTCACTGAGGTTTAATCTGCAGTTGAATTGACCTGACATTGACATTAGGCTTAATCATTAATTCAGAACTTTTGTGTGTTCACTTGCCTAGATCCAGCTAGCCAGTTCTCCAAATACCAAAATTTTGGCAAAAAAGCAAATGACACTGCTTAAAATGTGACCTATTTAAATATACGCCCATTCCTAAAATCAAGATCAATCTAACTGGGGTGATTTGGTCCCAGAAATAACGTGTCAAAATGGTGTACTAATTTGAGCTGGAGGACACAGAGAACAACAGCATCACCAAGTTGGAAGGACTACAATTTTCTCTCTGTTTTTTTACTTTTAAAGTCACTTTGTTCTATCTCCCCTTCATCCAACAGTGACATGACTGAAAAGAGAAGAGACATGCAGCTGTGGAAAGCCTGAGAGATGTCCCTATCCGGTGTATATTTGATGCAGAGGATGAGTACTTGTTCTCAAAAAATATAAATAAAAGGAACTGCATTATGCACCTCTATTTTTCAGTGAAAATGAGATAATGCATCGATTATGTGGGGAAGCACATGAGTTCTAAGATATGTACATAAATGCTGTGAGTGAGGGGGAAGTGAATACCTAAGTATTTAGGAGGTACAGACTCAAGTTGGGATTATGTCTACCAACATAGTAGTGAGGGACAATGCTTGATTCATACAGAGAGTGGCACCTCTACCTCTAGAGAAGCAGCGTGGCTCCGTGGAAAGAGCATGGGCTTGGGAGTCAGAGGTCATGGGTTCGAATCCCAGCTCTGCCACTTGTCAGCTGTGTGACTGTGGGCAAGTCACTTAACTTCTCTGGGCCTCAGTTACCTCATCTGTAAAATGGGGATTAAGACTGTGAGCTTCATGTGGGACAACCTGATTACCCTGTAAACCCCAGCGTTTAGAACAGTGCTTGGCACATAGTAAGCGCTTAACAAATATCAACATTATTATTACCTCTACCCCTATACCGGACACCTTTCCCTATGCCCAAAGTGGTACCTGGTCCCAAGTACAGATGCCCACTGATCCCAACACATATTCAATCCTGGAGAACAGGAAAGGGGGATAATCTCAGCAGGATAAGAAACCAGTGATAGTCTCTTAATTCTCTTTAGGGGTGAGGAAAGGACAGTTGAAGAGGAAGCAACCATGCACTACCTGCTTTTAAAGTGAGCAAACTGCACCTTTCAAACTCGCTGCAGCAATCTGCCTCCAGTATCTACTTCCTAAATGATACTGTGATGACTTTTTCATTAATAATATACTACAGAGGGCCCAGTAGAGTGCTCTTCCCCCAAGGGGTGCTCAATATGCCGCTGATCAGTATAGCTCCCCAACTAAGCCTTAGTACAGTGCTCTACACACAGTAAGAGCTCAAAAAATATGATTGAATGAATAAACTAAGCAATGGAGTCCACGAGGTTGGGTGGTGGTGCCTGGAACTAGCTATATGCTTCTGTGAGACTCCTTTTCTAATTGAGGAGTAGCAGCAATCAGGATGGGGGTGGGTGGGAGGGGTAGGGGAAAATAGTGAACCTGGATTTTAGTGTTGCCTTCATTTTTCACCATACTGCTAATATGTTTTTTAATGTAGTCAAGATGTCACTTGTATGAGATCGAGCAATTGATCAGTGGTATTTATTGAGTGCTTACTATGTGCAGACCACTGTAGTAAGCACTTGGGAGACTACACAAAATTGGCAGACATGTTCTCTGCCCATGATGAGCTTACAGCCAAGAGGGGGAGGCAGATATTAATATAAATAAATAAGATATTTTTACGATATCATTTAAAGATATGTTCATAAGTTCTATGGGGTTGGGGTTGGGGCAAATATCAAACGTCAAAAGGCCACAGATCCAAATTCATAAATGTCGTAGAAGGGAGAGTGAGCTGGGGAAAAGAGGGATTTTTCTGGGAAGGCCTTTTGGATGTAATGTGACTCCAACAATGCTTTGAAGGCGGAGAGAGTGGTGGTCTAGCTTATATGGAAGAGGAGGGAGTTTCGGGCCAGCAGAAGGATGTGGGAAAGGGGCCAGAGACGAGATAGAGGAGTTTGGGGCACAGTGAGTAAACTGACACTGGAGTGGAGTGTGAAAGCTAAGCTGTAATAGAAAATTGGTGAGGTAGGATGGGGCAAGCAGCCACTGAGCTGCATGCTAAACAGTTTATAGAAAAATAAAATTATTTTTTATTGTGGTTATTTTCTTTTAATTTTACTACTTGCATAAATTGAAATTGCAGCTTCTGCTTGGGTGAAAAGGGGTGAAACAGCCACATTGATCATTCTACTGTTTTCCTAACTGTTGGAAGTCATGTCAGTTGGCAAACAGTGATTGAGGAACATTGATACTTCTCCCTCTTAACATTTTTCATTTCTCAATTTTGCCCTTTCATCTTTTATTCTTGAATACTCCCATTGTCCCTAATAATCTTTTGTGTATATCTGTCCTTACCCACCTAGACTGTGAGCCCCATTTGGGATAGGCACTGTGTTTGAGCTATTTATGTTGTATATGTCCCAGCACTTAGCACAGTGGCTGGCATGGAATAAGTCTTTAAAAAATACTATAATTAATCAATGACATAGAGGATTTGCACCCATTTCCTCCCCCATCCACCCCCATTCTCCTGCTGTGGACCTTGACTTGGCAGCTAGGAGAGGGACAACTTGGGGTGATTTCCTGTGGCAAATAACACAACTCACAGCTGTGGTCTATCCCTGTTTCAACCTCCAGAAATGATGGAGATGGAAAAAGGGGTCATGACTTTGAAAATGAATTTTGGGAAATCACAGGGCTGGAAAGGACCTAAGGAAGTCATATAGTCCATCCCTCCTCCTTTAAGTAGAACCCCTCCAGAAAGATAGGAGCTAAATTATTTTTCCAGAACTTCAGAGGTGATAACCATGACTTCTCTCTCTGATGCTCTATCCTAATCTATATCCCTCCCCACCTCTTACCCCTATCTTTTCCTCTCTTTTTTTAAAAGAGGTATTTGTTAAGTGCGTATTACGTTCCAGGCACTATTTTGGTGATGGAGTAGATACAAGATAATAGGTTTTGACACAATCCTTGTCCTGCATGGGGGCTCTCTGTCTTAATTCCTATTTTACAGATGGGGTAACTGAGGCACAGAGAAGTGAAGTGACTTGACTAGGGCCACACAGCAGGTAAGTGGCAGAGCTGGTCTTTAGAACTCAGGTCCCCCTGATAACCAGGCCCTTGCTCTCTCCTTTAGGGTAATTACTTTCCTAACCTAAATCCCTCATACTGCCATATATGTCTATTTCTTCTTTTGGTCCTCAGAGGAAAAGGTCACAAAATAATAGTGATAAAACTACAAGTAACAAGAATATCCCTTTCCCCTGACCCACTCTACTGGATCATACTGGACAACTGTGGAGTTCCAGAATGGATAGATGAAGGTTTATTTTATTTGTCCTATTCTTCTGCCATGTCCCCTTCTCCATTCCATAATATAGAAAGACACCTGTGTCACCTTAAAAAGGCTGAAGAGGGAGAGAGATGTTCAAGTGTGGAGAAGTGTTTTGGAAGGCAACAGCAAAACTGATAACAGGGCTTCTCTTAGAGGCAGGCAGCGGGATGTTGGAAAGAAAAAAAAATCAGGAATGGCAGGGAAGTACTGAAGTGTTGCTTAAGTGGGAGATCTCGGGAGGATTAATGCCTTGCTTCAGGCTCCAACAAAGATGAGCTATAGTGACTTTGCCAAAAACCTTTCTGGAAAAGCAATTTTTTGAAACTAAGTAGCTAAAACCTAAACAGATAACTGAGCAACATATGATTTTTATTCTTGGTATGGAAATTGTGGACCTATGAAGAGGGTGATTCTAGAACTTCCACTAACTCTTCATAAAAATCTGAATTCTTCTGAAGACAGTCGGAAGCACTGGGGCTTTTGTGTCATAATCATAGTTTGTTAAATCTTAAATCACGTTTTGTTCATTTCATTTGACACTTTCACAGAATAAATGCAAGCAATTGCTAATTTCTTTCAGAAGAAAACTGACTCATTGACTCAGGAGTGACTTGCATATCAATTTTGGAGATAACTTTTACAACATTTCTTTTTTCAGGTAGGTGGTCACCTATACCTTTAGTTCTTATGCAGTTTGATAAGATATCACCCTTCTCCTACCTATGGCCTGGAGCACTCTTCCTCTTCATATCAGGTGATCACTGTCCTCACCTTCAAAGCCTTACTGAAGATGCATTTCCTCCAAGAGGCCTTCCCTGACTAAGGCCTCATTTCTTCTTCTCCCACTCCCTTCTGCATTGCCCTCACACTTAGATTTGCACCTCTTATTCACCCCTCCCGCAGCCCCACTGCACTTATGTACATAACCATAATTTATTTATTCATATTATTGTCTGTCTACCCCCTAGGCTGTAATCTTGTGGGTAGGGAATGTGTCTATCAACTCTGTTATACTCTCAAAAGAACTTAGTACAGTACTCTGCCCAGAATAAGCACTCAATAAAAATGATTGATTGATTGATTGATTTGGATATGTTGCAGACCAGGCGGGAACAAAGGAGGTTTGTGCAGAGGCACTTTCTCTTGTGAATGACTAGTAGGAAGAATGGATTTGATCGCTTTAACTATATAGGGCCCCAGAGATTGGAATGGGTTTCAGAAACATCTTCCTTAGGGCTGGATTTCCTGACATCCTAAACTTTCTTTTCCCAGATGGGGAAGTAACTGAGAAGTATTGAACCTTTTACTATGCTTCTTGGAAGGTGCCTCTCTTCAGAAGTCTGAAGAGTAGTTGTAAATAAATAATATTTCTTTCATCGCTAATTGGAAAACACCGTATTTGATTAGCCATTCATGATATTCTGACTCACTGCTGTATTCATTTTCAGGGCTGCCCTTCTTTTTCAGAGATGGTGCAGCAATTTACGTGATCTTTCCATGTGGACAGACGAGACTGCTGAGGCCTAAATGTAAGGAGCAGAACCTTTCACGTGGTGAAAACATGATGGTTGTTGGGAATTTGTTTCCAGTCAAAGGTTGGAGCCATTGTCTCAAAGGACTTTGAGTCCCTTAATGATGGATTTGGACAGTCCCCTGTAATAGGCATATGAGGGGTTAGAACATCAAGGCTCCACAAAAGCAGCATGGTCTAGTGGAAAGGGCACAGGCCCGGGAGTCAGAGGACCTGGGTTCCAATCCCTGCTTGGCCAAGGTCACAGAGCAGACAAGTGGCAAAGTTGCTGCAGTTCTCCATGCTTTTGTTTTCTCATCTGTAAAATGGGGTTTAATTCCTACTCCCTCTCAGTGAATAATAATAATTATTATGGTATTAGTTAAGTACTTACCATGTGCCAGGCACTGTACTAAGCACTGGGTTGGTTAGTCACATCTGGTTGGATACATTCCCTGTCCCACATGGGGCTCACAGTCTCAATCCCCATTTTACAGATGAAGTAACTGAGGCCCAGGGAAGTGAAGTGACTTGCCCAAGGTCACACAGCAGAAAAGTGGCAGAGCCAGGATTAGAACTCTTATCCTTCTGACTCCCTGGTCTTTGTTCTAGACACTATGCCATGCTGCTTCCATGCTGTTCTATGCGGTGAGCCCCATGTAGGACAGGGACTGTGCCCAACCTGATTAGCTTGTATCCTCCCCAGAACTTAGTACAGTGACTGGAGCATAATAAGTGTTTAACAAGAACCATAGAAAAATACCCTAGCTCAATTAATGGCAGTATCCTTTGGGCCTGCATCCTTCTCAATCTTCCAAAATAATTTTTAATCTATTTAGTTTTTTATTGTTTGCTTAGAGCCAAGAGAAATTCAGAGAGTTAAGAGGTCCTGCAGGTGATCTAATTGAACTATATTTAAATGGAATTGGAGACTCCAAAAAGGAAGGAAAAGTTCTTATTTTGACTGCAATATGAGGAAATGTTTTCAAACTGAAATGTAGAATCAGTTAGGATTGGCATACTCATTTTCTCTTTTTTTTAACCTTTAAGATATTAATTAAACTTTACTCAAACATTTTCCACAAAAGAGAAATAATTCAGGGCTAAGATTTTGTCAGAGAATTATTCTTATCCACCTCCTTTTTCCTAATTTCATTCCCTACTACATATGCCCAACTCAATCTCATTTATTATCTCACTCCACATACTCTTCCTGTGAATTAATTTACAATCACCAATGATGTATTTTTTTTTCAGATCCTCCTCTTCTCTCCTTCCATAAGTTCATCTTCCCCAAACCAAATGCTCACATACATTTCACCTGTTCATACCTCTTTATCATAGGAATTTTATCTCAAAGCTAATGGGGGAAAGGGGCAAACTAGCCCTGACCACAAGTTAAATAGGGCAACCTTTGTTAAAATTCTCTCATTCTTTTGAATAACAAGAAACAATACCAAGAAACTAAGCCATTTCCAGGAGCTTATACTCAAAATAAGCTTACTCTTGCACACAGCTAGTGAGACAGATGGAAAATTCACTTGGTTTCAGACCTCAGGCTCTGTGCCACTTGAAAGGGAGAGTTCCTATGGGATTTTAATGAGCACTTGGGGGATGGCTGGAGATTTCAAGTTGAATTATCAGCATCAGGACCCACTCTCCCAACAGCAATCAGTGCCTATCTTGCTCTAGTCCAGATAATGATAATAACTTGTTTTTTATAAGGTGCTTTTATTGTTCCAAGTGCTTTCACATCAATTATCTCATTTTATCTTCCACATCATCCCTTTAAGGTAGACTGAGACAGATATTATTACTCCCATTTTAAAGATGAGGAGACTAAGGCCCACAGAGATTAGGTGACTTGCCCAGGGTCACACAGCAGGTCGTGGGCAGAGCCAGGAAGTTAATCAATCAGTCAATCAATGGTATTTATTGAGTACTTACTGTGTGCAGAGCACTATATGAAGCGTTTGGCACAGTTCAACAGAGTTAGCAGACACATCTTCCCTGCTCACAACAGGCTTACAGTCTAGAGGGGCAGGTAGACCAAAAGGTTCCTAACTCCCAGTTCTATGCTCTTTCCAGTAGGACATGCTATGTCCCTGAGGATAATACCAACTATGAAAAAGACCTGCTCACCACTCACTGATCTAAGACAGAGTGTGGAGGCAAAGGGTATCAAGCTCCATACCAAACTGAAGGAAAACAAGGCTGCTGTGGTGTTTAGCCTTCTATCTAACTGGGGGGCTTGGAACAACCACCAACAAAACATCCAGCAGGGCCTAGTGGAAAGAGCATGGGCCTGAGAGTTATTTCAGCTCTGCCACTTAATCATACTTGTTAATTATCATACTTGTTAAGCACTTACTATGTGCCAAGCACTGTTCTAAATACTGGGGTAGATACAAGTCAATCGGTTTGAACACAGTCCCTGTCCCCCATGGGGGACAAAAATCCCCATTTTATGGATGAGGTAACTGAGGACCAGAGAAGTGAAGGTCACATAGCAGACATGTGGCAGAGTGGAGATTAGAACTCGTGACCTTCTGACTCCCAGGCCTGTGCATTATCCACTAAGCCATGCTGAGAACTCATTTGTCCACTGTGTGACTTTGGGCAAAACACTTAACTTATTTGTGCCTCAATTTCTTTATCTTTGAAAAGGTGATTAAATCCTCCTCCCTCCCATTTAGACTGTGAGCCCCATGAGGGACAGGGACTGTGTTCAACCTGATAACCTTAAATCTATGCCAGTACTTAGAGCAATGCTTGGCATATAGTAAGTGCCTAACAAATATAATAATGATAATAATAGTCATGGTATTTATCAAGTGCTTATTATGTGCTAGGGACTGTATTAAGTGCTGGGGTGGATACAGGCAAAAGAAGTTGAACACAGTCCTTATATCTCATGGGGCTCACAGTCTTAATCCCCATTTTACACATGAGGTAACTGAATCAGTCAGTCGGTCAATCATATTTATTGAACGTTTACTGTGTGCAGAGCACTGTACTAGGCATTTGGGAGAGTGCAATACAACAGTATAACAGACAGATTTTTTGCCCACAGTGACTTTACAGTCTAGAGCGGGAGACAGAAATTACTATATTTCTAGACTGCAAGCCCGTTTAGGGAAGGGATTGTCCTCTTTATTGCTGAATTGTATTTTCCAAACGCTTAATACAGTGCTCTGCACACAGTAAGCGATCAATAAATATGATTGAATGAAATTAAATTATAGCTATTTACACAAATACTATGAGGCTGGGAGGGAGGGATGATTAAAGGGAGTAAGTCGAGGTGATACAGAATGACATGGGAGAAGAGGAAAGGAGGGCTTAGTCAGAGAAAGCCTCTTGGAGGTGATATGCCTTCAGTAAGACTTTGAGCGAGGGTGGAGTAATTTTCTGCTGGTTATGAAGAGGGAGAGCAATCAAGGGAGGTAGGAAGGGGCAAAGTGATTGCTTTAAAGACGATGGTAAGGAGTTCCTCTTTGATGAGGAGGTGGATAGGTAACCTCTGGAGGTTTTTGAGAAGTGGGGAAAAATAGCTTGAACATTTCTGAAGAAAAATGATCTGGGCAGCAGAATGAAGTATTGACGCGAGGGAGGAGATACAGGAGGCAAGAAGGTCTGCAGGAAGGCTGGTACAATAATCAAGGCGGGATAGACTAAGCACTTGAATTAACGTAGTAGCAGTTTGGGTGTAGAGGAAAGGGTGGATTTTAGCAATGCTGTGAAGGTCGAACCTACAGAATTAAGTGATGGATTGAATATGTAGATTGAATGAAAGAAAGTAGCCAAGGGTAATGTCAAGGTTAGGGGCTTATGAGACACGAAGGATGGTGGTGCTGTCAACAGTGATGGAAAGTTAGGGGAAGGACAGGGTTTGGGTTGGAAGGTAAGGATTTCTGTTTTACGTTTGAGATGACAGTGGGATATCCATGTAGAGATGTCTGGGGCCCATAGAAGTGAAGTGACTTGCCCACAGTGGCAGAACTGGGATTAGAACCCAGATCCTTCTGAATCCCAGGCCCATGCTCTGCCAATTAGGACATGGTGCTTCTCTAATAATAGTAATAATAGTAATCATAATCATAATCCAGCTCCTGTGGCAGTTTCACCACTGTCACCCCTGAACCTTGCTCCAAATCAAATGGAAGGGTCCTTGAATGCAGTCAGTTCATTAGAATCAGAGCAATGCTCACAGCAACACCATTCCACTGGTTGGGACATGAGAAGAGAAGGATGTCCAAGAAACTGTAAAATGAGAACTGAAACGGTACACATATAAACCCAGAGGACAGAAAAAAATGGATTTAAAGACATGATAAAACACAGATGCAAACACTGCCACCTAGCAGTGGACATCAGATACTGGAGCAGACGGACCAGTTTGGGAAGCAGAATTGGAAGAGGGATGGCTCGCTTAATAGTGGTGCTATTTGTTAAGTACTTGCTCTGTGCCAAGCAATATTCTAAGTGCTGGGATAGATACAAGCTAGTCAGGTTGGACATAGTCCTTGTCCCACATGGGGCTCACAGCCTGAATCCCCATTTTACAGATGAGGTACCTGAGGCCCAGAAAAGTGAAGTGTCTTGCCCAAGTTTATACAGCAGACAAGTGGCAGAGCTGGGTTTTTAGAAAAATTTTCACAAAGACTGAAAGGCAAGAAGGCAGAATCAAAAATAGAATCAGGCTCCATGTGGAGCAAACTCATCAGCATAGTAAGGCTTTATTCTTACTTTTAACAGTATGGAAAGGAGCATCAATCTTACATCAGTACTTTCAGCCACATTCAAATTCATGGAGAGAACTTCAACCTCAGTAGTGTCAGCTTCAAATCCAAAGGACAACTGCATATACCCTCCATATATATTTGGGTATAAGTACATATATGCATTTGTATACATATATATGCACAGTGTACCGTTCCACGTCACCCTGACTTGCTCCCTTTGCTCTTCCCCCTTCACCCCGCCCACAACACTTATGTAGATATCTGTAATTTTATTTATTTATATTTATGTCTGTTTACTTTTAATGATGCTCGTCTCCTCCACTTCTAGACTGTGAGCTCATGGCGGACAGGGATTGTCTCTCTTTATTGCTGTATTGCAATAATAATAATAATGTTGGTATTTTTTAAGTGCTTACTATGTGCCAAGCACTGTTCTAAGTGCTGCGGTAGATACAAGGTAATCAGGTTGTCCCATGTAGGGCTCACAGTCTTCACCCCCATTTTACAGATGAGGTAACTGAGGCACAGAGGAGTTAAGTGACTTGCCTAAAGTCACAGCTGAAAAGTGGTCGAGTTAGGATTCGAACTCATGACCTCTGACTCCCAAGCCCAGGCACTTGCCACTAAGCCATGCTGCTTACTTTCCCAAGTGCTTAGTACAGTGCTCTGCCCACAGTAAGTGATCAATTAATGTATTTGAATGAAGGAAGGAAGGAAAGAAGGAAAGAAGGAAGAAATCTGTGCATGGAGGGAAATTGGGGAGTTGGAACTTCCTGTGCTACTCTTATGGTACTTGAAGATGACCTTCTGGTTGAAATCACACCATAAAAAGAATTATACATGTTAAAGTATGTGTCTAACTGATTATCTTAGCATAGCATTTGACACAATGTGACTGCTTATCATACTACCATTACTATTTTTTATTATTATCAATATTACTATTTCTCTTTGCCTAAACTATTCCTGGGTAAGAGTGAAGCAAGGGTGTTCACTCTTGGAGTGTTTTTAGGCTAAAATCTTTTCCCACCCATTTCCCTAATCAAAGTCTTCTGGCAGCAAGAGATGCAACACGTGCAGTCTGACTTTGGGTAATGAGATCCCACTGCATTGTGATTCTCATTGGTTTTAACTATCATTTTGGAGCTCTCGTCATTGGTATTATCTGTTAATATTCTTTCCAATTTCTTGTACTGATTTTATCCCAACTTTGGGCCATTTCTTGCTTGGAAATTCGATTTGGTTATGATAACTTAGCCCAGTTAGAGTGCTTAATTCCACGTCTTTTTTAGATAGCTCTAAACACAGAATTGCTCATTTTTGTCCCAATTTCAATTTTGATAGCTTGAAGCAGAACTATTTTCAATAGTTTTTCAAAATGTTTATGTGCTTTAAGGAAATGCTAGTCACATACTTGTAAATTTTATCTTTTAAAGATACTCATTTCATCACTGTTCTTTCCATATTTACCATTTTTTTCCATTGGTATGTCATCTCATATAATTTTATACCAGTGAAGGCTTTAATTGAGAGGCAGTGTGGCTCCATGGAAAGAGCACAGGCTTGGCAGTCAGAGGTCCTGAGTTCTAATCCTAACTCTGCCACTTGTCTGTTGTGTGGCCTTGGGCAAGTCACTTAACTTCTCTGTGCCTCAGCTACCTTATCTGTAAAATGGGGATTAAGACTGTGAGCCCCATGTGGAACAACCTGATTACCTTGTATCTACCCCAGTGCTTAGAACAGTGCTTGACACATAGTAAGTGCTTAACAAATACCATCATTATTATTATTCCAAACTAAAATTCATAAATTGCACACTTTCTATTTTGGCAAATATGTTTTTACAAATAGATAAGGCTAATTTGAAATGAGTAAAGTATGTATTGAGGCTATTCATCTTCATGCAAGTGAATATGAGTATATCATCTTTTTGCACAAAGCATTGACTTTTGCAGGAGATCATAGAGAGAATTCTAATCTGAAAGGTTGATAGTGGTATTTTTTCTTTTTGGTTTATACAGCCTTTGATTTTGATATTGAATAATTTTTCAAGGAAAAATGAAAATTATTCTTCCATTTCCTTTGAAGGGTTCATTTGAAGGATACATATGCATGCTAACTCACATATTTTTCCAAACTTTACTTGAATCTAAACTTCACCAATCAGGATCCCATCATTTGAAAATTCCCCATGCTATTAAATAGATGACAGGTATCTCACATAGGATAGGAGAGATATGAGGAGAAGGAAAAACCACAATGATTTTTGATTAGGTTTATTTTGTTTATTCATGTACATCACCATCATACATTACATGCAAGAGAATTGTGACACGGACCTTGTGTATATATCCTGGCACATAAAGAGCAATACAATACAAAAGTTTCAGAGATTTATAAACAACTGACTTGAACAGTCAAATCAGAATAGTAGAAAATTATTCTAGAGCTACATTGACACAGATGAAGCTCTGTTGAACATTATAAACTGCGCTAAGAGCATGGCACATTTAAATTACCTTCTGGACAATGGTAGTAATTGTAATTCTGGGTAACTGTAGTTGAAATTGAACAGTGTACGATTAATTGTACATTGGAATTATTGTAACTGTAATTGTAATTCTGGACCATTGTAATTTCCAAAAGCAGCATGTCTTTATTCTACTCTACCTGGAAACAGGTATTTCCATGATAAAAGACCACATAGAAATGATAGTCAATATAGGGCAATCATCCATTTCCCAACTGTGCAGAAGTAGTATTGGAGTCATTTGATTGACAGGATAATTAAAATAGGAAGGGAAGGAAACAATTTAATTTTGAAAACTCCATCTTTTGACATATATTCCAAAAGTTGCAGCATTATATCAAGAAAATGCACACAGAGCCATTCTTAGGACTAACATTTCCTCTTACTTTTTTCTAGTGTTTTTTTTCCTTATTTATAAAGTATACTTTACCCAAGTGTGTTGAACAAGTTTCTTCCAGCATCTCTAGATTTGAGTTCTCATCATATTTGAAATGGGCCTATTTTGTTTTCATTGAAATAGTTATTGGAATTCACAAAAATGTATAAATTAAGTCATTTTAAAATGCTTCTGGTTCAGTAAGAAACTGTATAAATATGGAAGTTGATTTATCCACAAATTCTGTTTAAACCAAAACAGTTGCTCTAAATTATTTTCAGGGATTCTGAATCAGATTATGAATCATTTGAAATTCAGTACCATTGAAAAAGCACTACTTTTATTTATTTTCTGAGGAAATCAACATTAATATAACAGGAATATTTCTACGAGAAGAGACAGAGAGATCATATGTTTAGAGCCAACTTGCTCTTTGTTCTACATGTATTTGCTGCATTCATTGCAATAGTTTCCAACCCTTCAAAAGCAACTTAAATGATTGCATTTCTTTCCATGCTAATAAGTGAATTTAGCAAAGCATATTTCTTGTTTCATTTCCTGAAAACATGTAGCAGCGTGAAAATTTCAGAAAATGCACTACCAAGGCTAGAGTGATAGTCTTTGTTTTTGACTGACAATTATTCTGAAAGAATTTATTGCAATCTTGTAGTGATAAAGATTTTGAATGTTCCCATGTATCATTTACTATATGATGCTATATCCACCCTGTTGGTGATTGCAGCAAGAGAATATCAACTTACTAATTGTACTATGCCATTATTAAAATGGCAATGAGAAGACGTAAATCCTGTATATAACTCCATGAGACCCTATGAATTTAATGGCCTTGGACAAAAATATCCCATCAAATGCTGAGGTAGGGGAAGAGATATAAGGTGGTGGGAAGGACAGCAGAGAAGAAATTGGAAAAGGAGTAGGGGGACTTGGACTCTAGCACTCTTTGGAAGCTCCTTAGCTAGTCCTTTCTGAGAGTGTTGCTTGGTCAGAAACTCCAGATGCGTTGAACAGAAGTCCCTGACAAACAACCAGAATTCTTGCTGTGTTAAAGAACAGAAGACTGGTTTGAGACCGAGACCAAGGAAAAGTGTCCACTGAAGTGGTCCTTCACAGTACTTTATGCTCCAAATCCAGCTTTGTAAATTTGTCTGGGAATAAAAGACATGGATGAAATCTATAATTTTTATTTTACAGTTTCCCCCGCAATATTTAGTCCAACTTCGAAAGTGCTATGCAGACCCTATGCTGGAAGAAATGTTCCTTCTCCATTTGAGATGACAAAAGAAAAAACAAAAAACTTTTGTTTGGCTGAAGATATGAAGACTTTTTAATGTTTCACTGATACTTCATAAAGCAAGAAGAATTGGGACTTTCCAAGCATTTGAATCATTCTTGGCCTTTCCATTCCATTGGAAGGACTCTTTGATGCTTCCAAATTGTATAGCAAATGGTACAGTGCAAGCTCAATAACAGCTTTTGGAGAAGGGAATTGAAAGGCAAGTGAAATCACAACATCAAGATGAAAATTGTTCTAAAAGCTAATTTTGTCAAGTTGCAAAGAAAAATGCGTATATATTATATACATATATATATATATATTTCTCTTTCTAACCCAGTGGAGGGTTGCCTGCTATGCCACAGGTAAAATCAAGACTGCAAGAAAAGAGCGAAAACCCCAATATATTCTATTATTTATAATATTTAATTTCTAAGTCCCTGAAAATAAGTCACGTGTTTTTATTTCAATACACAATTTAGGTAAGTACAATAGCAGAAATATGAAGCAGTGCCAGATGTTGGCTGATAAAGTTCTGGATAATCAAAAGGCAAATCAATTTCAAAAAAAGCAAATTTATTTTACATTATCATCCCAAAGGCCACTGCTTACTGTTATATCAGAACACTGATTGGGTCCCGAGGCCCATTGGAATAGCACACACTAAGTCCAAAGAGAATAACAGGAGAGTGTTTGTGTTTTATGTTATATGAATTGTCCTCTGCACAAAAGCATGATGAGACAAGTGGAATGTGTTTTTAATTCTGTTCCACCATCTGGTTGGGATCCAGAAAAACAGAAAATTGCCCAAAGAATTTAGCATCTCTCTTGTAAAAGGTTTTCATCCTTTGGGTAAGTATCTAGAGCCAAAGTCATGTGGTGGGTGCACAATTATCTGGTCAGTTTCAGAAGTTTAAACAATTAGAAAAAATAAATCTGGAGCCCAAACAGGGGTATGACTGACTGTTCTGGCATGTAGTCCTAGAAAGGCAGGGTTCTAATGAAATCTCTACTTGGTAGGTGAAGGGAGGGGTTGTCTATATTTATCCAGATGGCTTTATCAATGCAGGCAAAGGCAACTTTCCAGAAAATACAACCTCAAAATACTTCTTATTGTGGGAGAAATCATCTCAAGCCTGAACTATTCAGATTTATCAAATTTACTGAGCAAAAATGTCCAATTTCCCATGTAGATGCAGACACAGGAATCCCTTTGATATGGATTATCTTTCAATCAGTCAACGATCCTTAATCAATTTAGAAAGATGGGATCAAGGGATTGTCTACCAGCAAAACTCTAACAGAATATAAGAGCTCCTAAATTAGCCTAAATTATTCAAATTTTAAGTGAAACACATCTTTTCAACTATTTAAAGAAAAAGGCATTTCCAATTCAAAATCCAAGACACATAATTGAGATCTGAGTCAAAAGATCCTGGTTTGAACTGGGAGGAAAGATAGTTAAGGGAAGAATCCTGGCCTCCCTTCCTAGATCTGCCCAGATGTCTTTGAGGAGCGCAGTGTGACATAACAAGAGAAGCCATGTGGCCTAGTATGTAGAACATGGACTTGGGACTCATAGGACCTGGGTACTAATCCTGGCTCTGCTACTCATCTGCCAAGGTCACTGAAGTTCTCTGTGTCTATTACTTCATCTGTAAAGTGCAGATAAAGATTGTGAGCCCCAAGTGGGACATGGACTGTGTCCATCCTGATCAACCTGTATCTACCTAGGGCTTAATACAGTGCCTAGAACATAGTAAGAGCTTAACAAAACCCATAAAACAAACTAACAAAAAATAACAAGACATGTTTTTTGGATGTCCCGCCTGTGTAAGTTTGATTGTCCTGAGGTCACAATGGTGGTGATGTAAATACTGCCTCATGAAGCAGGACAGGAAGAAGAAACTTGCACCCTGGGAGCCCAAATCCAGAATGCATCCAGGACAAGGGAAAGCTGAGTTGGGGTTTGGGTTCTGCCGAAAAACACTTAGCATTGTGATGTACAACGAATCCTGGTCTCTTAAGACTTTCCAGGGCCTTCCCAATGTTTTTGTAATTTTACCTACCACTACAGCTGCTCCCTACAGATCTCATTCCCTCGTGGCTTTCCTTTGTGAAATTCAGTCCTCACAAACACAGCTAGCACTGCAGAAACCCTGAGAATATTCCTAGAAAAATCCATTATTGAGACAGGGCCAGGTGGGAGTTTGAGGAGCAGAAGCAACTCCTCTTAGCTGTCTCCCCACAACCTCCAAGCAACTCTAGCTTTTTACTTGCTCCGAGTTCCTGTTTCTGGCACTCTATCTGGCCCAGATTGGACTGCCTGAGCACCAGCCTGTTAGGGTTTCCCCATTTCCCCAGGGGAAATTCCAAACCTTCAGGCAAACAGGTACTATTGTGCAGGGACAAGCGCACGCACACACACGCACACACTCTCATAGACATTCCTTTTTCTCAGAGACTCTCGGCACAGCATTTTTAGCTCTACCAAAAAATGGATTAAAGCCACTGTCTCTTAGAACCAGTTTTAGGTGTTACTCCAGAAGCCATAATTCTCACTACATCTTGTAGAGCCCTATGGTTTCTATTCACTGGATTCTCAACCTGACACTGAGTAGGACTGCTGCATTTCACTTGTTCACTGCTTTACTGCTTTAAATCATTTTGGGAAATAGGGAGCCTGGAGGAGATTCTGACTGAAGGAATTTGAACTATTCATTCTCTTACACGATGGTTTACTGATCAACTATCGCAAAGACAGAAACATTAGTTGTCCCTCAAGACTATTGGAATGGTGTGGGGAACTGCTAAATTAATAACATATTTTCAAATGTGATGCAATGCAAAGTTAAAATTACAGGAAATGAAAAGAAATGTCCTTGTCTGATAGGAGATCCCCTAATCTGACTCTAAACCTTCAAAGTAATTTAAGGAAGATTAAGGAGTGAAATCATCTGCGCAACTAAGGTAGTCAGAATCATGATTTTCTCACTGAAATAAAGAAACACTCCTTTAATAAATGCCTGGATACCCCAGGAAAGGATTCAAATATATTATCTTTTTCAGAATTAGCTCTGCAAGTTTTCTGAATCTCTCTGCTTTAATAGGTTCAATAAATGTGTGCTTGAAAGTGGGACTTTCATTGAGGATTATGCAGAGTTATATTGATATCTCTGAGTCCATTATCATATAAGCAAGACATTTAGATTATACTGAACAATGTTAGTATTGGCTTTGGTTCTAAGATCTGATAGAGTTTAGCCGCCAAAATGTTTTTCAATTAACAAGATCTTTTCCTGCCAAGTACCTGAAATAAGGGAAGCAGACTATTCTTAACCCATGAAAGGTAAAGTTTGGATATGGACTTTTCAAGTGACTTAAAAGGCACAGGAATGTTGTAGATCTGGACAGTGAGGCAGACTTGGAAACTTCATTGATCAATCAATCAATCAATCAATGCATTGATTGAACTCTTATGTGTGCAGAGCACTGTACTAAATGCTTGGGAGAGTACAATAGCAGAGTTGGTAGACTTCAGAATTGGGGAAGCAGTTTGGCAGAGTGGCAAAGCTGCACCCCTGGAACTCAGAGGTCCTGGATTCTAGTCACAGCTCTTCCACCTCTCTACTGTGTGGCTTTGGGCAAGTCTTTTAACCTCCCCGTGCCTCAGTTTCCTCATCTGTAAAATGGGGATAATAATCCCTGGACTGTACTTTGTAGAGGTGTTGTGGAGAGCAAATTAAAGTAACTAATGTAAGGTGCTTTGGTAATAGAATACCAATTATAAATAGAAACTTCGTTAGTGTGTATATAGGCATATCTTTTTGTCTACTGAGTATAATACATGCACTGTAAAAGGAGGCAAGGAACAGTCTTTCACTAGAAGTACTCAATCTCGTCATCTCCTACCAGTGTACTATCTCCTCCCTCACCAACTCTGAAATCCCTCTCTCTGACCATAACCTTCTCACCTGCCTCATCTCTCACACTCCCTCCCCATGCAAATCTTCGCTACTGCCCCACAGAGACCTCCGCTCTCTCGATCCCATCCGTCTTTCCAATAGCATCTCTCCTCATCTTGCCGCCCTGTCCTCTCTTCCCACTCTTGATGATCAGGTCTCCGCTCTCAACTCCACCCTCTCTACTCATCTCAACTCTCTCACCCCCCTTTCCCTCCGCCGCTCTCGCTCCACTAACCCACAGCCCTGGATCACCTCCTCTGTCCGCCTCCTACGCTCCTATGCTCGAGCTGCTGAGCGCTGCTGGCGAAAGTCCAAGCACCAAGCCGACCTCACACACTTCAAATTTATCCTTTCCTGCCTTAACTCTGCCCTCTCCTCCACCAGGCAAAACTTCTTCTCCTCCCTCATCGACACCCATGCCCGTCACCCATGCCGATTGTTCCGGACCTTTAACTCTCTCCTTAGGCCCCCTGTTCCTCCCCCTCCCCCATCTCTCACCCCCAATGATCTGGCCACCTATTTCCTCACGAAAATCAACACAATCAGGTCTGAGCTCCCCTAAGTCACCCCTCCGCCTCTCCCCTCCCCCCCACCAACCCTCTCCCCTACTTTCCCATCCTTCTCCGCAGTATCCTCAGAGGAGATCTCCTCCCTCCTCACAAGTGCCACCCCCTCCACCGGCGCCTCGGACCCCATTCCCTCTCACCTTATTAAAACCATCGCCCCTGCCCTCCTCCCTTCCTTAACCTCTATTTTTAACCACTCAATCTCCAAGGGCTCCTTCCCCGCTGCCTTCAAACATGCCCACGTCTCCCCCATCCTAAAAAAACCCGCTCTTGACCCCACTTCCCCCTCCAGTTATCGTCCTATCTCCCTACTACCCTTCCTTTCCAAAATCCTAGAACGAGTCGTCTACAATCGATGCTTAGAATTCCTTAACTCCCATTCTCTCCTAGACCCCCTCCAATCTGGCTTCCGTCCCTTCCACTCTTCCGAGACTGCTCTCTCTAGGGTCACCCATGACCTCCTTCTTGCCAAATCCAATGGCTCCTACTCCATTCTAATCCTCCTTGACCTCTCTGCTGCCTTTGACACTGTCGACCATCCCCTCCTCCTCCATACCTTATCTCACCTTGGCTTCACGGACTCTGTCCTCTCCTGGTTCTCCTCTTACCTCTGTGGCCAGTCATTCTCGGTCTCCTTCGCTGGAGCCTCCTCCCCCTCCCATCCTTTAACTGTTGGAGTTCCTCAAGGGTCAGTTCTTGGCCCTTTTCTGTTCTCCATTTACACTCACTCCCTCGGTGAACTCATTCGCTCTCACGGCTTTGACTACCATCTCTACGCAGATGACACGCAGATCTACATCTCCGCCCCTGTGCTCTCCCCCTCCCTTCAGGCTCGCATCTCCTCCTGCCTCCGGGACGTCTCCACCTGGATGTCTGCCCGCCACCTAAAACTCAACATGAGCAAGACTGAGCTCCTCATCTTCCCTCCCAAGCCCGGTCCTCTCCCAGACTTCTCTATCACCGTCGATGGCACGACCATCCTTCCCATCTCTCAGGCCCACAATCTCGGTGTCATCCTTGACTCGTCTCTCTCGTTCACCCCACACATCCTATCCGTTACCAAGACCTGCCGGTTTCACCTCTACAATATCGCCAAGATCCGCCCTTTCCTCTCCACCCAAACGGCTACCTTACTATTACGGGCTCTCGTTATATCCCGGCTAGACTACTGTGTTAGCCTTCTCTCTGACCTCCCTTCCTCCTCTCTTGCCCCGCTCCAGTCTATTCTTCACTCCGCTGCCCGGCTCATCTTCCTGCAGAAACGATCTGGGCAGGTCACTCCCCTTCTTAAACAACTCCAGTGGTTGCCTATCAACCTCCGCTCCAAACAAAAACTCCTCACTCTAGGTTTCAAGGCTCTCCATCACCTTGCCCCTTCCTACCTCTCCTCCCTTCTCTCTTTCTACCACCCACCCCGCACGCTCCGCTCCTCTGCCGCCCACCTCCTCACCCTGCCCTGGTCTCGCCTATCTCGCCGTCGACCCCTGGGCCACGTCCTCCCGCCGTCCTGGAACGCCCTCCCTCCTCACCTCCGCCAAACTGATTCTCTTCCCCTCTTCAAAACCCTACTTAAAACTCACCTCCTCCAAGAGGCCTTCCCAGACTGAGCTCCTCTTCTCCCTCTACTCCCTCTGCCACCCCCCTTTACCTCTCCGCAGCTAAACCCCCTTTTCCCCCTTTTCCCTCTGTTCCTCCCCCTCTCCCTTCCCATCCCCACAGCACTGTACTCGTCCGCCCAACTGTATATATTTTCATTACCCTATTTATTTTGTTAATGAATTGTACATCGCCTTGATTCTATTTATTTGCCATTGCTTTTACGAGATGTTCTTCCCCTTGACTCTATTTATTGCCATTGTTCTTGTCTGTCCATCTCCTCCGATTAGACTGTAAGCCCATAAAATGGCAGGGACTGTCTCTATCTGTTGCCGACTTGTTCATCCCAAGCGCTTAGTACAGTGCTCTGCACATAGTAAGCGCTCAATAAATACTATTGAATGAATGAATGAATGACGCTCAATAAATACTATTGAATGAATGAATGAATGAATGAAATTTTCAAATGCTTGGTGGATACATCATTAGAATATTTAACCCATTAGCTGATGGCTTGAATATGTTTCAGGTACTTTCCATTTTTGAAATAATAATAGATCATGACCTCTTTTAAAAGGCTTTCCTATGCTGTCAAAATATTCCTAGCCTTTTTTTCAATTTGCTTTCTTGGATCATATAAGCTGTGGTAGCCCATTCATTAAGCTGTACACTCTAGCCTGCATTGTAACTGGAACTTCTCTTGTGTGCTCTCAGGCATCTCCTTAAAATGCATGGTACTGGATCAATGCTGCTAATGATGATGATAACAACATTTCAGATTCAACCTACTGAGTTAAAGTGATATTTTACCCTGTGACTATAGTATATAAAATCCTATTGAAACCTCAGTAGGGATCAATTAAGCAGGTTTCACAGGATGTCAGACCCAATATCAAGAACTTAGTATAGTGCTTTGCACACAGTAAGAACTCAATAAATATGACTGAACAAATTAATCTGTCTTTGGTAGCAGAAAACACTATCTTGATTGGGTAGAGTGCATGGTTTTTTGGTCATTCAAGGAAGCAACATGACCTAGTGGGAAGAGAATGGGCCTGGAAGTCAAAGTACTTGGATTCTAATTCCTGCTCTTTCATTTGTCTGCAGGGTAACTTTAGACAAATTAGTTAATTTCTCTGTGCCTCAGTTTCCTTATATATAAAGCAGGGATTAAATATCTCCCTTCCCCTTAGATTGTGAACCCCTCATGGGACAGGGAGCATGTCGAACCTGATTACCTTCCATCTATTTACATCACTTTGTAGATTGGAACTAGACACATACAAAGCACTTAACAAATGCCACTATTATAATGATCTGATTTTTTAGAGTTTTTTCATTTTTATTTAGGAGTGGCCTTTGACAGAGGGGGAGTAAATATATGAGGACATTAACACTCATCAGGAGGTTTACCAGGGATTTATGTTTCTTGTTTCTAGTACAGTGAAGAGGAAATGCTTTGACGATACCCCCTTCCATTTTATAAAGTATAAGGTGCAGTTTCCAAGTACAGATTCTATTGAAGTTCATATTTAGGAGCATAAGGAACAAGCAGTATGAGGAACCAGCAACCTAGATGGATGGTTGCATTGGAGAAAGTAAATGATGAGAGAAGTCCTTGAGGTATGATCCTCTCAAAGCATGAGGGTAGCGCTTTTAAGATGTTAAGACTTGGAACCATCATTTTTGGAGGAAATTGTTTACAGTGATTGTAAAATGCATTTTCTGTAACTGCTTGGCTTTACAAGTAGACTCTTTGATCAAATTGGAAAATTTCAGCTTTTAACCCTTTTTCTGAAGTATTTTAAAATACTCTCCGCTTGGTAGTATGAAGTGGAATTTCAGAAATTAACAGGGAGACCTTTTCAACAATCAATTCTAATTACAAAATCAACAAAACACACTGTATTATGTATATAGTTGTTCTTCATCGAGATGGTGGTATCCTATCTAAAGTGCAAAGTGGCTGAAGATAGCGATCTTCAATAGACATGGTCTTTGTTATTGTTTGCATGCAAGAATAATGCCTTGCTACACTAAAGGTTTTGAACCATTCAGAGCCATCTCTGTTTTCTAGCTTGACTTAGAGTATTCCAGATCATAGAGAGAGCTTTATCCCTCTCTTGATTGGTACCTGTTGGATGGTCTTTGTAACTTGGGGGTGTGCTGTGTAACAGTGAACCCACTTCCTCTACCCCAGAATAGGTTCTTCTAAGTCCCTGGGCAGTGAGCTGGGAGAGTCTAAGGTAAGGTTTTGATCTTCACAGAGAGCAAATATTGTGTAGCTTTCAGGTGAGTTTGAGGCTGGGCAGTGACCTTTCTGCTCTGCCTGTGCAAATGCTGTTCTCTCTCTCAAACCAACCTCACACTGCTGAAAGAGGGAGAGAGAATGATGCTTTGGTGCAGCAGGCATAAACCAGTTTCTCATGGAGATAAGAGAAGAGGCAGAACCTTGTGCCCTTGTGTTCTTCATAGCACCCTTGGGAGCCCAAATGGAAGAATAGGGACTGTTCTGACTATAAGCCAATATCTCACCCATTGCAGTTCCATAAGAATCCTCCCAGATCGTTACTCTGGAGAGAATTCTCACTAGGAAATTATCACAGAAGAATTGTGAAAAAGCAACATATATTGAGTACTTTACTACTGTTGTGCCCAAATATTCCCTGTCTGAGAGTATCTGTACAAGTTAGATGCTTGGCCCTTTCCTACTCTTGAAAGAATAGCATTGTAGAACATACTTTGTGGACATGTATAATGGCAAGGAGAGCCTAGATTTGCAACTTCAAATAACAGGAAATTTCAGAATGATTACTGGAAAAGATCCAGAGCATGACACTCTTTTAGAGATCAGCTGACTCAGTTTCAACGTTACTCTTGATATCCCAGCCAAGCCCGATGTTTGGAGAACATTAGAAGGAACGTGCCCTAGTGGAAAGAGCACAGGTCTGAAAGTCAAAGAGCCCTGGGTTCTAATCGCTGCTCTGGCACTTTGCTGTGTAACCTTGGGCAAGTCATTTAACTTCTCTGTGCTTCAGTTACCTCATCTGTAAAATGGGGATTAATACTGTGAGCCTAATGTGGGATATGGATTACGTCATATGAGCTCCACATGAGTCATGGACCTGATTGGCTTGTATCTACCCCAGCACTTATTACACCTGTCACATAGTAAGCACATAACAAATGCTACACAAAAAAAATAGATTAGGGATAAATGGCAGCAGTGGTTGCAGGATTGTCCCTAAATATTTTAGATAACTGCTGGATTGGTTACTTTATTTAGAGCTACCTTCAATTTTCATGGTGGTATGCATACATAATGGAAGGGGGTATCTCAAAGTATTACCTTGTACTAGTGCATGAAGTAGCACGGCCTAGTGAGCAAGAGCACAGGCTTGGGAGTCATAGATCATGGGTTCTAATCCCTGATTTGCCACTTAGCTATGTGACTTTGGGCAAGTCACTTAACTTCTCTGTGCCTCAGTTACCTCAACTGTAAAAGGGGGATTAAGTCTGTGAGTCCCATGTGGGACAACCTGATTATCTTGTATTTACCCCAACTTTTAGAACAATGCTTGGCACATAGTAAGTGCTTAACAAATACCATCATTATTATTAGTGGGACCAGGGACCCTGAGTTTTGGAGGGGGTAGAAAATTTTGCTCATAATATTCCTTGGATGATCAGACCCAGTGACAAAGGTTTGAAAATTTATGGCTGCAAGGATATATACATATATATTCTTCCACATTGGCCAAACCATTAGACATAATCCCAATTCTGGAAATACCTCTGTTAGGACTAGCTAGGTTAGTCTATCTTGGGAAATTTGGAACACCCAACCCCATAGGAATGGCCACTCAGAAGTGGACAAGCCCTTTAGGGGGCTGGTCAACACTTTTAAATAGTTCCCAACACATGCAGAAAAGGTGTGTACAGAGGAATACAATACAGCACAAACTGGCAACTTGAATGATTAAAATAGCCTCAGTACTTACAATGGTCTAGTTTTTCCACTCTCTGATTTATTTAAGTTCATTTGACTTCAAAAAAATTTAAATGTTTCAGAAATCTTGTGATAAGGCCCTGGAGAATATTCTTACACACCTGACTTGGGTCAAATTCTTTGAAGGTAGTAACTTTGTTAGGTAAGTTCCAGAATACTTTATCTCCTGTAGACTGACTTGATGCCAATTGGGCTGAAACTATTTTCAATGAGGCAAAATGCAGTGGTTCTGATAGAGGAATGTTTGTGTCTTTTAGATTGAATTGAATTAAATAAAAGTGGCTTTTGGATTTGAAATCTGACAAGTGAATGGTTGAGAAATTCACCAGTACTATTCAGGCTATTAAACTGAATTAATTTACTGCCTTTCCTAAAAAAATCCTAATTCCTATTTCTGTCTGTTCAGTGAACTTCATTTGTAATATTTCCAATCTATCCATTTCAGTACAAAAGGATTCTAATAGCCAAATTTACAGGCTTGCTAACCACTAGTGCTAATCATGGCCTAATGGAAAGACCATAGGCCTGGGAGTCAGAGGGCCTCGGGGTACTAATCCCTGCTCTTCCACTTGCTTGCTGTGTGACCTTGGACAAATCACTTCACTTTTCTGGGCCTCAATTTCCTCAACGGTACAATGGGGATTAAGACTGGGAGAGCCATGTGGAACAGGGACTGTGTTCAACCCAATTATCTTGTTTCTACCCCAGACTAATACCATCATTACTATTATTATTCTAAATCCAGGAAGGATATCATAATTAAAGGAAGAGTCTTGACTTGCTACCATCTGTTAATGTCTAGATTGTCTAGGTAAAAACGAAAAACATCAGTACTTCTATACTTTTAGATGAAAAAAAAGAAAAACTTTACTCTGAGAAGCTATGGTAGATAAAATAAAAATAGTTTTTTGATACCCCATTTAAAGAATGGGCTTTGAGTTATTCAGTTGCCCAAGAAATAAAGACAATGCCTCTACATTCTGGAAGAAGAAAAATTGGGTGCAAATATCATATTATTTACTCTTAAATAGGATATGGGGTAAGAGATGGCAACATGAGAGTTTTTTTCAGAAGAGAAAATTAAGGCACTCATCTGGGTTCAATTTCTTTTCTTTCACAATCTACTTAGACTCATCCTTTTTTCCCTGAATATATGCTTCTTAAAAGAATCAGTAATTTTCTCAGAAGGGAATCACTTATACAAGTTCTACTTTCAAGAAGAGGTACTTAAAAGTCCAAAAACAAAGTGTAGAAGATACTAAGAAAACAACTATTTGTCAAGGTAATTTTACAAGGGACAATGTAGATATTTTTTGGTTTCAACTTTGTTGACTAGTTAACTCTTTGTCAAAGCATGGTACAACTAGGCAGTTATTAAAATATCACCTGTGTATCCAAATGGACTGAGGGGGCACAGGACAATCTTTTTTTGAGAGGATTTTTTTTCCCCAGTGGGAATGTACAATTTGACAAAAGGCAAAAAACACCTCCAGCACTGCACATAGATTTGTGGAGATGGGACTGGGTAGGTAAAGGTATGAGAATCAGGCACTGCCTGAAAGCCTACCTAGGGAGGGAATTTTTCAGTCAACACATATATCGGATCGACATAGTGCATTTCCTCCAGCTTTTCCACCCACTCTGAAATTTGCCCCCCCTCCTTTTTTTAACCCCACCATTTTTTTAACCTCTATTCTTCTCCATTTGAACTTCTGGCATTGCCAGTTCCAGTGATAAATTACAAATCTATGGGTGCTAACCCTTATTTCTTATTCTCAAATTTCCCATTTACTTTGAAATGGAAAACCTTTAAAATTTCCCAATCCAGGTGATCTTTGGATACTGTCTGCAGCTCTGTGGAAAAGCTATCAATCAGAAAGACCCTCAGGCCAATCGGTTTGCCGGCTAGAGGATGCAAACTGGAGGCCCAAAACTCCACCAACCCTTTCTGGGACTTCACTCAGAAGGATTGCATCTGAGTTTTTAATCACAGACATGGTGACAAAAGTCTGCCAACTCAAATCCTCCCATGTGTGATGTGGAAAATAAAACTGAGTGCATTTTTTTATTCCTCCAAGGTCTCTTGTTTTGTCTGGTAAATAATTCACTCAGAAATGTAAACTTCTCCAATAGCTAGTGCCTAACAGAGAGACTGTCATCTTTGTAACCTTGCCTAAAAAAGTGTAAATATTTGGTGCTTAGTTAAAATGAAGAAACAAGATGAACAGAAAACATCCTATTAGAAGGAACAATTGAAACATGTAATGTGCATTTTAAGGCTTGGCTTCACCTTCCGATGAAGTGACATCAAAAGGATATGGACACTTAATGAGAAAAGATCCACAGCACAGTAGGGATTAAGAAGGAAAATTACTGAAAAAGAAAGGACAACTGACCCATTCTGGCTCTTCTTAAAAGGACTAATGTCTGTTATCCCCACAGGGATTGACCTTTCAGGGCATTTCTCCTTTTGTGGCCTATTACCCTTCTCCACACTACAATTTATTTGAGCTAATATCCTGCCTCAGTTGCAGCCTGGAAGCAGAGTGGAAGCAGAGAACATGATGCATTGACCAAATGATACCTTTTTTCTAACTGTGAGAGGAAAACCCCCCAAAACATGTTGAAATGCACTTGTTATTAAGATAAATTGCTTTTTTGTACAGAACATTATAAAGCCACAAAGATCCAGAAATTATTCTTAGAGTCTGTATGGACTACATTTTTTTTTTAAATCTCCAAATCCCCAAACACCAATTATGATTTTGTCCCTTCCCTGAAGAAGGTGCTTAATATCTCAGAGGTAGCTTAGTTTTATGGGTTACTGTGGTGAGTAATAACTGATGATTTATTTTCACTGAGGTGTTCACAAATACTCTTTTGAAAACTACTTACTGTCTGTTATAGGTTGGTACAGAAATTAAAGTCACCCTAAGAGATGGCCTTAACTCATGTACTCAGACTTTAGGGCCTCTTTTGGGCCTAAGTGGTATATTCTTCAGGAATAGAATATATTCTATTACATAATTGCAAGGCCTACCACTCCCATCTACTGCTTGCCTTAGCATAAATGTCCCTCAAATATGCAATAGAGAGTTGCCATAGAGGAAAATCATTTTGATGGCTCAGAAAAACAGGCACTTTCCTTGGAAACAATGGTCTCCTACACAATCTCACAGCAAACTGCCCAGAAATTTGTGGTGCTTGTTTCTCACTGCTCTAGGGCTCTACAGCAGTAGACCCTATCACGGTAGTGGTGCAGTTTCAGCTTCCAGATGTTCTAGCTGAAAGGAAAGAAATTGTAAATACCATGAGCAGTTCACTGGTTTGTCTTGCCACCCCACTACACTTTATAGAACAAAGGATAGGCAGTGAAAAGCTAGGACTCGGTTTGAAAATCAAGATGTAGAAAGAAATTGATTTTTTGTACAGAACATTATAAAGTCACAAAGATCCAGAAATTGTTCTTAGAGTTTATATGGACTACATTTTTTTTAAACAATACCAATTATGATTGATCAAGTTTTCAAAACTGAAACCTGCTTCATTTGTTCTTTCCACGTCCAGAATGTGTCATTTCTCATTATATTCCCCCTATATCTAAAGCTTATTAGAATCCAGGATTTAGTCCTAGGCATTTCAATTCTGAATCAGAAAAGTTGGCTGCTATGTCTCTGGCTCTTGTCTCAGTTAATAGCATTCATTGTGCATTTTTGTGCAGAGAACTGTACTAAGCACATGGAAGAGTACTGTAGAGTTTTAGACATGATTCCTGCTTCTACAAGCTCCTGGGGATTTGTAAGGATTTGCAAAGGATTTGCCCAGTGTTTACAGCAGTGTTTGGCACATAATAAGTGCTTTACAAATACTATAATTATTATTATTATGTACATGGCCTAGTGAATAGAGCACAGGCCTGGGAGTCAGAAGGACCTGGGTTCTAATCCCAGATTTGTCATTTGTCTGCTGAGTGACCTTGAACAAGGCACTTCACTTCTCTGGGCCTCAGTTACCTCATTTGTAAAATGAGGATTAAGGCTGTAAACCCCATTTGTGAAGGCCTATGTCCAACTTGATTACCTTGTACCTATCCCAGTGTTAATATAGTGACTGGAACACCGTAAGCACTTAACAAATACTACAGTTATTATTATACAGTGTGGTCTAGTGGAAAGAGCACAGGTCTGGAAGTCAGAGGACCTAGGTTCCAATTCCACTGCTGCCATATGCTTGCTTTGGGAAAGTCATTTAATTGCTCTGTGCCTCAGTTTCCTCATTTGCAAAATGGAGATTCAATACCTGTTCTCTCCCCCTACTTAATCTGTGAGCTATATGTGGGATCTGATTATATTGTATATGTCCCAGGACTTAGCGTGGTGCTTGACACCCCCTCCCTCAAGCACTTAACAAATACCACAATTATTATACAATCTAAACCTACTTTTTCTGGGTTAATTTGCAGCAGAAAGTACTAGCTGCCCATTAAGGACTAATCTAACTTTAGGTCCAGAAAGAAATGTGAATTCTAAAATGTTTTTCTAACTGAGCTTGTTTTGATTCACATAGACTCAACCACTTTGTCCTTGGGTGCAAGTACGCAACTGCCTCTGGAGCATATTTTGGTCAAAAAACCCCCCCAACATCATATTAGAACAGTGATGGGAATTTCAGTTAAACCTATTGGAAGTGCAGGATTTATCTGCTTGAGGGCTCAGTTCCAAAGATTCAGTACCAAACCTGGGCATTTGGCTAACAGCAGATAGAGGAGGGAATTTTCTTTTTTTAATGGTATTTATTAAGTGCTTACTATGTGCCAAGCAGTGTTCTCTTACTCTTTTACAACATGCCTGCTAGCTGAAGATGGACGACCCAGAAGAAGCTAAAAAGAAAAGTGTGTTGCTTGTAAAGGGAAAGAGAGAGGTGAAGAGGCTGAAGAAAGGGTCATTTCTGTGGTGTCTTCGAACTAGGACCATCTAATTTCTGTTAATTTTGAGTGTATTTTTTCTTCCAACCTCTCAAGTTGGTGATTATATTTTTCATTTCTTGTTGATGGTACCTGTGAGATCCTGAACACTGGAAATAAACAGATTTTTTTTTTCAGCTAGCACCATTCAAGTTTCATTCTTCTTGAAATGAGGTTTTTTCCCCACTTGCTCATCAACTTTTTAAGTGCTATTTGAGAATAAGAGTATTTTAAAAGCCTCACTTGTACAGTGAGCACTGAACAAATTCAGACACTGATGAATCCAACCCTAGTAATTTAATGTTGATGGTGGTTTTAAAAATTGAATTATCAACAGCCAGTTGATGATATATCTCCATTTAAATGGAAATATATTGCATTGGATAAACTTAGCTAATGGCTGGCAGCATTTCTGAAGCACCAAAGAGATGGCTTAATCACTTTTAGTAGCATATGCTACTAACAGAAAATTTGCATCAGTGTGGCTATAAATATCATGGACAAAAATGGCAAGTTTCCAGCCTCACTTCTCTCCCATCCCCTATTCAAAATCCCAATAGTACCTGGGAAACCTAAAATTCAATCATACAGTGAGGTTGCTGACCATAATGATAATGCAAAGAGCCAAGTAACCAGTAGATAAGGAAGAGGAAGAGTGATGTAATCTTGTTAAGTGTGTAATTGAATGACAGGAAAATAGTTTATGCCACTTAAACATGTACAGTTATGACACACGATACAAAATCCACTGTTTTCATTTGACATCATGGTTGTGTTCTTCACTAAGTTCCATTCCTTCCTGAATTTGGTCTTCAATATCCTCTTCTTCAACCTCAAGTGGCTTCAAACAGCTTTCCTAAGTATTTCAAAATAATTTACCAAATGTTTGATTAAGTCCCATTATCAATGTCTTAGTAAAAACTTCTGAAGTAATAAAGATACTACATAGATGCCATTCTTTTGGTGGATTTAAAATACCTCTTCTTTTTTCTTATCATTTCTTTCCTATTAAAACAACACATGATTCCCAAACTTCTTACACAGGCTACTGCATAATTGGTTATCTTATAAATTGCCTACCACATGATATAGCAGAAAAAAAAAGGAACTAAGGTATTCAAAGATAAAACTGTTCAAAATGAAAATACCTATTGTAAAAGTGTAAATTAATTCCAGAACATTAATATAAAAACATAAGGAAAGCCTATCCATAAGCCTGGAAATAAATGTTTACCTTAAATAAAAAATAAATATTAATTCGTGTGTCATAGAATCTACAAAATTTGCATTCTTCTTATTTTTCAAGCTTGTTAAAGTCCTGGTTGTTAGAATGAGCCCAACTGGAAAATATTTTGAGATAAGGCTTTTGAACTTTGGTTGAGGATGATTTTGGCCTAATGGATAGAGCACAGACCTGGAAGTCAGAAGGACCTGGATTCTAATCCCGACTCTGCCACTTGTCTGCTCTATCTTGGGCAAGTCACTTCACTTTTCTGTGCCTCAGTTACTTCATCTGTAAAATGTGGATTAAGACTGTACACCCCACATGGGACAGAAATTTTGTCCAGTCTGATTAGTTTTTATCTACCCCAGCTCTTACAACAGTGCTTGACACATAATAATCACTTAAAGTATTGTTATTGTTATTATTATTATTAGCTATTTGTTTTTACATAGGAAAACTTATAAACTAATCTTTTTATACTGCAAATGGTGAATTTCTTAAATACTCTAGCCTGTGTTCAGACCTTTTCTTTTTTTTTTCCAGTCTTTTGGAAATGAAGTAAGATAATTGTATTGAACTGTGGACAGTGGAAGTCAATTAGCATTATCCTCATTTATCTTTTCAAAGGGAAAAGCTCCCCCTGATGTTGCAGTCAGTGGAAAGATTACAGATGAAAGGAATACCAGAAGGTGAAGTGGGAGTGAGCCTCATGAGGGACAGAGATGGTGTTTAATTCCCATTTGCACAGCACTTGAGACATTATTCTGCACATAGTAAGTGCTTAATACATACTATTACCACTAACTGAGCTTTGGGGGTGCAGGCAGAAGAAGAGTTCCAGAGGACACTCTTCACACATTTCCAGGTGAAGGGGAGAATGCTTTCAAATCAAGCTGGGTGTGCTACCTCTCTTGATGAAAGGACCAGTGTGCTAAGGGTATAGCTAAGAAATGTGACCTAGTGGATAGACTACAGGCCTGGGAGTCAGAAGAACCTGGATTATAATTATGTGTCTGCTGTGTGACCTTCAGCCAATCACTTCACTTCTCTGGGCCTCTATTATCTCAGCTGTAAAATGGGGAATAAGATGGTGCATCCCATGTGGGACAGGGACTGTGTCCAACCTGACAAACTTCTATCCATCCTAGCACTCAGTACAAGGTCTGGCATGTAGTACCTGCTTAACAAATATCGTTTACCAAAAAAAAAACACCCAAAACAAACGAAACAAAGCAAAAAAAACAAAAAACCAAAACTGTGTAGACATGGCCTTGCACAGGGGAAGCTGGGAAAGGGGCAAAGGTGGTTGTTTTTCCCTCAAGAATTTCTAAGGCTACATTGAAGAGCCCTTATGTCCCATAATGGAGAATAGGGCTCCAAATTAATCAAACTACTGCAGACTGGGAAGCCTGTGAATACAGGGAAGATTTGGGGAAAAAAAGTTGAAACTTTACTTCTTCCTGGAGGAAATGCCTTTCAATCATTACCTGAGTAACCAGACTAAAAATGAAGGCTAATCCTATTTATAATCTATAATTGGCTTCAGAGCCGGCAATACAATAATAGAACTGACAAGTTCTTAGCAGTGAGAAAGCTGGTGAGGAGCGAATACAAATGTAAAATGTAGTATTTCATATTAATTTGCATTTTATTTGAAAAGACAAAACAATTTATTAAAATAGCCAGCTGCCTTAAAAATTCCATCTGTGATACTGTTCTCAACAGGGATAGCATGAAACTTCCATTTGTGCTTAAAGTTTCTAATCTCTGAAAACATCAGAATTGTATGAAGCCTGCCAGTACTGGAATGTTCATTTAAATGTTAATTTTTCACAAATGATAAAATTAATTTTATTTTAAATTAGTTCCCCAAGAAGTGAGTCATTTATATTTTTATGACTGTATTTTCCAGAACTATAAAGTGAGAGCAAGAGCAACTCCTAATTCTAAAGTAGCATATATTATGCAATCCTAACCATATATTCTGATTGCAGCTCATTGAAAGAAACATCAATTAAAAGATAATATAGTGTCTAATGTGAAGCAGTAATGTGGAGTGAAAAGTTCCCTACTAGTGTGCACTAAACAATGCTACTGTCCAAAACTAAGACCATCACTATGGACAATTTATCCTGAATGCATAAACTCTCAACATAAAATCAACTCAAAATCCACATTTATCCAGATTCTAAATAAAATTAATTTAAAATTTTATCAGGTTTATCATGTTTTAATTAACTCAGTTCAAGAGAGAGACCACATATTTGGCACTCAATGAAGAAATTCTATTTAGTACCAAGTATTACAGTCATGAAAGAGTCCAAGAAAGCGTATGGTTATATGTTCATTGTTGAACTTCTAGGTATCGAATTATAAAAAGTTTGTTCTTGTTCACCAAATAGGCATAATTTCATTCTTCTGAAATGAGGGAGTCCTGATTTTATCACAGAATCTAAATACCTGTGTTCCCCACTTAGCCCTTGGCCAATTTCTGGAATAGCCCCAGATCCATTTTAGGTGAACACTGAAAATCTGGAATTCAGCAACCTTTTTTCTCCCAACTGCAAGTGAATGTTAAAGCAAAATATCAAAAGAGTTGCATTTTCAAAAAGGTAAGAGTTTAGAGTTTACTTTAACTTCAAGGGTCTTGCTATTCGGATGGAAATCACAGGACAGTCCATTTTCCTAAAAAATTTGTATTTTATAGAATGTTGGACTTGATAAAACCCATAAAATCTTTTTTTGCTTTTACAAAACTTTGTTCCCTCCCCCAAAAGTTGATAAAGTCAAGATAATATTCATAATTTCATATTGCCTTTTAATTTTCCAAAATGCTTTCAGATCAACTGCTAGAAAATGCAAATGACAGGAGAATGACATTCTCATAATTCTTATCATTGATTCACTGACAACCTAACAAATGCCTCTCTGTTGCCTGGTGTTTAACATTTTCATCAGTGACATATGTGGTGGAATGCAAAGCATTTAGTCTGCAAAGAACACATCTTTTCTGGGGAGGGGAATAGCTGGTCTTTTAGAGAATCGGATAAGAATTCCAGTGGTCCATTGGAGGTATGTTCAGAAACCAAAGAATAAATCAAAAAAGGGCAAAGGGATTAAAAGATAAATTAAGTGCAAAAGTATAAAATGCTGAAAATATAAAAATAAGACTGAAAAAATACATAAGAGGCTTCATGGACAAATAGGGGAATGTGAGTTAGCAATGAAACATTACTATTAAAAAGCAAGGATAATCCTAGGTTGCAGGATTAGAGATGGAAGAGATGAGATTCTTGAGATGATCATCGCAATGCTTGTAAAACAGCCCATATTGGAGCATAGGGTCCAGTTTCTGGTTCTTTCTGAGACATTAAGAACTTGAAGAGAGGGTCAGAGGAGATCAGCAAAGATAATTCAAAAGGTAAGCATACAAAACCCATAAGGAAAGGCTAAGAAATCAGAATGCTTTACCCCAAGGTTTGCCAATAAAGATCTCATGTATACGAAGGTACTAACCTAAAAAAAAAGTCCTGGATGCCTCCCTTCTATGCCTCCTTGCACTTGGATTTGAATTCTTTATTCACCCCTTCCTCAGCCCCACAGCAGTTATGTACATATTGATAATTTATTCATATTAATGTCCATCTCACCCTCTAGACTGTAAATTTGTTGTGGGCAGGGAACATGTCTACCAACTCTGCCACACTGTATTCTCCCAAGTGCTTAGTACAGTGCTCTTCACACAGTAAGCGCTTAATAGATACCATTGATTTATTAAATATGATTCATCGCCTCCTCTCAAGGTTACAATCATGAGGGGAGCACAACCTACCACTTGCTGCACAGTGCTCCACTTTTGTTACCACAATGGTAAAAGCCTAAGGAAGCATTTTCAGTTTGATGAGGATTCAAGAGCCTTCCCTAAACCTCAGAAAAGTCACGTTGGTTGTTTCAGGTATGGGAAACAAAGTTATTTGCCTGTATACCTCAAGTTTTTTCTCTTCCACAATTAATTATAAAATTATCTCGATTATAGATAATCAGTTACACACTAGAGAATTCATACACTTCAGGAGTGTGAAGTCTAATTAATGATGTAAAAAATTGATATTTTTAAAGTTCAAAGGCAATTGAGATGCATTTCTTTGAAAATCTATTCTTTGAAATTAAGCATTCTTTTGACATTGCTCAAATTAACATTAACCCTGGAAACAACTGTTACAGGTGCCTGTGATTTTCCTACTTGAGACTTTGTATTAATGATATGTCCATGGAAGTTGTTAAAGAAAACTTTTATTTATTTAAATTATCTCTCCCTCTAACCCCTCTTCCCCATGACTCTCCATTTCCTGCGTGGTTTTTTCCAGCTAGGCAGTTTGGGAAAGCAGTCAAATTTTGGGGAATATATTTTTATTGCCATCTAACAGTGACACAGCTCCACAGAGGCAGTAGTGAAGATAAGCTCCAATTGGTTAGTTTTTAAAGCAAACCTTTAGAACAGAACTTCTCCAATCAAGCTTATTTTCCCTCTCCTATCTGTTCAGTGCATAAGCCTAACAGGATTAAATTGCTTGATTTAGAGAAGAGCCAGAGGCAGCATCAGTGCAGCTGAAAGACATTAACACTGGAATCCTAGATAATTAGACTTTTGCAGGAAGGCTTCTTGCTCCAAAGTATAAATTGAGGCTAGTGAGTGTGTGAGTGGAAGAAGATGCTGGGAGGATCAGAGGTATGACTACCTTGAAAAGAGACCTTAATAATTAATCCATGTAACAAAGTCCTACTTGGTAGGGGCAACTGGTGTTGGGAGAAGTAGGGATAGGAAAAATTACTAAAGGATAAAATGATTATTTAACAAAGTTATTTCTTGAAAATAGTTTATAAGAAGTAGCATTGTCTAGTGAAAAGAGAATGGGCCTGGGTTCTAATTCTTATTCAGTCTCTGGCCTGCTGTGTGACCTAGGGCAAGTCATTTAACTTTCTGCACCTCAGTTTCTTGATCTGTAAAATGGGAATTTAAAAACCTCTACTAGTTAGGCTTTGAGCCCTCTGTGGAACAGAGCCTGTGTCCAATCTGATTATTCTGCATCTACCCCAGAGCATATAACTACCATAACTATTATTATTATTGTCATCATCAGCATCACTATTGTGGCCTAAATTACATTCTTTCCTTTTCTGACAGCACTTAGCCACTCTAAAGACGTGAAGCTGAAAGAGAAGAGTATGCAGGCTAAGGTTCAGAGGTGAGAAGGCAGGGGTTAAAATGACTGAAAAGGGACTGGTTGTAAAGTATTTTTTCTGGCAATTAGTTCTGAAATTCGAAGAAATAAATAGCAAGAAAAATCAAGCCTTTTTCTCTTCAATCAATCAATTATATTGAGCACAGAGCACTGTACTAACCACTTGGAGAGTACAATATAACAGAGTTGTTTGTTGAAACTTCTGTTTTATCTGTTGTCAATCAATAGTATTTTGCCTATTTCAGGATATTCCAGAATATTACATTAGGTAGAGAGGAATGAAGAAAGTTCTGGCAGTCTTTCCTTTGGCTAGGTTAATGTGAAAGGGAACTTCCAATCTTTTATTAGACAAGCAATACTAGTTGAATGTATGGTGTAGAATTGAAACTTTGGCTGGGAATTTATCAGGGCTCTCTGTTCGTCTCACATAGAAATGTTTCTATGAAACTATGATAATCAAACTTGCTTATCCAGGCAACCAGCTATCCAAGCTAGAGATAATTGGAAAACTGAAAGAAATAACTAATCAAGACCGGCTATCTCAGATACCTATTTTGGCTGTTTTGTTTTTTTAATCAGAAATTTCTATTTCCCAGAATATTTGAGAAAATTGGGCTTTGCTACTTCCTTCGTCTCAGCCTCTAAAAACTTAAGTTTGAGGATGAGATTTTTATGGTAAGTATGGTTAAAAAACCTGTTCTCCAGCAGGTTTCTGTCTTGTCTGAGGATCATCCCTGGGCTCAGGGCAGCACTGCCTCTCCTGCTCCAAGTCCAGGTCAGCCCAGGTCTCTGTTTTGGCCCAGATCCAGTTTCCCCCACTGCTGACTGGTTCACCCAGAGCAGTGTTGCCAGTCTGCAGTGACTTCCAGAGGGCAGGATCACTGGCCCTATTTGAGGTCACACTACCCTGCATCCCAGTCCCACGGTTCTGTTGGGACTCGAACAGTCTCTTTCTCCTCATAACATGGGACTTTGACTTCTTCCCCATAGAGCCATATTATTAAATTATATGAATATGGATGTGTTCTTGCCCCATTTGACGCTCACATTTCTCCATGTGGAGTTCATAAAGAAAGAAAAAGAGACAAACAGAACATTTAATCTCCAGGGAGTGATCTGACTTTCTATTGCCAAGCAGTGGTTGCAAGGGACACCACCACTGTGAATGAAATAGGGCTTTTAACTTCAATTTTTTTTTAGATTTGTTGAATGCTCTTATTCTTACATGAGTAGACGCAGGTTTGGATCTGGAATGACACTTTGGGAGCCTCTGGCTTGGTCTGGAGGAGTGCCAGCTGGACACTTTCTGCCTGAGGTTGGGAACATCAAGGGGGCAGCAGCAAAACAGCAAGCTCCTCCTAGAACACACTAGACCCACAAACAGCACTTTGGTGAGAGTGTTCGGTTTGCCTCCTGATGATGAAAGGCAGTATATGTCTT
The DNA here is from genome assembly GCF_004115215.2 of Ornithorhynchus anatinus. NCBI lineage: Eukaryota > Metazoa > Chordata > Mammalia > Monotremata > Ornithorhynchidae > Ornithorhynchus > Ornithorhynchus anatinus. Next base: position 70,014,932 of record NC_041729.1, on the reverse strand, counting down.
TTAGCAGAATCCTCTGAAAGAATTCACCTAGCCAATGTAGGCTTGGCCAATATTGGTGAAACCTCACAGTGAGGGTAAAAAGAGTAAAAATTATCTCTATTTTTTTAAAGGGCTCATTATTTTGGACTGAGAGTCGACTTCCTTGCTATAGTTCATCGAACATTGAAATTTCCCAAATTGAAAGTGTATTTTTTGGCAGGGGAAATTTAGAACAAATCAGGACTCAGTTGAAATCCCAAAATAAGACCAGTTAAAAGCCCTGGGAGAATCTGCTACAAGATGCTTTGTGGCAATCGAATATTGAAGACGGTATTTGACCAATACTTCCTGGGAATAAATTAACCTATGTCTGCAAGGCTGGGAGAATATCACAATTTATTGAACTGGTAATTTTCTCCTCCTCTCCTCTCCCATCTCCTAAACCCCCACTCCTTACTGCTAAAGTTTCTGGAGTGGTAGATCTTGGTTTCATTCTCAGGAGTTGATTTCATTTGGCCTGAGCAATATAGTTTGGAGATGAGATGAACGCTTGAAACTACCTTGGCTTGAAAAATCAGTGTTGAGTCAGGTGATCCTGTTGTGGTAAAACTAGTCAGAAGTTTCCCTTCAAAAATTTACATATCAAAAACACAAACCTAGGAAATATTTGAAATTTTAATTTATTCATTAGAAGGTATTTGAGCCAGAGATGTATACTTTATTTTGATTTTGTCTTTAGAGTTAAATACTACTACCCCATTTTATCAAATAGTTTAATAAAATTTAAAGAAAATCCTTGAAGTCCAGAGTAATCCCTGATGGATAGCAAAAATTTTATCTATAGCTAATGTAAGACGAATCCTTTTTTATTGCATTTTTTAGCCTGTTTTCTTTGGGGACTTTTTATCTTTTTAAAAGCAATATCAACCATGCTGATTATTTCAAGCAGTTAGAATTAATTCATTTTATGATAAGCCATTTTTATTACATTTAAATAACTTACGTTACAATATCTTCTGAAGATAGGCACATTAAGGGATTTAAGATTTAATCCAAGTTCAAATGCTAGTTTTAAACATCTGGAAGATGTTGCTATTAATCATAACCCAAAGATGTAAGCAGTAGTTATCAAATATATATGGTCCCTAAGTAATTTCACATCTACGTTTTGTCAATATTCTTATAAACATGAATACTCATGTCAAGAGACGACAGGCATTTTACTATTGATTAAACTGATGCTATTACAACTATTAGTCAAAAAATGTTTTGTTTAAACTGCACTAATAGAGACATGGCTAAAAATATTTGCTCTATTGAACTGCTTCAACTGGTACTGCAGGAAGTTAATCTTTAGGATCCACGAGAATTAGGCGAGACAGTGTTGGTGCCGGCTGCAGTGCTGGATGGAACACCAGTAATAGCGTGGATTGGGTTCTTGCCTTTGTGTTGGATCAAGGCTAAACAGTTAATGCTATCTAGGCTGTGTTTCAGACTGGATAAAACACTACCTAAAAGCCAAGCCCCAGAGTTCATGTTTTGATGAGTGTAAATGGATCAATGATACAGAATGGAAGTCAAGTAACTTCATCACTCTTCTTTCCTCCCTTCTCTTTTTTCCCATTTCTGTTTTGCTGACATCACCCTTAAACTGGTAAAAGAGGATTCTACGATCCCAGAGAAGGTTTCTGTGCAAGGCAGGTTTCTTCTCTTTGAATCGAGGAGACACTGCCAGGCCCCAACCGGGCCAAGAAGAGTCAGGCTTTTGATCAAATTAATCATGAGCAAAGAGATGTTGGAAACGGTTATTCATGGAAAAAATCCTGACACTGAAATCAGAGATGAGGACTTTTAGAGTAGCCTGAAACCCACTTTTTCAATACCTTAGGGGCATCGGGAATGTACTTATTTTTCTTAGAAGTCCCAGCATTTGCTAGACACTCTTTCTTTCACTGGGACATATATGCTCATATGCAGATGCATGTGGACACATATATTGTGTGAGGAATAGAAATATAAATGAAGAGATTAAAACTATCCCAAACCTTATGACACCTAGAGATCAGAGCCCCATAGTAAAGAGTGTAACTTCCGAATTCATGTCATCTCCAGGGGAAACACCTGAATCCAGAGATGACATCTCCACTGCTAGTCATACCTGATGATTAGTCCGATCCACAGTGTTGGCAGTGGAGGCGTGGTCACGTGTGTTTTGGCGGATTCGGGTGGAGTTTTGCTGCTCGATGGTTGAGGAAGTGGGGATGCAGAACTCTCTGAAGCATCTTTTGAAGTTTTCATCCAGAAACGCGTAAAGAACTGGATTAAGGCAGCTATTCGTGTACCCTAAAGCGATGCAGAAGTGCCAGGAAACTGTCTGGAAAGTGGTCTCGGGGATATTGATCAAGGCTTTAATGATGACATAAATGTGAATGGGAGTCCAGCAAACTATGAACACGGCCACCACTACAAGGACCATTCTGGTGATTCTTCTCAGGTTTCTGTCCTTCTCTTTGGAGCCGGACAGCATGCGGACACTCTTGAGGCGTAAGATCATCAGGCCGTAACACACCGTAATGATGAGGACTGGCATGATGAAGGCAAATATGAAAACACAAATTTTCAGCAGGTTTTCCCAGTACCAAGATGGATGGGAAAATGTGAGCGTGCAGTCAATGGAACCTAGAACACAAGAGTATGGAGAAGAATGAGCAATGAACAGCATTTAATTTGGATCTATGCAATTCTCAGTCTATTTCATCATTTATTTTTTGCTACATTTGTTTGAGGAGAACTTTAAATGTGAAATCTTTTTAAGTGAGTTCAGTTGCTATTAGATAAATAGAAATCCCGTAGAAATAATTAGCTCTTTATTCACAAACATGTTAGTTGTTAGGTGTCACCTCAAAATGAGTTTTGCTACAGTGAAAGAAACATTTCAGAATGCCAACAAGTTAAAATTGGGTCTTTAAAAATTAAGATTGTTTGTAGCATAATTCACTGTTCATGAATATTTTAAGGTGCAGTCTGGGAACTGACGTGATGATCTGGTAAGTTCTTATGAATCTTGCCATCTGACAAGTTCTGTTTCCACTTAAAAAATTTTAGAGTGGAAGGAACAGTTGTTTCTAAGGTAATATGGAAAAAGTTTCTCAAGTATCATTGATACTGTTTTGTTTTTTTTAAATGTGTAGTGTTACTGAAAAGGTGCTTTACTTCTCCATTTTTCTGTCAAATAACATCATAATTATGGATTGGGAAAAACCAATTCAAAAATATTTTTTATTCAAGAGTAGTGTCTCTCGAATATTCCAGTGAAATACTCCGTTCATAACCTCAAGTCTTTCTGCTAATGGTCAAAACCAACTATCCAGTTAAAGAAAAGATGATTTTCATAAAATTGTTCATTTCACTTAGCATGGGCCTGGAAGTCAAAGGATCTGGGTTCTAATGCCAGTTCTGCCCCAAGTCTGCTGTGTGACCTTGGGCAAGTCACTTCATTTCCCTGGGCCTCAGTTATCTCATCTCTAAAATGTAGGTTAAGACTGTGAGCTCCATGAGGGACATGGTCTGTGTTCAACCTGATAGCTCATATCTACCCCAGTGCTTAGTACAGTGCTAAGTGCTTAAAAAATACCAATTTAAAAACCCCAACAACTCAAAGTAAATTCAGTTCTGCTAGAACACAGGTTTTTCACTATGTGTTTTAGTTAGCACATGATGGCAGAATTAGGGAACATTTATCTGACAGTGAAAGCTTGTTTGGATACAGCTCTCAATACAGTGGTAGAACAGAAATGAGCATGTGGGCCTCTGGGATCGGACACAGTCAGTGTCCCAAAGTGAGCTTTTCCAAATGTGGAATACTCTAAGAATGGAAACCCCCATGTTATAAGAAAATGAGGTGTACAGTCAAACCGATTTTGCCAATGCAATTATCTCTTGAAATTGTAATAAGCCAACCTCAAGTCTTTCTGTTAAAAACAGTCAAAACCAACTATCTAGTTAAAAGATGATTTTCATAAATTGTTCTATCCATTCCTAAGCAATATTTTGACGAGGTAGGGATAGATAACTCAGAAGCAAATTGAAATTTACAAATGACGGTGAAACATAATACCACATAGATATCAGGGATTTCCCTAAAACAAAAAAAGTAAAATCATCTCAGCTATATTATTGAGTTGAAAACCCTATTTGACTCTTGACCCTATTACCAGCCTGTACTCACCATTCCTGTATTTAGTTGTTCCCATGAACATAACGGGAAGTCCAATGGTTGAAGAGAGGATCCAGTTGCAGACATTGACAATTTTGGCGTTCCTGGGAGTACGGAAATCAAGGGCCTTGACAGGATGACAAACAGCAATGTAGCGATCTATGCTCATGGTGGCAAAGAGTAAAGATGCTCGTGAACATGTTATAATAGTCGATGGAGATAGCGATCTTACAAAGGATGGTACCAAACGGCCATGTTCCCATCAAATAGTTGACACTTTGGAATGGCAGAGTACTTGTTGCCAGGGCATCTGCCAGGGCAAGGTTAAAAATATAGAATATTGGTGGCAGTCTTCATTTTGGTGTACCTAAAAGACAAAGAAAGACTCCAATTGTAGAATTAGCAGAATGATCATATCAGACAGGAAAATTGCTAATTCCTTGTAAAATTGAATGAAGCCCGTTAAGACTGCTTTTTCAATTCTTCCTTCCCAACTATTTTAATCCTGGTCTATCAATTGGTTTTCTCTTAGGGTCTGTGAAATCATTTAACTTCTGTACACTAATTTCTAGCACCCATTCTTTTTTTTCTCACCTCTTAGGGAGTCATTCTGCTTGAATGATTTCTTTTCCCTTAATTTTCATTTGAAAAGTTAGTTTCCCTTTCCATTCAGTTTTTTTTTCCTTTTTTGAGTTCCAGAACAATCCGTATAACTCAGCAATAGAGTGATGGGGTGTTTTTGCTTGTAGGTCTGTTAGGGACATTTAGGAGCCTGGGCTTTGGAGTCAGAGGTCATGGGTTCGACTCCAGGCTCTGCCACTTGTCAGCTGTGTGACTGTGGGCAAGTCACAACTTCTCTGTGCCTCAGTTACCTCATCTGTAAAATGGGGATTAACTTTGAGCCTCACGTGGGACAACCTGAATGCCCTGTATATACCCCAGTTCTTAGAACAGTGTTCTGCACATAGTAAGCACTTAACAAGCAAATACCAACATTATTATTAGAGTAGTAGCTATTTGACTGACTGCACTTAAACTCAAACAGTGTTGGCAACTATATGGTTCCCTGTGTTTTGGGATGCCATTATGGATCCCACCTCTGCCCCTCCTGTTTGCTGGAGGAGCAAAATAGACTTGAAACCTGAGGACATGAATGGATATCTTAGTTTCTTTTCTTTCTTTTTTTTAATGGTGTTTAAGTTACTATTTGCCAGGCACTGCTCTAAGTACTAGTATTAGAGAAGCAGCGTGGCTTAGTGGAAAGAGCACCGTCTTGGGAGTTCGAGGCCGTGGGTTCTAATCCCAGCTCCGCCACTTGTCTGCTGTGTGACCATGGGCAAGTCTCTTAACTTCTCTGTGCCTCAGTTACCTCATTTGTAAAAATGGGGATTTAAAAATGTGTGCCCCACGTGGGACAATCTGATTACCCTGTATCTACCCCAGCGCTTAGAACAGTGCTCTGCACATAGTAAGTGCTTAACAAATACCATAATTATTAATTATAAGTACTGGTAGTCAGGTTGGACACAGTTCATTTCCCACATGGGGCTCATAGTCTTAATCCCCATTTATCAAATGAGGTAACTGAGGGACAGAGAATGAAATAACAATTGTTGTATTTGTTAAGCATTTATTATGTGCCGATCACTGTACTAAGTGCTGCGGTGATCTCCCTTTTTCCTCCCTCGCCCCGCTCCTGTCTATTCTTCACTCCGCTGCCCAGCTCATCTTCCTGCAGAAACGCTCTGGGCATGTCACTCCCCTTTCTTAAACACCTCCAGTAGTTGCCTATCAACCTCCGCTCCAAACAAAAACTCCTCACTCTAGGCTTCAAGGCTCTCCATCACCTTGCCCTTTCCTACCTCTCCTCCCTTCTCTCTTTCTACCGACCCCCGCACGCTCCGCTCCTCTGCGCCCACTCCTCACGTCTCTCGTCTCGCCTATCCGCGCCGCCTGGGTCACATCTTCCCGGCGGTCCTGGAATGCCCTCCCTCCTCACCTCCGCCAGGCTAATTCTCTTCCCCTCTTCAAACCCTACTTAAAACTCACCCTCCTGCAAGAGGCCTTCCAGACTGAGCTCCCCTTCTCCCCCTACTCTCTCTACCGCCCCCCTTCACCTCTTCACAGCTTAACCCTCTTCTCCCCCCATCTCCTCTGCTCCTTCCCTCTCCCATCCCATCCCTCAGCACTGTACTCATCTGCTCAGCTGTATATATTTTCATTACCCTATTTATTTTGTTAATGAAATGTACATCGCCTTGATTCTATTTAAGTTGCCATTGTTTTTACGAGATGTTCTTCCCCTTGACTCTATTTATTGCCATTGTTCTTGTCTGTCTGTCTCCCCTGATTAGACTGTAAGCCCGTCAAAACGGCAGGATGTCTCTATCTGTTGCGGCTTGTTCATCTCCAAGCGCTTAGTACAGTGCTCTGCAAATAGTAAGCGCTCAATAAATACTATTGAATGAATGAATGAATAAGCAAATAAGGTTGGTCACAGTCACGGTCCCACATGGGGCTCACAATCAATCCCCATTTTTACAGATGAGGTACTGAGACACAGAGAAGTGAAGTGACTTGCACAGGTCACACAGCAGACAAGTGGCAGACCATGACTGGAACCCAGGCCTTGCTGACTCTCAGTCCATGCTCTATCCCCACTAGACTACACTCCTTCATCTTACTGACCTGAGTATTCCAATTAAAGTAAGCTGGTGACTCAGCAAGACATTACCCTTGAGGCTGAGAAACCAGTTTCTGAGATTTAAAAGACTATCTTACCTATTTGGCCTCTTTCTTTTTATTTTTAATGGTATTTGTTAAGCATTTACCCTGTGCCAGGTACTGTACTAAGTAATAGTAAACACTAGCTACATCAGGTTTGACACAGTCCATGTCCCACATGGGGCTCACAAGTCTTTAATCCCATTTTAACCGATTAGGTAACTGAAACACAGAGAAGTTAAGTGACTTGTACAAGATCACACAGGAAATGTGGTGGAGCCGGGCTTAGAACCTAGATCCTCTGACATTCCACTGGTGCCTGTGCGCTTCCTGCTAGGCATGCTGCTTCCCATTTGACTTGCTGCTTCCTTTCAAACTAAAGAGAAGCAGTATGGCAGAGTGGATAGAGCAATTGGCCTAGGAGTCAGATGGTCATTGGTTCTGACCTTGGCTCTGCCATTTGTCTGCGGTATGACCTTGAGCAAAGTCACTTCATTTCCCTGTGTCTCAGTTATCTCATCTGTAAAATGGGGATTGAGGCTGTGGGCAACATGGGATAAGGGAATGTGTCTACCTGATTTGTTTGTATCCACCACCAGTGTTTAGTACAGTGCCTGGCACATAGTAAGTGCTTAACGAATACCATCATTATTATTAACAATAATAAAAAAAGATCTCTGTAAGTTCTTTCGTCAACATCCTCGGTGCACTATAATGGGGATTTTATTAAATATCCATGAGGCCCAAGAAACCAAACTTGTCCAACTAATCCTAACTCCAGCCCTTGTCTGTTGTGTGACCTTGTGCAAATCATTTAATTTCTCTGTGCTTCAGTTACCTCATCTGTAAAATAGGGATTAAGACTGTGAGCCCCATTTGGGACATAGACTATGTCTGACCTGATTAGCTTGTATCCAACCCAGCTCTTAGTACAGTGCCTGCAAAATAGTAAGAATTTAACAAATACCATAAAAAAAATCATCAATCTATCAGTGGTATTTATTGAGGCATTTCTGAAGTGGCAGTTCCTGTGCAGTAGAGATAGAAGACACAAACCCTGCATTCAAGTAGTTTACAACCTAGTTGGGGGAGACTGACACTGAAATGAAATACAAATAGGGGAAGAGCAGTAGAGAATAAGGGTATACTCCTAGGTATTTCAGGGGTGGGGTTGGAGTTAGTATCAAAGTGTTTAGGGGTACAGACATGGCCTAGCAGATTAGAGTACGGGCCTGGAAATCAGAAAGTTCTAATCCTGGCTCTGCTAGTTGTTTGCTCTGTGATTTTGGGCAAATCACTGTACTTCTCTCTGTCTCTGTTGCTTCAGCAGTAAAATGGGAATTAAGACTGTGAGTCCTGTGTGGGACAGGGACTAGGATCAACTCAGTTATCTTCTATCTACCCCAGCGTTTAGTTCAGTGCCTGGCATATAGTAAGTGCTTAACAAATACCATTATTATTGTTATTATTATTACCTAAGCGTCTAGGTGACAGAGGAAGAGAAAATAAGGTAGGAAGAGGAGGGATATTAGTTAGGGAAGACTTCTTGGAGGAAATAAGAATTTAGTATGAATTTGAAGATTGGGCTAATGATGGTTGTCGGATAGAAATGGGGAAGGTGAACAGGAAGGGGTCTCTAGATTGTAAAGGTTGTTGTGGGCAGGGAATGTGTCTGTTTATTGTTATATTGAACTCTCCCAAGCACTTAGTACATTTCTTTGCGCACAGTAAGTACTTAATAAATACGATTGAATAAATGGTGAGAGAGTAAAGATTGAGGCAAAGTAAATAGGTTGGGTTAGTGCTAGAGGAGTGGCTGGGTTGTAATGTGAAAATAGGTAGGAGGGAGAGAGCTGATTGCCTTAGAGCAGGTGCAAAGCGTTTCTTTTAGGTGTGGAGATGAATGGGCAACCATTGGATGTTTACTGAGGAGTGAAAAGATTTGCACTGAACAAAAGTGAGGTAACTGAGGTACAGAGAAGTTAAATGACTTGCTCCAGGTCTCACAGCATACAAATGTCAGGGCCACTTTATCATTCTTCTTCTCTGCCACCTTGGAAAATTGTCCCCTCCCCATGCAAGAGACCTGAGAGTCCAACTGAAGCACAACTCCTCCCAACAACTCATCACCAAGCCTTGGGGATATGCGGACAGGGATACCTTATTGATTGATTGATTGATTGATTGATCATGGGGGATGGTCCTGCTTGCAGTACTTGAGGAATCTGAAGCCCATTTCCCCAAACGGTAAATGAACTTCCATTTTTTATCCCTGCTCTTTTGCATTGTTCAATCTAGGCTATCATTAGTTTCACTGATTTTTCCTTTATCTTCCCTCCTTAAATTTTGACCCCTTTGATAGACAGATCCCCATCTTAACCTAATTCTCTCCTGAGCAGTGTGGTCTAGTAGAAGAGCATAGACCTGGGAGTTAGATTGAGTTCTAATCTGCTCTGTCAATTGTTTGGTGTGTGATTTGGGCAAGTCACTTAATTTATCTGTGCCTCAGTTTCCTCAAAATTGTAAAATAGGGATTCAGTGCTCCTCTTTCCTACTTAGACTGTGATCTCCATGTGGGACAGGGACAGTGTCTGACCTGATAAACTTGTATCTACTCCAGGTCTTAGAACAGTGCTTGACATAAACTAAGTTGCTTAGCAGTTACCATAAAAAGAGCTTACTAGTTCCTTCATCTAAGACTGTGTTTAACAAATGTGTGCAATGGGTATCTTATTATGGCAAAAGTTAGAGTCTTACATAATAACAACAGGGACCAAATTCTCATGCCAAATTATGAATCATTTCAAGACTCCTAAGTAGTTTCTTATCCAAAACTCAATAGGATGGACCACATTGTACTCAACAGAAAAATACTTTATTACAGGAATTATTTGGTTATTAATCTGAATCACATGAATATATCCCACCTTCTTATAATTTTCTTTCTTCCTTTTCAGCCTTCATTTTTCCTATTTCCCTTGCTGACCTTTTTATACCCTTATGTAAAACTGTCACAGGAATAATAAACATTCTGAAAATAAATAGACATAGAAACAAAGGAAACCTTTCACTTATTCTTAATCCTAAACCCCTTTTTCTTATGCTTTCTTAATATATATCACATTTTCAGACTAGAAGCAAATTATAGTTATCAGTCATAAAATCTGTCCATATTTGCACCAATATTTCAAGCACAGCAGATATATTAAAGAGCAATGAATACTTTAAGTGAGGATATTTGACAGTTCTTTCAGATGGTTTGTAATTTGATAGATTTCAGAGGATGTATAAAAATTAAATGAAAGTGGCTAATCTCCCAATCTAAAAGTTATTGATGTCTTGATATCACCTGTTACCCCAAGTAGGTTTAATTGATAGAGTGGCATTATGAAACTTCATGAGTTTCCATGGGTTTTAAGACAGAAAGATATTTATATTAAAATTTTTTAAGGTATTTGTTAAGTACTTACTATGTGCCAGACACTGTTCTAAGCACTGGGGTAGATACAAGGTAATCAGGTTAGCAATTCCTGTCCCATTTGAGGCTCACAGTCAATCTCCATTTTATAGATTAGATAACTGAGGCAAAGATAAGTGAAGTGACTTGCCCAAGATCACCCAGGCCATGCTCTATTCATTAGGTCATGCTGCTTCTTCTTCCCTATTTAATAATTGTGGTATTTGTTAAGCACTTACTATGTTCCAGGCACCGTACTAAGCACTGGAGTGGATACAACCAAATTGGGTTGGAGGCAACATGATCCAATGGAGCAGGAACAGGACTAAGAGACAGGAGACCTGGGTTCTAATCTTGCCCCTGCCACTGGTCTGCTGTGTAACCTTAGCTTCTCTGACCTATTTCCTCACCTGGAAAATGGGCTCATAACACCTGCCTCTCCTTGTCTCATTGGAATGTTATGAGAATAAAATGAAATAATTGGGACAAAGGTGTTTTGGAAATATTTTCAAAGTGCTGTACAAAAATGAATAAGATGGGCATTCTTGAATATAGAATATTTATATGGGAAATGGAATTCTACAGAATTATAGAATAAGGTGAAAGGAACAAGGGATAGTCAAATGGAATCTGTTGCAAATGCACAGGAGAGTCTGATTAGTTTCATTAACTCTGGCGCTCAAACACTTCCCTTAGGGAATGCAGCATGGTTGTTTGAGTTGGTATTTTAATCTTCCGAGTTCAGAAAAGTTGGGTTATTTGCTGTAGCTTTGTAGGATAGTCGAAACTTTAGATAACTACCTAGGAGGGTGTTTTGGCTTGTTTTTCTAGTTCAACTTCAAGTGCTAGAAAGGAAAAAAAACCCTTAAAAGTACTTTTGTTTTGAACCCATAATTCCTTTTGATTTTACTGACCCTTCATCCCTGTATCCCATTTTTCTTTTAAAGAGATTCCAGGTAAAAGTTGCTATGATTCTTCATACTGGTAAACTTATGGCAATTCCAACCTTGATGGTAAGAATCTTCTGGTAGAGTTTCTAAACAATTACTAGCTCTCCCGTAAAGCAATGCCAATGTTAGAAAAACCACAAAGAAAAGAACCTGAGCCTATTCTTTAAATGTATTCTCTACTGAGTCACCCCTCTCCCAAGCCTACTTTACACTTCACTTCTCATCTTCATCGTTAACACAGTGTGTTTTAAAAATCTGTTTTATTTCCATCTTGGTGACTCATCCTGGGAATTGTCCTTTAGTCTGTCTCACCTAAACATGTAGTTTTTCATTTTCATTAATTCCTTCTCCATGACTGATTTGTACATTAACAAAATTAAGCTTTCTGAGGCATCATCAGTCCCCCCCAAACCCTGTTAATGATATGAGAAAACTTCCTTTTGAATTCTGACTTGGAATATACAATGAACTTTTGAGAAGTAGCATGGTCCAGTGGATAGAGCAAAGGCCTGGGTTCTTAACCCAGCTCTGCCAATTGTCTGCTGGGTGACCTTGGGCAAGTCACTTCACTTTTCTGGGCCACAATTACCTCACTTGTAAAATGGGGATTGAGACTATGAGCCTCATGTGGAACAGGGATTGAGTTCAACCTGGTGTATCTTGTATCTAGCCTAGCACTTAGTATAGTGCCTGGCATACAATAAGGACTTAACAAATAGCATTTTAAAAAAATCCAGAACTAAAAAATGCCTTATGAGCAAGAAAAGGAGCTGATTCAGGAAATGAGGAGGCAGGGCAGACAGCAGTGATCTTCAAACCCAGCTGGGCAGTCAAATAGAAGACATGCTCTCATGAGCTAAATTACCTTTGTTAAAAGTTCTTTGTCAAATTGCCTCCACTGCAAAGAAGTAATTGAGAAAAGTACTGGATTTCCTTCTCTCCTAAAGCAGTAGCTTGCAATCCAAGGCTATTTTTAGTGTAGTTTGTATCTAGCACTGTTTCCCTAAAATACATTTTTGCTTTCTTTCAATCTTGTGGGAGGGGGAAAAAGCCACTGCAGATCTCTAGGTTTCTCATGAATGAGTAGTAAATGAAACCAATTCCACAAATGAAGGATAACGTTAAAAAACAAAGCTTTCTAGAGAGTCACTTGAGTAGCCATCTGATTGCTTGGGTGATTCCAATTGGTAAAAGTGGAGGCACTTCCTCCTCCTCAATTCTAGAAAATTGTAGAGAAGAAAATAGCCAATTGTGTAGTTTGGAGGTGAATCTTCCTATGGTTAGCAAGTCTGATCATGGAGGAGGAGGGAGAAGAAGTTTGCAGATCTGTTGAGAATGGTGTTTGTCACAAACAGCCAACATCTGTGACTTCTGGAACAGTATGGGTGAGTGTTATCTGATATTTTGGTTCAGATGAAAATTCCCTATCAGCAAAGACTGTATCTAAAAATAATTGGATCATTTTTGAAATCAGGTGAATGCATCCTTAATATTTGAAAATCTAACATTTTAAGTTATGCTGTGAGAAAAAACATGAGATAAATGGTGCAAAACGCTTTGGAAATTTTTTTAGAAGCTCTAAACAAAAAAATTAAAATAAGATGGGTATTCTAGATTATAGAATACTTGTAGTGGAAATACTAAATCAAAACTGAATTCTTTGCATGGATAAAAAAAAATCAGCACCTACCCTTGATTACTGTCCCTAAGTATCACATTTGGTGTTCAGATAAGTTCTACTGTATTACAGAAAAAGAACACATTATGATACTAAGAACATTGATAAATATAGTCAATTCTCCAATGACTTGGATCATTTGTTCTTGAGCTTTATGTTTTTAGACAATAAATGGATTACTCATATAATTAGTTTAAATGACTTTTTAAATCCATGTAAAATACCAATTTCTGAAGATATAGATGTTAAAGCCTTTGATCACAGATAATATGCTTGCCATTACTATGATGATCTGTTCATCAGAGTATCCAGTTGTCTGCTCTACCATTTGCATCTAGGTGTATATATGGGAAGCAAAAAAAACTCAATTAGATATGTGCACATGGCAAAATAAGCCCTGAATCTTTCAGTTCAGGGCTAGAAAGGAAGATTTATATTTAAATGAAATTCAACAGGTTCTTAGGTAGGAGAGTAGATATTTCCAAAATCTTAAGAATGGTAGTAACTGCCACTGTAAATCAATTAATGGTATTTATTGAGTGCTGGGTGCATAGCACTGTACTAAGCACTTGGAAAGTACAATACAATGGGGTTGGTAGGCATGAACCCTGCCCACAAGGATCTTAGAATTTACAGGGTACAGCTGAATTCCTGTTTCTTTATATTGATTACATTTACAAACCCAAATTCATCCCAGTACAATGGGTGTGGCAGGAAAAAGGAAGGGTGAGAGGAAGGTAGGAGGACATGACATCAGAAGAAGCAAGAAGGAAGGAGCTAGGAAGAGAAAGAAGACGAGAAGGGGAAAGAAAAGAATGAATAAGGTTAATAGGGGGAAAATGCCTCCAAAATTTACACTTCCCAAAAGCTTTCCATTCTGAATTTCTGTGTTCCTAGAATGATTTGAGCTCGTTGTGGGCAGGAATGTGTCTGTTATATTGCACTCTCCCAAGTGCTTAGTACAGTGCTTTGCAGACAGTAAGTCCTCAATAAATATGATTGAATGAATGAGTTATTTCACTGTAATTAACAGAATACATTAGTCATGTAAAAATCAGCATTTGCTTTGTACAAGTAAACCCTCTTATGAAATTCTGGCTTTAAAAGCTTCCCATTAAGATACATTTTTTTTTTAACCTTTTTTTTGTTTTTGTTTTCCATTTCCACAATCCCTTGAGAAACATCTGAAGTGATTTTAATTATGTTTTCCTATCTCTACAATGAGCTGTAGCTAGATAAGCAAAGATGAGAACAATCATTAACATTTTCTTGAAAAAGAAGCATCTGTTTTCATTTTTAAATTGTCAATGTAGTGTAAGAATATCAGGCTCTTCATACAAATAAGTTTCTGACATTTCCTTTGATTTTCTATGGTATTTTCATGAGGTATATTGTAGTTCAGGCCAAAATTCATGAGAATTATATTCTCAAGTAAATGAACTTTGAAACTAAAAATTAAACATCAAAACCAAATTAATAATAATAATAATGTTGGTATTTGTTAAGCGCTTACTATGTGCCAAGCACTGTTCTAAGCGCTGGGGTAGATACAGGGTAATCAGTTTTGTCCCACATCAGGCTCACAGTTAATCCCCATTTTACAGATGGGTGAACTGAGGCACAGAGAAGTTAAGTGACTTGCCCACAGTCACACAGCTGACAAGTGGCAGAGCTGGGATTAGAACCCATGACCTCTGACTCTAAAGACCAGGCTCTTTCCACTGAGCCACGCTGCTTCCCCAATTCTACTTTCTCAGGAGGAGAGAAGGTTTGACAGATGACCTCCCTGTTTCCATCAAGGAATAACTCTAGATTATGGATGACAAGATGAGGACACTGAGCAGTTGGGATAAATGGGGACTGCTCCTCCTCAAAGAGGATGTTACACCCTTAATTTCACAAATTCCAGATTTATTTGCAGACAAAAAGGAAGTATTTCCCTTCTTTCAGTTTGGGTCATTTGGGTCACAGTAAGTTTGAATAATAATTTTCAATTTAGAGTACTGCTCTACCCAAACTCAATATCTGTTTACTGTTAAGGTGAGTCAGTGCCTTCTGGAAAACTGTCTGGCCTTTAAAGGAAGCTTCTATTGCAGTGGCTGTTGCTCACTCTTAGAGCGGCTGGATACAAAATGAAGGGAAGGATTGTGAATTAGTAGAGAGGTAAGTTCACTTGGACTCTTTGGATACTCAAATTTAATCATTTAAGGAAAAAATCTTTTCATCACAATCACTCTTGGATCTGCCCAGATCAAGTGTAGAAAATGATGTAGTAATTGCTGTTTGAATTGCTCCACAGTGACAGATGTGGATCTAGGCTAATAAACATCAATTTATGGACATAAATGTTTTTATTGGACCATTTGTATGGATTAGTTCTGCTGGATAAATGTTCAATCTTCCACTTCACTTGATCTCTGCAGACATACCAGCATTATGATATTTTCTATCTGTCAACAGTTGCTTTGTTTCTTCTGCTGCAGTTTTCCCATATTAGTGGATGTTCTAAGATGTTGGCAGACTCTGCTTAGGCCAAATAATGTACTTTTGTGGGAAAAAATCCGAAGCTACATGCTTTTAATGGTGGAAACATTTTCAGTCTCATTAAAAAACAGGGAATGGGCAATTTACTGTGATAATTTTATCAGAGCTCTATAGGGTCTCTAATGTCTAGTTTTATGTTCATATACTGCTTTTCCATTTTGAAAGTAAGTTCCTTGGCATCAAGAGCAAAGACCAGTAGAGTGCTAATCACCATAGCCACCATCTGAGAAGAAGTGTGGCCTAGTGGAAGGAGCATGGACCTGGGAGTCAGAGGAACTGGATTCTAATCCATTCTCTGCCACTTGCTTGCTGTGTGACTTTAGGCAAGTCACTTAATTTCTCTGGGCCTCAGTTTTCTCTACTATAAAAGGGGGATTAAATCCTACTTCCTCCTACTTAGCCTGTGAGCCCCATGTGGGATAGGCACTGTGTCTAACCTGATAAACTTGTATCTATTGCAGCTATCTATTGCAGTTGGAACAGTACCATAAATATCATAAAAAATTAAATAAATATTTCGATAATAATTTTGTTTTTGTTATACCTATTCAGTCTAATTCAGTTCTGAAATGCTAACATTGCATTTCTTAAAACTGCTTTCAAGTCACTTGAAATTCTCATCATAATATACTTACTGTTCCAGGATCTTAGTTGCTTTTTTAAAAAAAGTCACCTTCCCTTATTTAATAAGTAGGAAGAGTTAATTAAGATCCATAAGAACTTAAAGGATGTCAGACTTGTTGATAAGTATAAGGTAAAAAATAATAATGGTAACAATAATAATAATGGTACTTGTGTCCAACCTGATTATCTCTCTGGCATCTATCCAAGTGTTTAGTACAGTACGTGACACATTACTTAGCACTTACTATTATTACTCCTCTAGACAGTAACATAGTTGTGGGCAGGGAATGTTTCCACCAACTCTCTTGCATTGTACTCTCCCAAGCACTTAGTACAATGATCTGCACACAGAAAGCACTCCATAAATACTGACGAATTTGTTAAGCATTTACTAGATGCCAAGCACTTTACTATGCCTGGGATAGATACTAGCTAATCTATTTTTATATAGCAGTCCCTGTCCCAGTGGAGGCTCAGAGACTAAGAATTAGGGGGAACAGGTACTTAATCCCCATTTTACAGATGAGGAAAATGAAGAAACAGAGTAGTTATATGATTTGCCCAAGATCATTCAGCAGGCACGTGGTGGACCTGGATTAGAACCCAGATCCCCTGACTAGAAGACCTGTGCTCTTTCCATTAGGCATATCCTTTGGTGATCAGAAGCTGCTCATATCCATTTATTTTACTGTTTAATTTATTCATGATCATTCCTGTCCAAAATTTTTGACAGCAACTTGAAGTAAAAATGAAAGGCAGATTTTGGCTCCCCTGCAGCCTAACATTTGTAAATATGATTTTTCATCCACAAATTAGGCTCTTCTTTACATTCTGCCATACTGGTATAATAATAATAATGTTGTATTTGTTAAGTGCTTACTATGTGCCGAGCACTGTTCTAAGCGCAGGGGTAGATACAGGGTAATCAGGTTGTCCCACGTGAGGCTCACAGTCTTAATCCCCATTTTACAGAAGAGGAAACTGAGACACTGAGAAGTGAAGTGACTTGCCCAAAGTCACAGAGCTGACAGGTGGCAGGGCTGGGATTAGAACCCATGACCTCTGACTCCTAGGCCTGTGCTCTTTCCACTGAGCCATGCTGTGTGAGAAGGGGGTTTCTAGGAAATGAAAAGTAATTATTTAGTTTCTTCTCAGAATTTCCAGAAAGTTATTTTAGGAGAAAGGTATTTTCCTTCCCCTGTGGAGAACTCAATAGCACTTATAGGGAGAAAACATGTCATATAAATAAACCAGTCATTTTGTGGAGGAAATAACCTTCATTAATCTTTAAAGCCCATATTTTCAATTATATGATGAAAGAACTTACATTAAAGAAATACAAATAATGCCTTCTGATCTTGGGACAGGCTAATCTAATCTAGAAAAATATGTTTTCATTCAAAGAATGATTTATGACTATTATCTTCTGCAATTACTAGTGAAAATAACCAGACTCCTAAATTTACCACCACAGATATTTGGAAGTAGTGCTTACATAATATTTTGGTCTCAAGAAATAACTAATTTTCCTGAAATGATTTAAAATGATTCTGGCTCCTTAATCCAAATTTCACCTAAAATTTGTCCTTGGTCTAGGTATTGCATTTCTTCTCTCCATGACAGTATCCTTCCTTCACATTTTCCCACAGGATACGCATGACTAGGAAACACAATACGTTTGCACCCATATTTAACTTTCCAGAGAAATCAATGTTTTCATTGACCATTTTGATGATTATTGCTGTCAGGTTGTCCTTTGCTTCAGAGCTGAGGTTGTTGACTATGATACTTTTTCCATGAATGTGGGTGACATTAAGAGACAATCTCCTATATGCTTACTTGGTCATTTATGCCCATGGAAGTATAGTAGTGCACCTTTTCTTGTCATTGCTCATGTTCCAGTGGTTGAGCGAAGGAATATGGTTCACCAACAGCCAGACTTGAGTTTCAATTGTTTGTACTATAGTGATGTTGGTTTACACTTGGGCCATCCACACTCTCTTGCTTAGCTCTCCTGTGCTCAGTGGTAAACATTATGAGTGTGATGTCTGGGAGGGAGAATTGGTGCAGTCATTGCTCCTATAAATAGTAAACTCATCCTTTAGACAATAAGTTCATTGTGGTTGGGAAACATAATAATGGTATTAAGTGCTTATTTGTTCTAATCACTGGGGTAGATACAAGGTAATCACGTTGTCCCACGTGATGCTCACAGCCTTAATCCCTGTTTTCCAGATGAGGTAACTGAGGCACAGAGAAGTTAAATGACTTGCACAAGGTCACACAGCAGACAAGTGGCAGAGCCAGAACTAGAACCCACATCTTCTGACTCCCAAGCCCGTGCTCTTTCCACTAAGCCATGCTGCTTCTCATGTCTACCAACTCTGTTGTACTGTACTCTCCCAACCTCTTAATACAGTGCTCTGCACACAGTAAGCACTCAATAAATTTGATTGATATCTCAGGATTTTGGAGCCAGGCACCATTGCACACTTGTCCATCTTGTGAGCTCTCTTTGAGTAGGAGGCTTTGACAGGGTCTGGAGAGTCTTTTTCGCAGTGTGGAAAAGGGAAACAGAACAGAAACAAGAGCAAAATGAGTGCTTATATAGATGACGTAGTCCTTTATATAACTAGACAGAACAGAGCCAGAAATATGAGAAACACCAGAACAGGGTACAAGAGCAGTAGTTCTGAAAGTAACTTGTCTTATTAGACCTTCACTTGTACCTCTAGGCAGATTTCCCAAGAATCCCAAGTTCAGGGAGGAAAGATGACTCCCAAACAAGGTGCATCCAGCACACACCTCTGTGAGCCACCCTTTGTCATTCAGGACAGTCTCAACCTATGATGCTGTGATATTGACTCCCCATTTGGCCAGGCAATGGGCTACAAGTGACATCATCCTTTTGGGAGAGCAACATTTTTCTCATCATCACTCAGTATCCTGAACAGGAATGTGATATGGAAGTGGCACTTGTGGATTGTGCAGGAGTGAGAAAGAAATAGTTAAAACTCTCTGCACCACATCAGGTAGGAAGCTCAAGAGAAGGGAAACTCTGCTTCCACAGAAACCCCCTTTTTTGGCTCAGGAGAGTACAAGAACATATAAAAGAGAAATGTCTTTCCTCCTTAAAGTATCCTGTTGTCTGGAAGCATGTACACTAGATGAGAGACTATGTGATTTCCAGTATGCAATTAGCAGTTCAGTAATGGTAATGCTTAGTTGTATACAGTGAACAAGTGGTAAGGAACAGAATTGTATTACTCCATTATCCATGAAGCTTGGGGTAGGTAAACCATAGTTTCTCAACAGTCCCCTTTCCTGCATCAAGCCAGTGGAAAAACATGGAAGCCAGTGGGAAGCAAAATGAACTAGTAGAAACAGCATGAGCCTGGGAATCAGAGGACTTGGGTTCTAATCCCTTCTCTGATACTTACCTGCTTTATCATCTTGGCCAAGTCATTTAACTTGTCTGTGCTTCAATTTTCTCATTTGTGAAATGAGGCCTCAATATCTGTTCCCCTTCCTACTTTAGGCTATTCCTGTCCATGTGGGACAGAGACTCTGTCTGATCTGATTAATTGATGCTTACCCCAGCACTTAACACAATGCTTAGCACATAGTAAATGCTTAATAAATATCTCCACTCCCTCCCCATTTATATCTACTAGATGATCCCTATTCCCACTTTCAAAGCCTTATTAAAATCACATCTCCTCACATCTTAGAGGACAACTAAGACCTCATTTCCTCTTCTTCCCCCTCCTTCTGTGTCACCTTGCACTTGGATTTGCATTCTTTATTCACCCCACCCTGAGCCCTGCAGTACTGAAGTACATATCTGTAATTTATCTAAATGTCTATCTCCCCCTCTAGACTGTAAGTTCCTTGTAGGCAGGGAACATGTCTACCAACTCTATTATATTGTACTCTCCCAAACATTTGAAAAGCAGCAAGGCCTAGTGGAAAGAGCATGGGCCTGGAAGTCAGAGAACCTGGGTTCTAATCCAGCTCTGCCACGTACCTGCTGTGGGAACTTTGACAATTCACTTCTCTGTGCTTTAGTTAACTCATCCATATTATGGGGATTCATTCAATCATATTTATTGAGCGTTTACTGTGTACACAGCACTGTACTAAGTGCTTATTGTGAGCCTCATATGAGTCATGCACTGTGTCCAAACTGATTAACTTGTATCTATCCCAGTGCCGTACCTGGCACGTAGTAAGTGCTTAACAAAAGTCATAAGAAAGTGCTCAGTACAGTGCTCTGCACACAGTAAGCACTTGATAAATGTGACTGACTGAGGGCATTCCAAATCAGAGGCAGGATATGGGTAAGCCAACGGTGGCAAAAGAGGCAATATCGAGGTACAGTTGTCATTTGAGGAGTAAAGTATGTGTGTTGTAGTGGAAAATCAGCGAGATAAGAGGGGCCAAGGTGGTTGAGTGCTTTAAAGCCAATAGTGAGGAGTTTCTGTTTGAAGTGAAGGTGGATGGACAACCACTGGAGGTTCTTGAGGAGTGGGGAAACATGACTGAATGGTTTAAGAGAAAAATTAACCAGGCAGCACAGTGAGGTATAGACTGAAGGGAGAGACAGGAGGCGGGGAGTTCAGCAAGTGGCCGATTAGGTAGTCAAGGTGGGGCAGGACTTCAGTGTTTGGATTAGCATGGTAGCAGTTTGGAGAAGAAAGGGCAGACTTTAGCAATGTTATGAAGGGAGAACTGACAGGATTTGGTGGCAGAGTGTCTATGTGGGGTGAAAGAGAAAGATAAAATTGAGGATAATCAAGGATACAGCCTTGTGAGATAGGAAGGTGGTGTTGCTGTTTACTTGGAAAAGTCAGAGGGAGGACAGGGTTTATGTGGAATATGAGTTCTGTTTTGGACATGTTAATCAATCATATTTATTGGGTGCTTACTTTGAGCAGAGCACTGTATGAAGCATTTGGAAGGGTACAATTTAACAAAGTTAATATAGACATTCCCTGCCCATGGTGAGCTTACAGTCTAGAGGGGAAGGCCGACAATATAAATTAATTATGGATATGTACATAAGTGCTGTTGGGCTGAGGGAAGGAGTTAATAAGGGGGACAAATGCAAGGGAAGGACAACATAGAGAGTGGGAGAAGAGGAAATATGGGATTAGTTGGGGAAGACCTCTTAGAGGAGAGGTGCTTTTAGTAAGGCCTTGAAGCTGGGAAGAGCAGTCATCTGTTGGATTTGAAGAGGAAGGGTGTTTCAGGCCAGAGGCAGGATGTGGGTGAGATGTCAGTGGCAAATAGAGATGTTCTGAAGTCAGGAGGAAATAAAAGACTGCAGAGAAGGAGAAAGATCAGGGCTGGAGATGTAGATTTGGGAATCATCTGCATAGAAATGATATTGAAGCCATGGAAGCAAATGGGTTCTCCTAGGGAGTGGATGTAGATGGAGACTAGAAGGGGATCCAGAACAGAGCCTTGAGAGATGTCCACAGTTAGGAATTAAAGTCAATCAATATATATGTAAGTGGTAAATTGCTAGGGGTGGTAGATATGTGTTGGGACAGTGCCTCTTGGTTGAAATAATACAATGAAACAATGCATTACAACGTTCAGTGGGTAGTGGAAGATATCAGCAAAGATATTTAAGATTCTTCTTGGGCAAGTGGAAATAAATAGCATTCATGAAATAGAATGAACTGAATCTATATGAACCTTCTTGCATGAACCTCTTTGGTTACTAAAGCATTAGGCTGAATTGCTGTGTGCCCATGAGAAATAACTTTACCCTTCTGTGCTCTGCTAAATTCCATATTCTTTGGAATCATTACTTCATTTATCCTCATAACTGCTCTCATTTTAAGAAGGAAGTACCATTATTCATACTTTCTAAGCAGACCATAAAATACAAATCTGCTTGTCCATTTATGATGATTCTATTTTAAAAATTATTTCTTTGATTAAATCCAAGGAAAAGGCAATTCGGTTTTCTTATTCCCAGATCAATGCTCACTCTTCCAATGGTTTGTTATTAAAAAAATCCACTGAACCATTTCAACACCCTTAGGTACCTGCAATCCCTCATGGCACCTAGGTACACATCTGTAATTATATTAAATTCACCCAAGTGTCTAGTATAGTGCTCTGCACCTAGTAGATGCTCAATAAATACTATAGATAATTGATTAACAACATAGAGGTTTGGGAGATTAGTTTGTTTCTTTAGAATTTTGTTTATGCCTGATATCCTACTGCTGGGGGCAATTGAGAATTAATTGTTTTAATAATGATGGTATTTCTTAAGCGTTTCCAACGTGATAAGCACTGAGGTAGATAAAATCAGATCCGATCCAGTTCCTACCAGTAAATCAGTCAGTGATGTTTATTATGTGCAGAGCACTGTAGTAAGTGCTTGGGAGAATAGAGTACAATAGAGTTGATAGGTACATATGTTGCCCACAAGAAGCATATGGCTATGTACATAAGTTCTGAGAAATTGCAGGTGGGGTGCACATCAGATGTTTAAAGTTCCAGATACAAGTGCGCAGGTGACTCAGAAGGAGAGGGAGTCAGGGAAATTAGGGTTTAGTTGGGGAAAATTAGAAATGTGATTTTAATAATGCTTTAACAACGGGGAGAGTGGTGGTCTGACAGATATGAAGTGGGAGTTCCAGGTCAGAGGAAGGATGAGGTAAAGGGTTCAGCGGCAGGATAGTTGAGATCCAGTTATAGTGAGTAGGTTGAATATTAGTAGCTGGGCCTAGAACCTGAGTAGTTTGACTCCCAAACTGAAGTTCTTTCCATCAGGCCATTGATTTTCTAGCAAAAGCTCATGTGTTTACCATGTACACATAGCAGAAGCTATGTGAAAGACCTTGAAGAATAATGCCTGAATTTCACTTGCTCACATCAAGGATTTTAGAATGTCCAAAACAATTAACGTTTATTCATTTTACTTAGTGGCTTTGAGGGGGCTTCCATAAGGGAATATTTTTTAAGCACTTACTATGTGCCAAGCATTGGGTTCAATACAGTATAAACATTCCCTGACCACATGGAACTCAGTCTACAGGAGAGGGACAACAAGTACTTTATCCCCTTATGACAGATAAGGAAACTGAGACATAGAGAAGTTATGTGACTTGCCCAAGGTCACACCATAGGCACGTGGCTTGAATTAGGATTGGAATCCAGGTCTTCTGACTCCCAAGCCTGTGTTCTCTTCTCTAGCCCATGCTGCTTCTCAAGCTCCATGCTCTGTGGAGGTTTAATAAATATATAAATTGTTATGTTGGTTACAGTTTTCTTATTCGAAGAAGGGGCTGGCAA